>NC_092784.1:57564852-57921099 GCF_047496795.1 Chiloscyllium punctatum
CCTGTTCCCATTTCTTATGGTCTTGTCAATACCTAAAGGGCTTAGCCTCATATAGAATTGTTACAGAGCAGATGGAGACCATTGGGCCCATCTTGTCTGCACTATTGAGTTATACAGGATGGAAACAGACCCTTCAGTCCAACTCATCCAGGCTAAACAAGTTTCCCACACTAAACTAGTCCCAGTGTTGGGCCATATCTCTCTAAACCATTCCTATTCATGTCCCTATCGAAATGTCTTTTTAATGTTGTAACTGTACCTGCATCTCCCACTTCCTCAGGAAGTTGACTGTACATACAAACCAACCTCTACGTGAAAATGTTGCCCCTTAGGCCCCTTTAAATTCTTTCTCGTCTCACTTAAATCCACACCCTTGAGTTTTGAACTCCTCTACCCTGAGGGAAAGACCTTTACTATTCACCTTATTTATGCCTCTCGTGATTTTCCAAACCTCAATAAGATTGCCCCTCAACCTCCTAAGTTCCAGTGAAGAAAGTCTCAGTCTATCCACCCCTTTCCTCCACTTCATGTGTTATGGACCATCCAGACAGCCCCCCTTCCTCAAAAATACTTTAAGAAGATAGCCTAGACCCTAACTTTATCTTAATTTAAAAGTAGATGTGAGGTGGCTGTTCCAGGTATGATGCAGCTGGTCAAACCACTCAGCTTTAAGCAAAGCTGTATTTATTTAACCCCATAATTGAAACATGAAGAAAAGAAAGTGGAATTTAGAATAACTTCATGATTGGAAAACTCAACCAACCTGACACAGTAACTATTGCTAATTAACTGTTCGATTACAGTAACTCCCATAAATACGTCCCTTGGCAAAAAAGGGAAATTCAAACATAGATTCTGACAGGCAGGAGGGAACAACATCCAGAGAGAGATTTCAGAAAAAGGCAGATCCTTTACTGAAGCTTGCAACTCCCCTGGACCCACACATCTTTTGACTGCTACAACTAAGAAGAAACTAAAATTAAACCTGAACTGGGAGAACTGGTCACTCCTCTTCCATTGTTAAACTGTTTAACTCCCTAGACTCTTTGGTGCCTCTGCCTTTAAGATCTCTTTTCAAAAAGAGTCAAGTACACTTTTTAAAGTGACAGCATCGTCACACGCGTGAGACTGAAGGTGGGGATGGAGCAGCTCCCACTTTAGGACTTGGGTAGGTCGCTCTCAGGCCAATACTGGAGTGCAGCACTCCTTCAGTGCTACATTGTCAGAGGTTCCAACCTCGGAGTGAGAGGTGAAGTGGAGGGACCACTGAGCTGGAAGGTAGCCCAAACAGAAAAGATCCTCCTGAAGTCCGGAAACATGTCCTCGCTCAACCATGAAGATAAAACATAAGAATATAAGATGAGGGGCAGTCCCTGCAGACTGCTCTGGCTAATCAGTTTGTGACCTTGACTCCACTTTATTGCCTACTTCCTACAACTCGTAACTTCCTGTTGATGATGCATAATACTTCTAACTCATTGTTGAGTATATTTAATGATGCTTATGTTGCTTATGTTCTGTTGTTAATTTTAAATCTGATAGTTTTTTTTTGTTAAGCAAGGGTATAAAGGGATATAGACCAAAGGCAGGTTTATGGATGCAGACCACAGTTCACGGGCGGCATGGAAGCTCACTGCTGCCTCACAGTGCCAGAGACCTGGGTTCGATTCCAGCCTCAGGCGACTGTCCGTGTGGAGTTTGCACATTCTCCCCATGTCTGCATTGGTTTCCTCCGGGTGCTCTGGTTTCCTCCCACAATCCAAAGATGTGCAGGTCAGGTGAACCAGCCATGCTAAATTGCCCATTGCGTTCAGGGATATGTAGGTTAGGTGCATTGATCAAGGGTAAATGTAGGAAAATAGGGTAGGGGAATGGGTCTGGGTGGGTTAGTTTTCGGACTGTCGGTGTGGACTTGTTGGGCTGAAGGGCCTGTTTCCACACTGTGGGGATTCTAGGGATTCTAAAACCTGTCAGACAGGCTCAAGAGCCTGAATCTTGAATGCTTTAACAATTGCCTGACAGCTGTCCCTATTTTCTTATCTAACGAAAAGACCATAAAGTTGACTCTGCATTTCCTGTTGCGTTGTCATTTCAATACCCCACCCTGTTCCTGGGCCAACATCTCTGTCTCAGGCTTGATGCAGTGCTCCACTAAAGCTCAGCACAAGCTGGAGGAGCAGCATCTCATTTTCCGCTTGGGGACCCTGCATCCCCCCTACACAATACCTAGTCCAATAATTTTAAGGCCTCAGCACCTTCTCCGTGTCCTTGCCCCAACCGCCACACACCAAGTCTTGTCTTCAGATGGGCTGTGACCAAAACAACCCATTGTCAGCCATCAATGGTCTCCTTAGCAGATATTCATTCTCACGAGCTGACCTTTACCCATTCCCTTGTCTACCCAATTGTTGTTCTCTCTCTTTCAGGGCTGTATCTCCCCCTCGCATTTAGTCCCACCAACCCCACCCCACCTGCAGCAGATATACCAATCCATTCCCAGCTGCCATCAGTTCTGAGGAAGGGTCACAGGAGCTGAAATGTTACCTCTGCTTTCTCTCTCCACAGATGCTGTGAGACATGTCATATTTTCCCAACAATTTCTGACACTGCTTGCAAATTGTCAACCCATTGTAATCAGCACTCTGAATTCCCAAATCAGACACACAACGTAAATCATTGACACAGTTATGAGTCTCCTACCGGCACCAAGTTTATTCCTGAGCTGTTGTGTATCTGACAGAGTGGGATTATATCCTTCAACTGAACGCGTTTTATTTAAAACCCTAAAGGCACTGTAATAAAAAGACCAAAATTAATAAGCTACAAGAGAAATATTGCAATTCGTTAGTGATCAAATTAAACATTCCAGTGTGAGCACATTAATGTAACCTTTCATTGTGCTGACAGGTATTGAATGAATGTTACATTTCCAGCACATCTATTTGAAAATTGATCTTTATTTGCTGAAACCACCCATTCTTCTGATAATTATCAGATTTTTTTTTCAACATGTGGAATAAACATTGATAGTGCAGGAAAATTCAACAAAGGAAAATGAAGAGAGGTAAGGTGAGCAAACTTACGATGATGGGGGAAAGAAGATTCCTGAATATTTATGTTTTGGGTTTTGCTTCAATGCTAAAGCGGTCCATTAGAAATGGCCATTTCTTCTCCTCTCTACCTGTGGTGGAGTATGTCTGCACTGCTCTTTTTATATCATGGAAACAGACCCTTCAGTTCAACCAAGAGAGAGTGAGGACTGCAGATGGTGGAGATCAGAGTCGAGAGGGTGGCGCTGGAAAAGCACAGCAGGTCAGGCAGCATCCGAGGAGCAGGAAAGTCGATGTTTTGGGCACAGGCCTTTCATTAGGAAGTCCTTCAACCAGTCTATGCCATCCATTAGCAACCTGGCAAGGTTGCTGAAAGGTTCATTCACCTTATAGCCATTGTCTGGATGCCTATGGTCGACACTGACTACAGCCCCAACATAAGCATGGGAAAGGTTAGACAGTGCCAGCTGAGATTTGGCAGATGCCAATCAGTGCCAGCAGTACTCCGATCCCACTTGACATTCTGCTCCGATCGCTGAGGGAAAATTGTGGGGAGGGAAGGCCGAACCAAACAGCTTGGCTCTCACCCAGTTAACCCCATCCCCTCCTCAGAAGACCAGCACCTCAACGAATGCCACTTCATCCTGTGAGTTCAAAGTCAAAACCGCGGCTTTACCTTTCTGATTGCTTTGCAGAGAAGGTGGCTGGAGATGAGAATAAAAAGAAATCTGACAAAGAGCACTTGTGGAAATTGAAAGGACAATTGTTGGAGTTTTTTTTTTGAAAAGGCTAAAGCTGTAAATCAGTCTAGATTTAGCTCTGAAAGCATCACACACCATTTTGCCACTTAGGGCTGAGTGTGAACAAAAGTGCCAAGTAGAAAAATGATTTCACAACGGAAAGAATATTAAGCCACAACAGTAAACATGCTGAGAATAACAAAATAACACTGGAGATGGATTATTATGACAGTATTTGGATGACCTTCAGGGCTAACTTGGCAATGTAAATAAATGTTCCTTCCGCTAAGCATCTTTTTGTGTCATCATGTTGTTTCTCCAATTGTCATCTAGGGTGGAAACTGAAGAAAATTCAGTCAAGTTCATAATATTTATGGAGAACGGGCCACATTTCTGCCAGCTCATTGCAAAGAATGGCGTCGGGTTGTATCAGTTGAGTAAATGCGATTTCAGATGAAGAGCTGCTAAAATGAACAGGCAGGATCCGAATAACCAACCTGTGTCTTTTTTTTAATTGGTCGGCAGACCAGAACTTTTTATTGCAGGAAAAAACACATCTTGCGGAAGATTTTCAGTCATCAGGATGATTCACAAGAACGCTAATTCATGAGGAAAGCTGACATTTAGACCGTATGAGAGAAGGGTACTGCTTGGTTAAACAAGTGAACTCTGACTGGTCGAGGTGTCCCCGGGGAGAATGCTCCCATTAGTGGTGATTGTCAGTTAACTGCTGGTCTAAGTGGGTTAGTATAAATGTTGGTTTTCCCTTTTAGGGGGTTGGTGTTTTTGCAAACTGTTCTGGTGCGTATGTCAAAATGCAATTATTCGCAGCCTTCTCATTATGACGACGGTCACCTTTTCCGTGTGGAAGCGGCCAATGTGTTTGAACTGTTTGTGTTGTTGATAATGAGGTAACAAAGAGATGCTTTTGAAATAGTGTCAGAGGGACAGTCACTGCTAAAATCTACCATCAACCACCACCCTCTGTCTTCTTTCAGCTAGCCAATTTTCCAAACTGCTAAATCACCCTCAATCCCACGCCTCCGCACTTTGTGTAATAGCCTACAGTGGGGAACCTTATCAAACACCTAACTGAAATCCATATACACCACATCAATCACTTTACCCTCATCCATCTGTTTAGTCACCATCTCAAAGAACTCAATAAGGTTTATGGGGCACGACCTTCACAAAACCGTGCTGACTATCCCTAATCCTACATTAAACCTTTCAGAAGCTCAGTTTGCATTAATTGTTTCTGAAGAACTTCCCCAAAATTAGCCGAACTGGAGACAGCTTGGATTTTGCGGAAACCGGAAGAAAGAACAAGAAAATCATCTTGCATTTGCATAGTGCCTGTAACAGCCCAAAAGGAGCATTTTCATGGGACAAAGTGTATGGAGCCCGCATGAGGGGCCTGGGAAGTGAGTGAAAATTTGATCCCAGAAGCAGGTTTGATGGAGTGACTCACAGGAGGAGAGGGAAGGCAGTGATGTTTCGGGAAAGAATTCCAAAGGCATGGCTACCGATGAGTGAATGGCAGCATCATAAAAGAAGTCAGAATCGGAAATGGTGTGCTGAGGATTTTTCAGAGCCATTGAACCGGAGAAGTTTGCAGAAACTAAGTAATTTGGAAAATGCAGATGAGTTTGAAACGTAACAGACTTGACTATGTGCCATAGTGTTAGCTTTGAAAGAAAATCTCTCAATTGTACAGCAAACAAGATGAGACTTAAAACATATTAATTTGAAGGAGACAGGTCTTCAATTTTCAGAAGCCAGACGTTTGATTGAAGCAGATGACTTATTTTGTGATGTTTTCTGTTAATCAACAGCAAGGAGAGACTGCTTCCACTGGGTGTTTTGACAAGATAACAATGTCAAACTGAAAACCAGGCAGTATTTGCAGGCTGGCAGGGTGAAGCTGGCTGATCTCAGCACACTGACTCAATTCAGATATGTCTGATGCCAACCTATATTTATGAAGCAAATTTAACATCGAGGAACAGCCATACGCACGTCAATGAGGCATAGCCGAAAATAAAACAAGCGGGAATATTGCACCGATGAGTTGGAAGTCGGTTGGAAAATATGATCTTGATTTATAGACTCACTAAGCTCACAGCTGAAACTACAGAAAGAGGAGGATCCAGAAAAATACTGCCAGTGGTGCATGTTAGACAATCCAGATTACTGATTAGCTGTAGAGTTATACAGCACAGAAACAGACCCTTCGGTCCAACAAGTCCTTGCCCACTATAATCCCAGACTAAACTCATCCTACCTGCGTGTGCTTGGCCCATGAACTTCCAAACATTTCCTATTCATGTAAACGTCTTTTTAATGTTGTAACTGCACCCACATACACCACATCCTCTGGATGTTCATTCCACACACAAAACCACTCACTGTGTAAAACAATTGCCCCTTGTGTCTTTTTCAAATCTTTCTAGTCTCATCTTACAGACATGTCCCCTAATCTTGAAATCCTCCACCCAAAGGAAAAGATATCTGCCACTCGCCTTATCTAAACCCCCTCATTATTTTATAAACCTTGAGCAGGTCACCCCTCAACCTCCAATGCTCCAGTGAAAAATGTCCCAGCCTATCCAGCTTCTCTGAGTAATTCAAACCCTCCATTCCTGCCAACATCCTGGTAACTCTCTTCTGAACCCTTTTCACCTTAATAATAACCTTTCTCCGACAGGGAGACCAGAACTGGACACAGTACTCCAGAAGAGACCGCGCCAATGTCTGTACCACCTCAACATAATGTCTCAACTCCCATACTCAAAGGTCTGAGCAATGAAGGCAAGTGTGCTACAGCCCTGGTCTTTAAAATCTCATTCAAAGGAAGTGGACATTGTTGGCTATGAACATATGATTTGGAAGCAGAAATAAATCAATCAGCCCCTCAAACCTATTCCGTCATTCAATAGGGCCATGGCTGATCTGTTTGTGTTCTGATTTCCACATTCCCACCAATCCTCAATAACCTGTGGTCCCCTTGTCTGATAACAATCTTTCTCTGCCTTTATTACCCATCTCCAATTGCCCAGATGAAAGTGTGGATGGTGAGCAGCCTTTTCGGTTAGCTTGGCTGACTGAGTAACGCCAACAGCGTGGGTTCAATTCCTGTACCTTCTCAACCTCTCCCCTTGCCTGAAGTGATCCTCAGGTTAAACTCACTACCAGTTGTCTGACTCCAATGAGAGAGCAATCCTTGGAGATGATGGTGACTTCACCTTTACCTTAGTTTTTCTCATTAATTGGCAGTACAAGACTTGAGTAATGCTGTCTTTTTTTCTTATCGGTGCCCCTGTTTGACCAGTTGATTTATCTGCCAACAAATGTCTCCCATGGCCAAGTTCTTGTAACTTGGAGGCCATAAGGCAACCAAGAGACCAACTCTCAGCTTAGTTGGGCTCTCCTGTTTCCTTGACATGTTCAACCCAATATTCTGACCAATACTTCACCATGGTGTAAGCATCTTCATTGGCTGTCATGTGTTTTAGAATGTCATGAAGCTTTTGTTTATTCTCAGGTGGGATGTAGGCATCGTTGGCTGGTCCAGTTTGTATTGTCCATCCCTCGTTTCCCTTGAGAAAGTGGCAGTGAGCTGCCCTCTTGAACTGCTTTACATCCACAATACCATTAGGGAGGGAGTTCCAGGATTTTGACCCAGCGATAGTGAAGGAACGATGATATATTTCCAAGTCAGGATAATGAGTGCCCTGGAAAGAAAGTTGCAAGGGGGCTGCTGTTCCTGTGTATCTGCTGCCCTTGTCCTTCTAGATGGAAGCGGTCATAGGTTGGAAAGGTGCTATCTATGGATCTTTGATGAATTTCTACAGTTCACCTTGTAGATAATGCATACTGCTGCTTCTGAGCACCA
The DNA here is from genome assembly GCF_047496795.1 of Chiloscyllium punctatum. Taxonomy (NCBI): domain Eukaryota; kingdom Metazoa; phylum Chordata; class Chondrichthyes; order Orectolobiformes; family Hemiscylliidae; genus Chiloscyllium; species Chiloscyllium punctatum. The sequence goes on from NC_092784.1 coordinate 57,572,538, forward strand.
CTGGTGGTGGGATTGAATGTTTGTAGATGTGGTGCCAAACAAGTGAGTTGCTTTGTCCTGGATAGTGTCAGGCTTCTTGAGTGTTATTGAAGCTGGACCCATCCAGGCAAGTGGGGAGTATTCCATCACACTCCTGACTTGTGCCTTGTAGATGGTGGACAGGCTTTGGGGAGTCAGGAGGTGAGTTGAGACAGTGTTATTCAAACGCAGCAGTTTCTTCAAGTAAGTTAATCATGTAAACAGCTGTCGGGCAAGGAGTGGAGATGAGCTGAGCATTCGGTTTACTTTAATCCATGAGCTCGCACTTGACCAATTCATCAATTGATTTATAACCAATTTGTAATTGATGAACCATCCTTGAATTAAGGAGAAATTCCTTGAAAAGTAATGTGGGGAATGGATGGAATTGGAAAATGAACATGTGCTTCACTGTTCAGTGAATATTTGACTTAAGCTCTGTGTCCAAGTGCACAGGGCAATCTGCAAATGAACAGACAGTAATTGTGTAGCAATCTGGTGAAGAATAGAAATTATTAGAAGGCCACTGATAAGAGAGCGCCCTCATTAATTAGCTTACTGAAGAGTCAATTTGAGACTTGAGCTGCATAGATGTTGAGTTGTTCTCTGTTTCATTTCAAAGGCGCTCACTCGGGCAAGATTGTGTTTTAATTCAATCACCTTCAGCTCAAAGAGTGATGCATATTGTAGAATCCACATTTACAGTGAGTTATTAGCATGCTCCATTCAGCTAGAGGCTCTCGTTAACTCAGCAACAGGTTAATGCCTTCCAATCACTGGAATTTTCAGCAGGCATTGCTCATTGCTGAAAGGAGACCCACAGCGGCAGCTGAATAGAAATCGAATGAAAATCAGATTCAGTTTCATCGCTTCTCCCAGGAATTCCAACTCCCTTTTGAGAGAATTCTGAGGTGACGTAAGAGGGTTCTCAATGGGAGAGAATGGTTCAAGGTTTTGAGTGAACTCCTGGATTGCAATTTTGCAGTCCCATAGAGTAGTGTTCTCCATTAAAAACATGACAGTGAGTGGAGTCAGCCATCAGATTCACGAGACTGAGAGGAATCAACAAAGCAATGCAGCCAGTTTGGGAACCTCTGCACTGCATGCACATGCCTCCGATATTGGTGGACATGGTCAGCGATGTGACAATGATCAGATAATGAGTTTTGTTCCATGATATTCATTGAAGGATAAATATTGATCAGGATACAGGTGGATGGAGAATTGCTCTGCCCTTCTCTTAAATAATGCCACAGATCTTTCATGTCATGACAGTAGCACAGTGGTTAGCACTGCTACCTCACAGCGCTAGGGACCCAGATTCGATTCCACTCTCGGGCGACTGCCTGTGTGGAATTTGCACACTCTCCCCGTGTCTGCGTGGATTTCCTCTGGGTGCTCTGGTATCCTCCCACAGCCCAAAGGTGTGCAAGTTTGGCCATGCTACAATAACACATAGAGTTCAGGGATGTGCAGGTTAGGTGGGTTTACCTTATGCAATGCAGGGATAGGGGGCGCGGTCTTGGTGGAATGACCTTCGAAGGGTCTGCGCAGACTCACCCAGCCAAGTAGCCTTCTTTCACACTCTACTGCATATTCTATGATTCCCTCTGAGCAGGAAGTTGGGAGCTCAGTTTAATGTCCCATCAGGTAGACTGCACCTCTGACGGTGAAGCTGTCTCTCACCCTTGCATCAACCATGGTGTCCTAGAGTCCTAGGGTGGGATTTGATGCTGGAATCTCAGAATGATTCAGAGCAGAGTGTTATGGTTTAGGCCAGACCACACAAAACATTCTCAAGCAGGCAGCTGTAGACCTAACTTTGCAATTTGTTTTGGTGAGTGTACAGTGAAAATTACCCGGAGTAAGATAGCTACTAGATTTTAATACAGACAAGAATTGTATTCCCAAAATTGCACAATGAAACACAGAGATCAGAATAAAGAACTCCTACAGAACTCAACCTATCCAGCTAGATGTAATTATGTTGTTCTGAATATACACAACAGTCCCAATAAGCAAACTCCCTTTCAAATCCATAAATGGAACACATGCTTACAGGTTGAAGTTGAACGGCAGAAAAGAGAGAGAGTTTCCACATAGTTCAGTTTCAAGACTGAACTAAAACCACTCAGCTCAGTTCAGCTAGAGAGCTGACCACTCCCCTCTCTTTATACAGGTCACTTCTAAAGCATGACCACTTTGGCCTGAAGTCCCATCTGTTAACATATAAGCAAAAGGCCTCTCAAAATCTTTTTCATCTCTGTACTAAACCAGACTAATCGGAGTCCGGCCTAGTTCATTGCCCCTCTGAAACAAATCAAGGATGGAGTCTCCTTGGAGAAAGTGAGGACTGCAGATGCTGGGGATCAGAGCTTAAAAATGTGTTGCTGGAAAAGCGCAGCAGGTCAGGCAGCATCAAAGGAGAAGGAGAATCGACATTTCGGGCATAAGCCAAGGAACAGCTTTTAGAGAAAAAAGGGACGAGCCTTGTGATAAGAGAAAGCTACCAATGGAGCCACAGCTAACATCAGGTGCCCATTTAACCCCTTGGTTCTGCCTCGCATTCAATAGCTGGTTCAATTCCATTCCAATTGCTGATCTTACACTTCTCCGTGTTCTTGTCTTGGCTTCATATCCCCATCAGATTACTTAACAAAAATCGCATTGCTCCAATGACTCCATAGCTGTCTGTGGGAAGGCAGTGAATATTTCTGTTATCCACAGGGTGAAGCATGTCCTGATTTCCCTCCTAAACAACCTAGCTGCGACTCTAAGATTAACCCCCTTCTTGTTATTGATTGATCTGTCGGAGGAAATCATTTTGCCTCATCTGCCCCTCACAAATCCTTTTCACAGTTAAATACTTTGTGAACAGATCACCTTCTTAATGCTCTGTAGTAAAGAGATCGTAGCCCCTCTGAGGCTTTGTATTATTCAGATGAATGAACCCCAAAGGCAACATAACCTACATGGATTGTAGTTCCAAGAACCAAACGGAGGACTCTAAGTGGGGCCTGACCAAGGATATGCACAGCAGCAGTGTAGTTTCCTCCCATCAACTTTCTGATGACCTTGAGATGAAAGGCAATATTTTTCAACAACCTTTTGGTTGCACTTTTTTAGTAAACTTAAGAAAACAAGAGATAAAATTAAGAGAAGGCCATTCGGCCCCCGGTTCTGCTATCCAATATGATCAAGGCTTCAACAACACTTCCCACCTGCTCCCTGTATCCTTTCATCCCCTAGAACACAGAAATCTTCTCAATCCTAGTCTTAAATATATTCAGCGATGGAGCTTTCACTACGACACCTCCCCCCCCCTCCCCGGGGAGAGAAAATTCCAAATCCTTTGAGTGAAGAAGTTTCTCCTCATCTTAGTCTTAAATGGATGAGGAGGGCTATTTGACTGGAAGGAATGAATGTTGAGACATGCTAGCGATAGTGTGGGTGCACAAAATGTGTCCTTGTTAATGAAGTTAAAAATCACACAATGTGAGGTTGTAGTCCAACAGGTTTAATTGGAAGCACTAGCTCTGAGAGCGCTGCTCCTTCTTCAGGTGACTATTTACCTGAAGAAGGAGCAGCGCTCTGAAAGCTAGTGCTTCCAATTAAACCTGTTGGACTACAACCTCGCATTGTGTGATTTTTAACTTTGTCCACCCCAGTCCAACGCCAGCACCTCCAAATCTTGTCAATGAAAATAGACAGGCATGTGATACAAGCAATAGAAATGCAGATGGTATAATGGCCTTCATTGCAAACAGATTAGGGTTAAGAAATTGGGTTGTCTAACTGCAGTGATACAGGGCCTTGTGACACCCCATCCAGTGTATTGCATTTTAATCTCCCGAGTTAAGAAAGGGTATACTTGCCATGCAAGGAGTGCAGTGGAGGTTCACTCTGCTGTTACTGGAGATGGCCTATGAGGAGAAATTGGTTTGACTCGCTGGAGTTTAAATGATGAGAGGGGGATCTGATTAAAACATAAAATTTTAACAAGACAGGATGCAGGGGGATGCAGTTTCTCTCCTGGTTGGAGAGTCTAGAATGGTCTCAGGATACGGGATAAGTAAGCATTTTTACACTCAGAGGCTAGTGAACATGTGGAATGGTCCTCCACACCATTCCACATGTTCACTAGCCTCTGAGTGTAAAAATGCTTACTTATCCCGTATCCTGAGACCGTTCTAGACTCTCCAACCAGGAGAGAAACTGCATCCCCCTGCATCCTGTCTTGTTAAAATTTTATGTTTTAATCAGATCCCCCTCTGGGATCTGGTTCTGGGACCAATCACTCAATGTACTCAAGAAAGAGGGATACATTTTTAAGGTATTAAGGGGTAGGGGAAGGAAACAGGACTGTGACATTGAGATAGAGGATCAACCATGATCATATTGAATGGTTTAGTCAGCTCGAAGGGCTGAAAGGCCTCCTCCTGCAACTGGTTTGGATTATCCGAATGTTGGATAAGGTAATGGTCATGAACTAGTTAATGTATTGGCAATGCTGGAGATCCAGGCAGTTTCATACTTAACACATCGACTGGATGGAGACCGGGGTAGCTTGTGGGAGGACGTATCCCAAAGCTCAAGTTGGCTGGAGTCTGGATGTTCTCCTGAACGAGGCCCACATGTGCTACCTCACTCCTGCTAATGCAACCTGTGCGTCGTTACTGAGGTGCAATAAACCACATCTTATTAGCAAGGCCAAGACTTGCTTATGGTCCATCCTCCAACACAGACTACTGTCATCATTGACCAGTATCAGAAGGTGGGTTGGAGACTGCTGCCTACCCTGATCCCGAGCTTTCTGTGGTTGGTCTCCGAGGATCACATTGCTATTGCAACACTTTCAATTGCTCCCTAAAGGACTTCAGCTACTCCCAGACATAGAGGTGCCTGATGAACGAGCAGCATTCCGAAAGCTTGTGATTTCAAATAAACCTGTTGGACTGTAACTTGGTGATGGGGAGGGAGGTGTGTGACTTCTGACCTATTCCCAGATAACATTGGTTAGGCATGTTACAAAGGGCATGGAGTTGATAAATTAGGTGCTGGAAAAAGCACAGCAGGTCAGGCAGCATCTGAGGAGTAAGAGAGTTGACACAACACTTCATCAGGACTCAAAAATTATGGAGCCAAGATATAGTTCAGACACAAGATGGACCAGGCTCCAGGGGCTCAATTTTAGATTAGATTCCCTACAGTGTGGAAACAGGCACTTCGGCCCAACAAGCCCACACCGACCCTCCGAAGAGTAAACCACCCAGTCCCATTTCCCTCTCACTAATGCACCTAACACGATGGGCAACTTAGCATGGCCAATTCACCTGACCTGCACATTTTTGGACGGGAGGAAACAGGAGCAGCCAGAGAAAACCCACGCAGATACAGGGAGAATGTGCAAACTCCACACAGAGAGTCACCCGAGGCTGGAATCGAACCTGGGACCTGGTGATGTGAGGCAGCAGTGCTAACTGCTGAGCTACCCTTTCTGTAGCAAACCACTTGATATTTAACTCTGACTTCTTAACATCAGATCAGAAATTCTTTAAGCCCGCCAGGTCAAAATATCTTCGGTGTTCCCTCTTTGTGTTCTGCAATAAAAAATGATAATGTTCAGCAGCTTCTGAGGAGAGAGCGAGAGAGGTGGAGCTTACATTTCAGCTCAATGATCACAAGTTGAAGCTCTAACTCTGGCTTCATCTTTGCTCCCTTCTTGGACCCTGTCAAATGCTTGCAACATTTTCTGTTCCCTCCTGCAATGCTAACAGGCATTGGGGCGCACGGTGGCACAGTGGTTAGCACTGCTGCTTCACAGCACCAGAAGACCCGGATTCAATTCCCACCTCAGGCGACTCTCTGTGTGGAGTTTGCACGTTCGCCCCGTGTCTGCATGGGTTTCCTCCCACAATCCAAAAATGTGCAGGTTAGAGGAATTGGCCATGCTAAATTGCCCCTAGTGATAGGTGAAGGGGTAAATGTAGGAGAATGGGTCTGGGTGGGTTACGCTTCGGCGGGTCGGTGTGGACTTGTTGGGCCGAAGGGCCTGTTTCCACACTGTAAGTAATCTAATCTAATCATTCTTTTTCGTCTTTCCAGGATTTGAAGAAATCGAAATATTTAGCGTCATCCCGATCAACAGCAAGAAGTAAACTAGTCGAGCTAAACATTGTATTTGATCAGAATCTGGCTGGTTTCAGATTGGGAAGTTGATGAGTAGGTTCGCGGGTCTAATTGAAGGATCGAGCTGGGCACAGGAAAACAGTTTGAAGGGCATTTCTTGGGGGACAGTCTTTAATTGGTTTTATTTCAGACAATGCAAAGTGCACTCATAATATACGTTATCCCATCTGTTTGTCATTTCGACTGTATATCAAAAAGAATGGTTTTCTATGGGTTGCAGCCAAGAACAATTTTAATTTGACATTGTTTTGAATTATTATGGAAAAACATCCCCTGCACAGAAACAGACATTAGTGAGTCAGGAGCATAAGTGCTTATCTGAGCTTCCTGCTCTCAATCTCTAGAGCAGACAAGCTCCCCTTTTGAGAGGGTAGCAGACTGATATTCTGAGACTCAAGACCCTGGTTCAAACTCCTCTCTGGAAATGAACATCACGGCTGACCGTCCATTGAGGGAGTACTACGTAGTCTGAGGTGCCATTGTTCAAATGAAACCCATCAAACCCCTGGCCCCACGAGTCCTCTTAAACTGTACAAGATTCCACAGCCAATGTTTCTCCTGCCCACTTTTCCTAGCTGATAATTATCCCTTCAACATCATCACAGAAACAGATTATTTGGTCATTATCATATTTGTGGAGACTTGCCACACACCTACGCTGCGTTTCCCAGGCTACAACAGCAACTGCACGTTGAAAGGAAATTGATGGTTGTGAAGTGCTTTGTGATGCCCTGTGCTGCGTAAGGTGCAACATAAATGCAGTTCTCCCCCCATCCCCCCGCCCCCCCCCCCCCCCCCCCCCACCCCGTGAATCGACAATTACTGGCATGTTCAATGATTGTCAGAGGCAACCTGGATACAGAGCCATTTCCCGAGCTCAAAGTGTCAGTGTCAGAGCTAACAAAGCAGAAGCTAGAAAGCTAAGCAGAAAATGCTAGAGAAACTCAATAGGTCTGGCAGCATCCCTGAAGAGAGATACAGAGTTAGTGTTTTGAGTCAGGTATGGCATTTTCTTCAGAAATGTTTGAAACTTTAGCCCCTTCAATTCTTCCGATCCATTCCCTCTGGGCTTCTTGTGATGTTATACACCTCAATTAAATCTTCCCATCAGCAGTCTCTTTTCCAAGGCAATAATCTTAGCCTGTGCAACCTTTTCTCATTTATTCTATCTGTCAGAATGCAGAAACACAGGGACTTCCCTCTATTTCTGTGTCTGGCACAACTGCAACATCTCTATAAGGCTCATCATGACATGTTAGCCCTAATTTTGTCTTTTACTCCCCCAGTTAAAAAAGGAACCAAAATAAACACCCAAGGGAGTGTGCGTTATGATCAGCTGAATTGGAGGACATCAACTCCTCTCTTTTTGAACTACTCTTGGTCAGTATCAATAAATATTGCTAGTTTTTTTTAAGCACACAGCTGTCACATTTCAGTTAAAATGTAACACTAGTCAAAATTAAGGAGTTGATTTCAAGGTTTTCTTGAGTGAAGGAAAGAGGAATTTTATTACCTGCTAACACAGAGAAAAGCAACAAAGCATGACATCAAACACACACGCACAAATGCAGGTAGAAAGTTTGAAAAGAAGATTTTGTCTGGTACAGACAGGAAGAATAAAGGATATGCAGTTTAGAAGTCCTTAGAGTCCTGGAAGTGTTAGTTTGATGCGATGATTGACTTGTATTCTCAGCGGAAGCAAAATCTGTAGGCATCTTTGAGTTCTTAATGAATGATCATTTCCTTTCATTACCAAGCACTGCTTTTGTAAAGATGGAGAGAAAACAGAGAGAAAGAGTTCCAGTCCAGCTGCTACCAATCCAAATTTCTTTCTTATCCCTGCTGCTCAAAAGCAACTGCTGAAATAAGGTTCATTTGAGTATTTCAGTGTCTGGCCCCATTGTCTTTCTAGGATACTCTACCGCCATATCCAATATGTGCTGTTTATCAGGCACATGCAAATTGAAATAGGAGGTAGCAGTTTCTTCTTGCTTAAATTAGTGTGTGGCTCTGATATCATCAAATAATGTAGTAATTTCAGTTCAGATGGTTTTGTTCATTACTCATTGCTTTCCGGAGCATGACTCAATCTGTGGGCAGGTGACTGCCCCTGCCATTTTAGTCAGTGTTGGTCATGTTAAAGCTATTCTAGTCAGTGAAAGGTTTAAGGTATTTACAATCAGATGATAGAAGTGGAAAATCAATAGTCCATGGTTTACTAATACAAGACAAAAGGAAAAGAACTATATGTTGATAGAACAAAATGAATTCGAACAGGTGGGGCCAATGAGGAATATAAACACTGGTTTGGACTCGTTGGACCATAAGACCATAAGACATAGGAGTGGAAGTAAGGCCATTCGGCCCATCGAGTCCACTCCGCTATTCAATCATGGTTGATGGGCATTTCAACGCCACTTACCCGCACTCTCCCCATATCCCTTAATTCCTTGCTAGATTAAGAATTTACCAATCTCTGCCTGTTGGACGAGGTGCCCAATACTGTAAATTCTGTCAAATACCAAACTCAACTTATGTTTTGCGTGGTCATAGATAGTTGTATGCCAAGAATGGAACATCCAGTTTCAACACTTAGTGAAACTATCTGAGACTAAATAGTTCTAGGAGAATTATAGTGGCAAAGCAAATCTTCAGAGACACAATCAGCTGAGGAAAGGCCTCAATTTTAAAGAGGAGAGATCAAAATAGAAAGAAGAGATAAGTGCTTTCAGTTCTTCAGCTGAGGTCGCTAGTCGGCACAGTCATAAAACATCCCTGGTTCAATACCTAGTTTGAGATATTCCCTAGTCTAATCACGCTGTGGGGTTGTTTTAAACTTGATGGTTAGGGAAGGCAGATTGACCGAGTTGGTGGTCAGAATCCATATGATCATATGAAAAAATGAATCAGGAGCAGGATCATGTCATTTAACACCTTAAACTTTCTCCGGCATTCAATAAGATCATGGTTGAGCTTATTGCAATCTCAAATCTGCATCACTGCTTACCCTGATAACTTTTCACACTACCTCCCACCCTACTTTAAACCTAAAGACATTGTCTATTTACCCTATCCATTTCTCTCATGATTTTATAAGGTCTATATAAGGTCACCCCTCAGCCTCCGAAACTCCAGGGAAAATAGCCCCAGCCTATTCAGCATCTACCTATAGCTCACCCCTTCTAAAACTGGCAACGTCCTTGTAAATCTTTTCTGAACCCTTTCAAGTTTCACAAGAGGTACCCTTATTGAGGTTCATAAAATCATGAGGGGCACTGATAGGGTGAACAGCCAAGGTCTTTTCTCCAGGAGTGAGGGAGTCCAAAACTAGAGGACATAGGTTTAAGGTGAGAGGGGAAAGATTTAAAAAGGACCTAAGGGGCAACTTTTTCACACAGAGGGTGGTGCATGTATGGAATGAGCTGCCAGAGGAAGTGGTGGAGGCTGGTACACATGGAACATTTAAGAGGCATCTGGATTGGTATACAAATAGGAAGGGTTTGGAGGGATATGGGCCAAGTGCTGGCAAATGCAGGATATCTGGTCAGCATGGAAGGGTTGGTCTATTTCAATGCTAAAAGGCACACAACACCAGGTTGTAGTCCAACAGGTTTATTTGGAAGCACTAGCTTTCGGAGCACTGCTCCTTCATCAGGTAACAGTGTTCTGAAAGTTAGTGCAGAGGAACCTCAATTATCCAAAGGGCACGGGCGGGAGTAATTCACTCGGTTAATCGAATTCGGATAATAGAATGGCAGATAACATAGTTTAGCCGAGCATGGGGAACTTTGTGACCTTGCTGAATAATCCGATGTTCAGTTAATCAAATGCCAGATAATTGAGGCCCCTCTGTCCTTCCAAAGAAACCTGTTAGACTGTGATTTTTAACTTTGCCCACCCCAGCTCCTCCACATTCTAGCGACTTCAATGCTGTGCAGCTCTTTGAACATTGGATTATCCAGCAAGATTGCAAGGTCCCGATGCTTGGCTAAACTATCGCTGGCTCTATGACCCAGGATTCCACTATTCAGAACAAACTCCCTTGCCTTGTCAGCCCTTAAAAATGCATCACCTCATACTTTTCGAGATTAAATTTCATTTGCCACTGTCTGACAAGCCAATCTGTATCAGTGTAGTTTACCTGTGGGGAGAAGGCAGGGCCTTTGTTTCATGTATAAAACCAAAAGAAAGCAATAAGCTGAAGGCCCTGGCTTTGTCCCTCATTTTCATGTTCCGAATCTTTAATGGATTTCTGTTGCAATATTTTTCCCTGTAATGGATTCTGAGAGCTAACCAATCAACATTTACCCAAAAGGACGCTTGAATTTTTTTTTAAAAAATGATTGCACAACACTGTATTTCTTGTAATCATTAGGAACTGTCCTGATTCCAAATAAAAAAGGAAAACTAATAAACTCAGGAGCATCTTCACTGCTGTCCACGATGTTTTCCCACAATGACATTTTAATGGTTTGCAAGCAAAATGGATATCCCTGGTATGAATTTCATTTAGAATACAAATCAGACACTGACTGAGAGTTTTATTGTGAAAAATGAGTCAATTGTCTTGGGGCAAAAAGATTTTCCCTTCTCCATGTGGAGTGAAGTTAAATTAATAAAAATGCAAAAGGACTGACAAGATGTTATTGCAGTTCTCAAATGCTCTTGGCCTCATTCGAGTTCAGCTCCTTTGATGAGTAACACTCAACACTCTGGTCTCTGGGGTCAATAGAATTCCCCTAATAACTGCATCTCAAAGACAACAAACAAAAAATGAATGAGTTGGGACCATGAGTCTCATCAGAAAAAAAAATTGTCTTCTGACACCTACTCCCTGATAACGATGCCTGAATGTTTCAACTGAAGAGGTTACATCTGTATGTCCCACCACTGAGAGTAGCACTGTACTCACCACCAGCCACCCTCATGGAAGGTCAATGCAGTTTCCATTCTGCTGACAGCTGGGACAGTGCTTTATCTCTGATAGGCTTGACACAACTGGAAGCTAGTCCATGTGTTTTGAGCCGGGGTGTGTTCACTCAAAGACAGCAGTCAGATTTTGAACTCTGGGTTTGAACTCTGTGCATCAAAGGGCCCACGTCCCGTAGGCTGAGTGAGTGTTGGTGGTACTGAGGTCGCACTGTATCGGTGGACCTCTTTTTATTAATTCATCCATTTACGGGATGAGCGCATCGCTGGTTAGGAGAGCATTTATTGGCCATCTCTAACTGTTGAGGAGTCAACCACATTGGGGTGGGTCTGGAGACCATGTAGGCCAGACCAGATAAGGATTCAAGCAGCATTCAAAAAACGCCCAGATGGACACATGAATAGGAAGGGAACAGAGGCATATGGATCCTGTAAGTGAAGAGAGTTTTAGCATGGAAGGGCAGAATGTGTCAGCATAGGCTTGGAGGGCTGAAGGGCCTGTTCCTGAGCTGGATTGTTCTTTGGTAGTTTCCTTCCCATGGTGAACCAAATGGGATTTTCCTGACAATTGTTCATGGTCATCATTAGACTCTTAATTCCAGACTTTTTTAAAAATTGAAATTCCATCATCTGCAACAGTTGGATTTGAACCCAGGTCTCCAGAATCTTAACTGGGTCACTGGTTTAATTGCCTGATGATATTACCGCAAGGCCATTGCCTCTGCTTGACTTGACAAGGCCTTGTCTGGGTGGGTATTGGATCCTATCATCGCACGAAGGCTCAATAGTTAGCACTGCTACCTCACATAGTCAGGGACCCAGGTTCGATTCCAAATTCGGTCTGTGTGGAGTTTCCTCTGGGTTCTCTGATTTCGTCCCACAGTCCAAAGATGTGCAAGCTAGGTAGATTAGCCGTGGGAAATTGCCCATAGTGTCCAGGGATGTGCAGGCTAGATGGGTTAGCCATGGGAAATACAGAGTTACAGAGATAAGGTAGGAGGCTGGATCTGGGTGGGATGCTCTTCAGAGAGTCAGTATGGACTTGAGGAGCCAAATGGCTTCTTTCCACACTGTAGGCATTCTATAATCTGCTCATGGGATGTGGCCCCTGCTGGCTGAGTCAATGTTTGTTGCCCTGTGACGCAACTGAGCTCACTAGGGCCATTACAGAGGGCAACCATACTTGTGTTGGTCTGGAGTCACATGTAGACTGGGACATAGAACTGTACAGCACAGGAACACACCAGTTGGCCCACAATATTGTACTGAGCATGATGCCAAATTACTGGATTAGTGGTGCTGGAAGAGCACAGCAGTTCAGGCAGCATCCAACGAGCAGCGAAATCAACGTTTCGGGCAAAAGCCCTCATTACCATGATGCCAAATTAAACTAATCACATCTGCCTTCCTTTTATCTAAATCCCTCCATACGTAGAGTCATAGAGATGTACAGCACGGAAACAGACCCTTCGGTCCAACTCATCCGTGCCAACCAGATATCCTAAATTAATCTGGACCCATTTCCCAGCATTTGGCCTATATTCCTCTGAACCCTTCCTATTCATATACCCATCAGTCCTTGCATATTCATGTGCTTATCTATAAGTCCCTTAAACACCCCTATCATATCTGCCTCCACCAGCACCCTTGGCAATGTGTTCCACACTCCTACCACTCTCTGTGTAAAAAGCTTGCCCCTCACATCTCCTTTTAACCTTGCCCCTCTCACCTTGAAAGCATATCCCCCTAGTATTAGACATTTCAACTCTGGGAAGACCAGGTAAAGATTGCAAATTTTTTGTGTATAGGACAACTTCAATGACCTCTCCTGTCTTCTGCATGCAGAGCTCAGAGTGCACTGTGATCGCTGGTTTGGTTTCTGGTCTGGCAACATCTCAATAATGAAACACTTATCTTTATCTTCAAAATTCCTTCACAGGCTGTCTCTGTAACCCACGCGGACTCTCGAACCTTCTGAAGTTGCTTCATTCCTCAAAATCCAGCCTCTTGCATGTTTGCAATTGTCATCACTCCAGCACTGCTGGCTGTGTCATTAATAATAGAGACCCACACCTTTGGAATTCCTTACTGAAACCTGCCCGGCTCGCTTTCTCCTCCATTCAAGGCACTGCTTAAAGCCTCATTCTTGTCATTGCTCCAAATAGTTCTGACTCCTACCTGATGTTAATTCCTGCAGTGCTAGATGGGGGAGAGGAGGTTACCATACTGAAGGCACTACAGACATGCAAGTTGTTGCTCTGGGCAAAATCCCTTCATGTACCACTGCAAGAAATAAAAACAGGTTCAAGATTTCCACAATTCACCAATGCACTTTGCAAGTCGAAATGCAGTTTCCAACACAAATGTTTTACTTTAGATTGAGAGAACTCTACAGCAGTGAAGGTCATTAAGTATATAGTGTGTGCGAGTGTGTGTGCATGCGAGTGTGTGTGTTTGTGTTGAGTGAATGTGATTGTGTATGTGTGTGAGTGCGTGTGTGTGAGTATGTGTGTTTATGAGAGAGAGTGTGTGTGTGTGTATACACGTGTGCATGTGTGAGAGAGTGTGTGTGTGTGAGTGTGCGTGTGTGTGCGAATGTGTGTGAGTGAATGTGATTGTGTATGTGTGTGAGTGCGTGTGTGTATGTGTGTTTATGAGAGAGAGAGTGTGTGTGTGAGTGTGTATGCGTGTGCGTGTGTGAGAGAGTGTGCGTGTGTGTGTGTGAGTGAATTTGATTGTGTATGTGCGTGTGCGTGTGTGAAAGAATGTGCGTGTGAGAGAGTGTGCGTGTGTGTATGCGTGTGTGTGAGTGAATTTCATTGTGTATGTGTGTGTGCATGAGCGTGTGTGAAAGAGTGTGCATGTGTATGTATGAGTGAATTTGATTGTGTATATGTGTGTGTGGGTGTGTGTGTGTTAGCTCTTTACTGAGCTTTCCAGTTAGTTCCACAGTGCTGCTCTTTTCCTGTAGGCTTCAAGTAAATAATTCATTCATTCTATTGAATCTGCTTTCACTGCCTTTTTATACTATTTCACATCATAACTCATTGACGAAAACAAATTTCAACTCTGGTTACAAACGAACGTATATTGGATCGGTTTCCAAGTTTGAATAACCGAAGGTCAGGAATATCCAGTGACCATTCAAAGTGAAACACTGAGCTTATTACTGGCCAAAGGAACAATCCGAGCTAAGCAGGGATCGATTTGGGATCTCTAGCAGGGCCAGGAGTGGAGGCAGGAGGGGCCTGACTCTTCCCTGGCTTTAGTCCAGTCAGCTCCCATCTTCCCACAGGTCCCAGGGCCTGGGCTGGGGAGGGCTAACATCAGGGCCCAGTAAGCAGGGCTCGAGGGCACCCAGTGGGGTTCTGCTGTGCCTGGTTTGGGGATTGGGATGGGGCTGGGACAGGGGAAGCGATTTCTGCCTCTGACCCAGTTCAGGGTGAATGGATGGGTCCTGTGCTGGGGTCAGCACTCCAACCCATACCTTTACCAGCCCTGCAAGACTGTGGTGGCTATGTTACGAAAGCTTGCTCTGAAATGAAGATTCAAACGAGTAAGAGGGAGAGCACCTCCCTCACAACCTCCCTCTCCATCCATCTCTCCCTCTCACTCTCTCTCTCTCGCTTCACCCCTATCACAGCCTATTACTGTTGGTGAGTTTTCAGAGTCCGCTGCTCCCCCTTCTTTGAGTAGCAGAACCCCTCCATCCCAATGAAGGCATCCTAAAAAACCCCCAGGATGGGCCCATTTCCCAAACCTTGGAAGACGGATCCAACATCTGCAAACATTCCTGACTTCTCCATCCTATGCCTGGAAAGGTGGGAGTCACAGAGAACAGCAGGCAACGGAAACTGGGATTTTGAACTTCCTAAACTATTTCTGTGAAAGTGCGTGACCATCAGGTATTCCATGAAATCCTGTTGCCCATCTTCCAAATAAAATATAATCTCTAATAAGTTGGATACATAAAGTCCTGGACTCATCACTTACACTGACGATGGGATAGAGTGCACAAATATAGCTTATCCTGAAGAAATTGCCCATATACATTTATAGATACGTACCTACATTGGAGAAAGGCTGTAGTTTTCCACCTGGGATGATGACGAGTGATCTTTCAGCTCAATCTCACTCTCCATTTTGAATAAAGTTGGGAGTGACTGGGAGCTGGATCTATACCAGAGCATCAGCTGATCTGTTGTACACCCTGAAACCGGACAACGGGAAGGTAATGGGAGAGGCAAACAGCTGACAGAAGCTAGCAAGCAATCAAGCAAAAGACAATGGAGAGGCAAGGCCTGAAGGGCAAAGGTCAGGTAGGAAGCCAAGTCAGATTGACGGCAGACTGCCCAATGAACAATTTAAGGGCGAAGATCCAAGAGGAGAAGAGATTGAGAAGAACATAATGTTAGAGACGACAGAGAAACTAAAACGAGAAAAGATTAAGGATGGGGAGGCATCAATAGAGATAGCATTTGATGGACACATCGGATTGAATGGTGAGGGGAGAGAGGCAAGTCAGGATATGAGAGACACCAGGAAGCTGCAAAAGAAATCAGAATAGGCACTCCTTATGGAAAGGCATGTGTTTACAATGTACAGTCATTCTTTCTGAATTGGTGAATTGCAGCATAAAACCAGAAGGACCTGTTGTTTGACCGAAGTAAATGATGAGCACACTTGGAAAATTAATGCTTTATTAACTTCGTAAATACCACCAAGTAAATACTGCAGATAAATGAGAGCTAGTACATTTCAACATCACTCGCTTGGGTCTGACAGTAGAGGATTTTCAGAACTATAGTATTTCAAGGATTCTTACATTATTTGATAGAGCATTCAGAAAAGCTCAGGGATGAAGGTGACCTGCGAGGAACAAGGGAAAGATCCTGTAGATGCTAGAGCTCTGAGTAAACACAGAAATTGCTGAAGAAGCTCAGCAAGACTAGTAGCCTCTGTGGACAGAGAAACAGACCCAAAACAGCATTTTGGGTCATTCTATTCTTTACAGTAGTAGCTGTTGCTGAAGATTGTACTGTTACCATTCACGCATCCTCAAGATTCATTTTTCACTCCCAGTCCCCCGGCTTTCTCTTTGATCTTGGACTGTCATCTCCTTCTATTATTTAATCTCTCCTGCCCTCCATCCAATCACAGATCCTCCTCCCTGTCCCCTTTCCTGCTTTGGAACGATTGTATCTCTAAGTACTTAGGCTTCACTAAAGCATTTGACAAGGTCCCTCGTGGTAGGCTGATCCAGGAGATGAAGTCATGTGGTGAATTGGTAAGTTAGATTCTAAACTGGCTTGGGCAAAGAAGACAGAGGGTAGTTGTGAAGGGATGTTTTTCTGACTGGAGGTCACTGACCAGTGGTATTGCTCATTGATCAGTGATAGGACCTCCGTTGCTTGTAATATGCATATAAATGACTTGGATGAAAGTGTAGATTGTCTGATTAGTAACTTTGCTGATGACATAAAAATTGGTGGCATTATGGATAGTGAGGAAGGTTGTCAAAAGATATAAATCAGTCATAAACTTGGGTGGAAAAAAAGCAGATGGAGGTTAATCTAGAGAAGTGTGAGGTGATGCATTTTAGAATGTCAAATGCAAGAGGAAAGTATGGAGTAAATGACAGGAACCTGAGGGGAGGCCATGTACACTAGTTTCCTACTCCATTAGCTATACTGCCTAATATTAAACATGTTACTCCATCTACTTAGTCATGCAGTCATAGAGATGTACAGCATGGAAACAGACCCTTCAGTCCAACCCATCCATGCCGACCAGTATCCCAACCCAATCTAGTCCCACCTGCCAGCACCCGACCCATATCCCTCCAAACCCTTCCTCTTCATATATCCATCCAAATGCCTCTTAAACATTGCAATTGTACCAGCCTCCACCACTTCCGCTGGCAGCTCATTCCATACACGTACCACCCTCTGCGTGAAAAAGTTGCCCCGTAGGTCTGTTTTATATCTTTTCCCTCTCACTCTAAACCTATGCCCTCTAGTTCTGGACTCCCCGACCCCAGGGAAAAGACTTTGCCTATTTACCCTATCCATGCCCCTCATAAGTTTTTAAACCTCTATAAGGCCTCTGACGCTCCAGGGAAAACAGCCCCAGCCTATTCAGTCTCTCCTTGTAGCTCAAACCCTCCAACCCTGGCAACATCCCTGTAAATCTTTTCTGAACCCTTTCAAGTTTCACAACAACGTGCTCCTCACTTTGAAACCGACTGTCTCACATGCTATGAATACTTCACCTTTCTATCCATTCCCTATCTCCTCATACCCTACCTGACTAACTCTGCCCACACTGTACTATTTATGCCCAGTGATGTGTAGCTTGATGACATCATCGTAAAGTTTTCCCAATATTATGCAAACTGGTTTACAGTTGTCTGCTGTTTTTTAAAAAAAATCTCCCTCCCTTTTTGAACGGGGGGTGGGGGCGGGGGTGGTGTTAAATTACCAGTTTTTTTACTTTCTCAGCTTTTAGCAGAATCTAAGGATTCCTAGAAGATTTTTACCAGGGCATCCATTGTCTCTGTAGCTCCTTCATTTAGCATGTCATTACGCACCTGCCTCACCTCCTTCTGCATCTCTGTTACCGAGTGCTTACAGTGTTATGCAAAGGAGGTGGGTTCACTGGGGGAGCTCAGCATGTAACAGGCTCTGCCTCTGTGTAATGGATTAATCTCAACACAGATGAAAGCTTAATGCCAGTTGTCGTAATTGTTATACCAGCACCATTGTAAGTCTGATGAAACTATGCAGTGGTGGAAACAGTTTCTAGTCTCTCTAACCGTGCAAAAACCCAATGGATGGAAGCATTAATTCATGCAATTTAATAAGCAAACTGCTGAGGTGTCAGGACATTATGTCAAATTAAAATACGCGAGATGGATGTGGGAGTCTGGTACTCATGCAGAATCAGACTTGATTACAAAGCAGCTCCTGGCTCACCTGGGAGACCAAGATAAAAACAAAAACAAAGGCCGTTGGTCTATTCTGCTTGTGGTTTTTGATCATCTCACTGGCCATAAATGTTTCATAAATAAGACTGCTGTTGAATATTCTTGTATAACATTCTCTGCTATTAGCAGACTGTGATGATTCTGTTATAAAAAGGGTATAGGAAATGAGAGGTCAGGGATAAGTTATGGGAGTAACTTTCACATTTGGAAAGATAATGCTTGCTCAAGTCTATAAATGGCCATGGGTTGGAAGTCCAACTGTGCAGTTGTTTGGTCTCTGAGATATGACTAAAATAACAATAACAGTTCATCTCCTCTAATGCAGCTTTAGCATGTAACAGCCCTTGGTGCATTATATGAGAATTATTGAGACAGGTTTGACACAAAAAAAAATTCACTGCTATTTGTGTGAGATGTCTTGAATGTGTTTCCAACCTCTGAAACAGCAGTTCATCTGGATAACTTTCTCTCTAGATTATATCCAACATAGAGACTAATCACTCTCAAACCATTCCACTGGGCTGGACATGTTGCGAGGTACCTGACACTAGACTCCTGAAACAGCCACTCGACTCAGAACTGGATCAGAACAGGAGAAACCCAATGGAAATTCTTTACCCATGTTCCTCAAAGTCCCCCTGAAGAGTTGGAACGTACCCTGACTCTCTGGAGTCCCTGCCCTGCGACTGAGCAAGATGACGAAGCTTCATTCCGGAATGCACAGAGAGATTTCATCAGAAACGATCAGAGTCGGAGTGTGGGAGGGACCGCACAAACTCCCCATTTTCCCCATGTCCCTGTGTGCACCACACTGCCTCACGCGTGGCAGATTGAGCGTTGGATTTGTCAGCTGTTTGAAACGGAGCGGAGACAAGTCACCCTCAATCCCCAGGGACCACCTAAGGCAAGTGATGAGGTGAAGATTTTATGTCAAACTCTGCAAATATGTGCCTCACACACGGATAAATGTGAACAATTTGCTCCTGCTCTGTAGAGTTACATCCAAGGTAAAAACGATGACTGCAGATGCTGGAAACCAGATTCTGGATTAGGGGTGCTGGAAGAGCACAGCAGTTCAGGCAGCAGTTCAGTTCAGTAGCTTCGAAAAGCTACTTGGATGCTGCCTGAACTTCTGTACTCTTCCAGCACCACTAATCCAGAGTTACATCCAAGTCCTACAAAGGCATGGTACACCCTGAGTAAGGTCCTAACAGGCTTCTGGATAAAGATGTTAACCCTTAGTCTAGCTGTCTCTCAGGTGAAAGACTTCCACAGTATCCCAGCCAATAATTATCCCTCAAACAACACCACTGGAGGACATTGGCTGGTCATTTTTGTACTGGGCTTTGTAGAAACTTGCACTCCATGTTGACAGCAGGAACCACACATCAAAAGTACATCAGTGGCTGCAAATTGCCTTGGTCGGGGGAGTGGGGGTGGTTTGGTCATGAAAGGAGCTGAAAAAATACAACTCTTTCTTGTTTTGTTTGACAATTCACTGCTATCTGCATGTGTTTGAACATAGCTTTCATACAAAGGCTAGGATCTGACAGTTCGCTCCCACCTGGGACTGCGAATGCCTTGTTGTGCACATTACCCATTCAATCTCTGCACTCGAACATTTAAAAATTCTTGAATTATATCCAGCTCAGGGAAACCAAGGTTATATCGGAGCTTCGGGACAGGATAAACAAACTTACTCCTGACTGTGCAACATCTTGTTTGGATTAGGCAACTGAACAAATAGAGAAACCCTGACTGGGAGGATCAGTTTGGAATTTGTATTCATGTCTCAAGAATGGTGACTTGACCCCGTGATCTTCCAACTGAGAGGGAAGAGAGCTTTCCACTCCAATGGATTTTTCTTTAGTTTGTCATGGGATCTGGGCGTTACCGAGGAGGCCAGCTCTTGTTGCCTATCCCTAGCTGCCTCACCACTGCATAGGCCAACTAAGAGCCAACCACATCGCTATGGTCTGGAGTCACACATAGGCCAGATCAGGTCAGGATAGCAGATTACCTTCTCTAAAGGGCACCAGAGAACAAAGAACAAAAGAGAAGTCGAGCACAGGAACAGGGCCTTCGGCGCTCCATGCCTGTGCCAATCATCTTGCCCCAACTTAACTAAAAAACAAACCTTGGTGAGTTTTGAGAAGATTTGTAGCTCAGGTTGAGGTTTTGGATGTAGATTTGCTCGCTGAGCTGGAAGGTTCATTTCTAGACGTTTCGCTATCCTACTAGGTAACATCTTCAGTAGGCCTCAGGCAAAGCAATGCTGAAAATTCCTGCTTTCTATTTATATGTTTGGGTTTCTTTGGGTTGGTGATGTCATTTCCTGTGGTGATGTTATTTCCTGTGGTGAAACCACTTCCTGCTCCTTTTCTCAGGGGGTGGTAGATGGGGTCTAACTCGATGTGTTTGTTGTTAGACTTCTGGTTGGAACAAAACCTTCTGCCCTTATTCTGGCCATATCCCTCTATTCCCCGCTCCCCCATCCATGTAACCATCCAGGTGCCTCTTAAATGTTGCCAACATGCCTGCTTCCAACACTTATTCTGGCAGCGTGTTTCAGGCTGAACCTTCCCTCACACATTTCCCTTAAACCTTCCCCCTCTCACCTTCAACCTGTGCCCCCCTGTCATTGAAACTTCAACCCTGGGAAAAAGCCTCAGAGCTTAGACTTAGTTTAACTGCAAACAATGATGGTTGGCATGGCATCATCACTGAGGCTAGCTTTATCTTCCAGCTTATATTAGTTAAGTTACAATCCCAAAAGCTACAAGGGTCTACCCCTGGTGCAGTATCCTGAACCTCTAGATTACTCAGTGACATTTGTCACTACGTCACAGTCATATTCCTACATCTTTGGGACTGTGGGTTAACCCTCTTGCATTTTAGCCTCGTGTGGAATCTGAGTGGGGCTTTGATGAAGACAAGACAGTGAGAAAGACAACACAGAGAACCTGTGAAACTCTCAGCAGGTCTCAGAGAGAGTTAAACCTTTGGGGAGATTGGGACCTTTCGTTGACCTGAAGTGCTAGCTCTGATTTCCCCTTTGCAGACTGAGTGTTTCTCAGCATTTCCTATCTGTCCCTGAGATGTGCTTAATTTGCAATAATTTGCTTTTGTGTCAGACAATAAATACCTGGTCTTAATGACGGCTACAATAGGGAGCTGGTCTCTCTGATCGCTGTGGAGCAGCCAACATTGAGTAACTTCTCTGCACCAGCCACTGAGTCTGGGTAAATTCATTAGTGGCCCTTTTATTTTGTGTGTGTCCGTGGTGTGAATCTTTCTTGTTAAGAATCATTTTTGTCAGACAGTTTCTCTAACCATGCGTCTAGACCATCGTGATTCATCAAGCCTCACCACTGTGCTTCAGGGTAACAGCGAACACTGTGCACAAAGCTTCAGCAGAAGATTAACTGTTCTGCTGCCCTTGAGGAAGAGCTTTCAATTATTCATCAATCAAAATTCATCAGTCCACTCAGGAGAATTCAGCCATCTCTCCAAGAGCAGTGCCCAGAAGGGGATTGAGTTTATGTGTTAGTAGATGTCCCTTGCATCTTTTCAGTTGTTTCAAACTCATGTGTATTCTGACCACTGCACCCTCTGTTACCCATCCTTGCCAATCTCTGTATCTCTAGCATGGCTGAGCTCCTCCAATTTGAACACCTCACACCTCTCTATTTTTCTCTCCCTGCTTTCAACATGTTCTATGAAACCAGGCTCTTTGACCAACCATTAGAGTCAAGATGGATGTTAGTTTGGTTTCAGACTGGAATTGCGTGTTTAGCCAGTCCGGATAAAGTTAAAAATCACACAATACCAGGTTATAGTTCAAACCAAATTGGACTATGACCTGGTCTTGAGTGGTTTTTAACATTGTCTACCCCAGCCCAACACTGGCATCTCCACATCAATACTCGATAGTTTTCCATCTTATATTAATTGTGCTTTATGTACACTGTTTCAGTTCTTTCATGGATTTGAATGGCATTCCCTCCGTGCGTTCCTGCCTGTTTTTTTTTAAGTCGTGGCTTTGCATGCCAGAATTTATTGGCCGTCCCGTGAGGGAAGCACAGTGGCTCAGTCATTAGCACTTCTGCCTCACAGCGCCAGGGACCCAGGTTCGATTCCAGCCTCAGGTGACTGTCTGTGTGGAGTTTGAACAATCTCCCCGTGTCTGTGTAGGTTTCCTCTGGGTGCTCCGGTTTCCTCTCACAGTCCAAAGATGTGCAGGTTAGGTAAATTGCCCACAGTGTTCAGGGATGTGTAGTTGGGTGTATTAGTCAGGGGTAAATATTGGGGAATGGGTTTGGGTAGGGTACTCTTTGGCAGGTCAATGTGGGCTTGTTGGGCCAAAGGGCCTATTTGCACCCTGTAGGGAATCTAAGAGATGTAGGGATTCTAATTCCTAATTGCCCAGAAGACAGTTAGGAGTCAACTATATTGTGTGATTCTGGAGTCACATGTAGGCCAGACCAGGTAAGGATAGCAGCTTCTCTCCCTAAAGGACATTAGTGACCCAGATGGAGTTTTTCCCCAAAACAACAAACAGTGATTTCATGGTCATCATGAGCTTCATAACTTTCATTGAATTCAAATTTCACCATCTGCCACGGTGGGATTTGAGTCCAGGTCCCCAGGACATGATCTGAGTCTCTAGATTAATAACCAAATGATAATACCACAAGGGTATTGTCTCCCCCTCAACAGATAGATCTCTGACGTCCATGTGTGTCAGTGACCTTCAAAACTGAAGTCAATGCAACCACACATCAATCAGCACACATTGGGCATGGATAACATTTGTAATCCAGAATGTATGGTCCATCCTAATGAACCTTGACAAAGATGGTCAAGAGTCAACCATATTGCTGTTGGTCTGGAGTCACATGTAGGCCAGACCAAGTAAGGATGGCAGTTTCCTTCCCTACAGGACATTAGTGAACCATATAGTGTATTGGAACAATTCCTGGTTGATGTGGTTAGCTTTCAATTCTCAAATTATTTGTTAATTGAAGTTAAGTTCCATCAATTGATCAGGTGGGATTTGAACCTGTGTTCCTACAGCGTCAGCCTCTGGATTATTGGGTGTTGAAATGCAGAAACATTCTGCAAGTGGTTCGAGATGTGATTTGAGGATGGTTAAAGATTGACACATGTTAGATGTCCATGTCGGTGGATGTGGGGTGTGTGTGGTCAGTGTCCATGGACTATAGCCTGAGATGCTGGAGCTCAGCATCCAGTATGGAAGTCATTTGGAGCAAACAGTGAGTTGGAGTCAACAGATGGTGTCACCAGTCTCTTCATGTTGGCACGGTGACTCAATGGTTAGCGCTGTTGCCTCACAGCACCAGGGACCCAAGTTTGATTCCAGCCTCGGGCAACTGTCTGTGTGGAGTTTGCACATTCGCCCCATGTCTGTGTGGGTCTCCTCTGGCTGCTTTGGTTTCCTCCCACAGTCCCAAGATGTGCAGATTAGGTGGGTTGACCGTGCTAAATTGCCCATAGTGTTCAAGGATATGCAGGTTAGGTGGATTAGCTGTGAGGACCACGGAGTTATGGGTCTGGGTAGGATCTTGATAGGCCGAAAGGCCTGCTTAGAGAAGGTAGAGATTCTACATCCAAAATTTGCAACCTCTAATTGGTCAATCTATTTGGTAAGGTAGGAAGCTGGACATTAGAGAGACAAATATTGCCAATAATAAGGCATTTAACAACTTCAATTCTTCTCAGCTGGCCACTCACCATTTGGCAAATGCGCAAAACGCACCGTGAGTCACTGTTAAGATAGGGATGAGTTTTATTGGACTTCTTACATAATTCTGTCCAAACCTCACCATGACCCACGTCTCTGGGAGTCCCCCGATCATACTCTGCCCAAAAAGATTCAATTAACAAAAAAGAACAAAGAAAATTTACAGCCCAGGAACAGGCCCTTTGGCCCTCCAAGCCTGTGCTGATCCAAATCCACTGTCTAAACCTATCGCCCAATTCCTAAGGATCTGTATCCCTCTGCTCCCTACCTACTCATGCATCTGATCAGACGCACCTTAATTGAATCTACCGGGCCTGCCTCTACCACCTCTGCTGGCAACGTGTTCCAGACACCTACCACCCTCTGTGTAAAGTACTTTCCACGTGTATCCCCCTTAAACTTTTCACCTCTCACCTTGAATGCATGACCTCTCATTATTGGATCTCTCAATGTGGGAATAAGCCAATCTCTACCTACCCTGTCTATACCCTTCATGAGTTTGTAGACTTCAATGAGGTCCCCCCTCAATCTCCTTTTTCTAATGAAAACAATCCCAACCTACTCAACCCCTCTTCATAGCTAGCACCTTCCATACCAGGCAACATCCTCGTAAATCTTCTCTGCACCCTCTCCAAAGCGTCCATATCTTCTTGGTAATGTGGCGACCAGAACTGTACACAGTATTCTAAACACAGCCGAACCAAATTTCTTGTACAATTTTAACATGACCTGTCAGCTCTTATACTCAATACCCCGTCTGCTGAAGGCAAGCAGAGCATATGCCTTCTTGACCACTCTATCCACCTGTGCAGCCACCTTCAGGGTACAATGGACCTGAACTCCCAGATCTCTCTGCTCATCAACTTTTCCCAAGGCTCTTCCATTTACAATATAGTTCACTCCAGAATTAGACCGTCCAAAATGCATCACCTCACACTTGCCCAGATTGAACTCCATCTGCCACTTCTCTGCCCAACTCTCCAGTCTATCTATATTCTCCTGTATTCTCTGACAGTCCCTTATGCTTTCTACTACTCCACCAATCTTCATGTCATCTGCAAACTTACTGATCAGACCACGAATGCCGTCTTCCAGATCATTTATGGAATCAAGATGAATGGTATTGAAGAGAAAAATTCAACTGAGCTTTTTGGCTGAGGTCAGGAGCTGAATGGATGTGTAAGTGCTTATTGGTCCTTGTTTGGAATGAATAAAATCCACTGTGTTTTTGAGAGTTTTCTTCATAAATTATTTACCTGCTGTCTCAGCACCTTTCTATTCCCATCCTGCTTTCAAAGCACCTTGAGTCCTGAAGCATTGAATGAAAAATTGATTTAATGAACTCCCACATAACTATTCTCACAAAACTCACACACCAGGAGTGCAAACCTTGGCTCATAGTGAATGACTGAGATGGAGAATGGCGACTGGGTCTAAACTGGTATGGACCAGGCCAAACCCTCCTCAAAATATTTCAAGAAGGTAACCCAAACCCTCAAGTTTTCTTATTTTAAAAGTAGATGTGTGGTGAGTGTTCCAGGTGTGATGTACTTGGTCAAGCCACTCAGCTTTAGGCAAAACAGAATTTGTTTAAACCCTATAATTGAAACGTGAACAATGAAAAGTGGAATTTGGAATAACTTCACTATTGGAAAACTTAACCAACCTGATATAGTAACTATTACTAATTAACTGTTCCAATATGGTCACATTTCATAAACACACCCCATGGCAAAAAGGTAAATCCAAGCACAGATTCCTACAGGCAGGAGGGAATAACATCTACAGAGGGATTTCAGAGAAAAGCAGAGGAATCCTTTACTGAAGATTGCAACTCCCCTGGACTCACACATCTTGCTATAAACCCTTCCACACATAAAGCTTTATCGATGTTTGGAACTCTCTTCTTTAAATAACAGAATCAGCTTTTCTATATCAAATCTGAGTAGAAAAAGTTGCGTTAAGTAACGACATTAAGGGAAATGGGCCAAAGGCCTAGGATATGGAGTTAGGCCACAGATCAGCCACAATCATGTTAAATGGCAGAACAGTCTTTGAGGGACTGAAGGGCCTACTCCTGTGTCTATTTCTTTTAGATTAGATTCCCTACAGTGTGGAAACAGGCCCTTTGGCCCAACCAGTCCACTCCCTCCGAAGAGTAACCCACCTAACACTATGGACAATTTAACATGGCCAATTCACCTGAACTGCACATCTTTGGACTGTGGGAGGAAACCCATGCAGACAGAAGGAGAACGTGCAAACTCTACACAGTCAGTCGCCCAAAGCTGGAATCGAACCTGGCACCACGGTGCTGACCACTGAGCCACCATACCACTCCTATGCCACTATGTTCCGAGGCCTTTAACCCAATGTTAGGAATCTGTAGTTTTTGCCTCTCACCCAATTAAGTTTCCTGGAAAATTCTATCCGTGGCGTCCATTATTCAGCAGAATATCTTCACAAATGCTCTTTCAAATTCCAGGTTCTTCTGGGAATATACGGGAACCAAAGTTGGCTTTAATTGTCCACAATTGAAAAGCGTGGTGCTGGAAAAGCACAGCCAGTCAGGCAGCATCCGAGGAGCGGGAGAATCCTCATTTTGAGCATAAGCTCTTCACCAGGAATGACGAAGAGTCCGTGCTTGAAATGTCGACTCTCCTGCTCCTCAGACACTGCCTGACCGGCTGTGCTTTTCTAGCATCACGCTTTTCAACGCCGATCTCCAGCCTCTGCAGTCCTCACTTTCTCCCAGTTTAATTGTTCACAAGTCAAACTGAGAATTGGTTTTCTAATATTCTCAATATGCCCTTTGAAAGATTACACCTGAACGATGTTAACCTTAATCTCAAAGTGCAATAGGAAACAGCAGCATCCATTTCTCAAGGAGGTGTGTTTCAACAGAATTGGCAAGAAAATTCAAGTCCTCTCACTGTTGGTTACTTAACATTTACTTCATTAGAATTCAGTTCAGTTAGTTCAATTGTCTGGCTTTTTATCTTGAAGAAAGAGTGTCAATGAAATGCAAGTCCAGTGAACACTCAAAAATGCATGTACTTGCAACAACAGAAAGAAAGTTTTATCACCTTATGATTTGTGTAAGCGTCTAACAGCCAATCATGGAAGCGTAGTGGATATTATAGTGTTAGATATACAGGGGAGGTGATGCCCCAGTGGTAATATCACTGGGCTATTAATCCAGAGACTCAGGTAATGTTCTGAGGCCCAAGTTTGAATGCCAGTTTGGAATCTGGGTGGAAATTGAATCCAAGACAAGATTAGAGTGGTGCTGGAAAAGGACAGCAGGTCAGACAGCATCCGAGGAGAAGGGATATTGACATTTCAGGCAGGAGCCCTTCATCAGGAATTCTGAAGCGTCGATTCTCCTGCTCCTCGGATGCTGCCTGACCTGCTGTGCCTTTCCAGCACCACTCTAATCTTGACTCCGATCTCCAGCATCTGCAGTCCTCACTTACATGAAATTGAATCCAATAACAGTCTGGAGTTAACAGTCTAATAATGACCATGAATCCATCGTTAATTGTCACAAAAAGTCCAACTGGTTCACTAATTGTTTGCAGGGAAGAAAACTGCCATCTTTACCTGGTCTGGCCTACACGCGCCTCCAGTCTCACAGCAATGTGCTTAATATTTAACCCCTCTCTGGGGTAATTAGGGATGGGTAATAGAAGCTGGCCTGGCCAGTGATGCTCACATCCCATTAAAAGAAATACGGCAGCCACATTGTCCAGGGCATTGTCCCACTAACAGGTATCTAATAATGACCAGGTTGTCTGCTTTGGTGATGGTTTTTTAGATTAGATTAGATTAGATTAGATTACTTACAGTGTGGAAACAGGCCCTTCGGCCCAACAAGTCCACACCGCACCCGCCGAAGCGCAACCCACCCATACCCCTACATCTACCCCTTACCTAACACTATGGGCAATTTAGCATGGCCAATTCACCTGACCTGCACATCTTTGGACTGTGGGAGGAAACCGGAGCACCCGGAGGAAACCCACGCAGACACGGGGAGAACGTGCAAACTCCACACAGAGAGTCGCCTGAGGCAGGAATTGAACCCGGATCTCTGGCGCTGTGAGGCAGCAGTGCTAACCACTGTGCCACCGTGCCGCCCACAACATCTGGGCTTTACCAGAGACTCTCACTGATGATGCTACCTAGTATGGTGATGAAATGTCTGAAACAAACCTTCCAGCTCACCGAGCAAACTTACAACCTTAACCTCAACCTGAGCTACAGATTTCAGGGATAAATGTTTCAGAGTCACTCCAGAGGCTCCCTGCTGTTCTTTGAAACAACAGGCAGCCAGGCTTTCCCATATATTTTTGAACTCGGAGCAGCAGCATTGAATGCACTGGCAGGATTCTCATCGTCATGAGCAGAGATTCCCACTGTGGCTGCAACAGGGAGTGTACGTGGGATAGAGTCGTTTACATCCATCTGAGATGGCCAACTTTAATATCCGTTTGGAAAGACCACATTTCCGGGGATGCCAGTCCCTTCTCAGTGCTACATGAGGAGTGTCAACTTAGCTGATCTTGTTGTGCAGTATGTGTCGTGTCCCTACCTCCTGGCTGGAAGCTCTGGGTTCAAGTCCCCACACTCTCAGAGCTGGATGGCATGTGATTTTTGAGAAAATCTGTAGCTCAGGTTGAGGTTAAGGTTGTAAGTTTGCTCGGTGAGCTGGAAGGTTTGTTTCAGACATTTCATCACCATACTAGGTAGCATCATCAGTGAGAGTCTCTGGTAAAGCCCAGATGTTGTGTCCCACTTTCTATTTATGTACATTGGTCTATTGTGGTGGGTGATACCATTTCCGGCTCTTTTTCTCAGAGGTTGGTAAATAGGATCCAAATCAATATGTTTATTGATGGATTTCCGATTTAAATGCTAATCAATAAACACATCGATTTGGACCCTATTTACCAATAACTGAGAAAAAGAATCCGAAATGATATCACTTTAAGAGGCCAAAACACATAAATAGAGAGAAAGACATACCACCAGTGCTTCACCAGAGGCTCATTGATGATGTTAACTAGCATGGTGACAAAATATATTAAAATGAACCTTCCAGCTCAGCAAGCAAACTTACAACCTGAAAGTAATTATCAATTTCTAAATTCTTTCAATACGCAGATGACAGGTGGTAAGCTTCCCATTCAGCCAGAACAGCTTCCCCGCATTAAAAGTCTCCACATGCAGGCTCATGTCGTGAGCAAGTGTCACCATAACTTCTGATACGATTCCAAGGAGACCCTGGATTACTCACTGAAGTCCCGCTCCAGGGATCAGTCTATTGTTAAACACCTTGCAGATCTTCAAAGTCTCCCTTGTGCCTTGGTCTTCTCAATGGGTATAATACTTGGGTTCAGTTTAACTAGAAGAGTGTGTCGTTGAGACATGACATCTTCTGACATTTACTCTGCTAACTTTGCAATGTAATACAGTCCGTTGTTCTGTTGATTGATCCTTCAGACTGACAGGACATGTTAAGTGCCAAGTCTAAATAAGCCTTCAATGCCACATATAGCTCTTTAAGTTGCATTTATAGAATATGATCAAGCACTTCCATCCAAATTGCAGTTTACACTTCCTATCTTTCTTTGTTGGATGAAGTCTTGGTCTCAGCTGTCTACCATGCCTGTTTCCAAACCTATCCTTCCTACATGCATCCTTATCACATCCCAAAGTCTCTGGAGAAGGGGTTATCCATGAAAGACTGGGTGGCACAGTTGCCCAGTGGTTAGCACTGCTGCCTCACAGCACCAAGGACCTGATCCTCTGAAGAGCATTCCACCCAGACCCAGCACTGTCCCTGTAACCCAGCATTTCCCATGACTAACCCACCCAGTTTGCGCACTTTGGACAATTCAGCCCGGCCAATCCCCTTAACCTGCACATCTTTGGACTGTGGGAGGAAACCGGAGCACCCGGAGGAAACCCACGCAGACACGGGGAGAATGTGTAAACTCCACACAGAGAGTCGCCCGAGGCTGGAATCAAACCTGAGACACTGTGAGGCTGTAGTGCTAACCACTGAACCACCGTGCCGCCAATTCTAATGAGAGGGGATTAATTAAAACAATGTCAGACATTAACTTAAAGAGATTGAGTTTTCCAATCACATCTGTGAAGAAATAGCTTGTGCATGAATTGTGTGATGAGCAGCTGATTGATTGTCACTTGCAATAATGCGTTTTCCCTGGGCCATTACAAACTTCCTTTTGGAGACCAGGGACATAGATTGAAGGTAAGGGGCAGGAGGTAAGAAAGAAATTTTTTAGATGCTGGTGAAAATTTGGAACTCACTGCCTGTAAGGGTGGCAGAGGCAGACACCATCATAACATCGAAGCAATGGAGTCACACAGGTGGGCAGGGGGGTGAAGAAGGCATTTGGTACACTCACCTTTATTGGCCAGACCACTGAGTATTTGGGAGTTGGGAGGTCATGTTGCGGCTGTATAGGACATTGGTTAGGCCATTTTTGGAATACCGCACACAATTCTGGTCTCCCTACTATAGGGAGGGTGTTGTGAAACTTGAAAGGGTTCATAAAAGACTTACAAGGATGTTGCCAGGGTTGGACGATTTGAGTTATAGGGAGAGGCTGAACAGGCTGGGGCTGTTTTCCCTGGAGCATCGGAGGCTGAGGGGTGACCGTACAGAGGTTTATAAAATCACGAGGGGCATGGATAGGGTGAATAGACAAGGTATTTTCCGCAGGGTAGGGGAGTCCAAAACTAGAAGGTGAGAGGGGCAAGATGTAAAAGGGAACTAAGGGGCAACTTTTTCACCGAGAGGGTGGTGCATGTCTGGAATGAGCTGCTAGAGGAATTGATGGAGGCTGGTACAATGACAACATTTAAAAGGCATCAGGATGGGTATATGAATAGGAGGGATATGGGCTCAATGCTGACAATTGGGACTAGATTAATGTCGGATATCTGGTTGGCATGGACAGGTTGGATCGAAGGGTCTGTTTCTGTGCTGTACATCTCCAATACTCTCAGCATTAGATATGCACTTGCAAGGCCAGGGCGTCCAAGGCTATGGACCAAGTGTTGGGAAATGGAATGAGAATAGTTAACTGCCTGCTTTTGACCAGCTCTAACCCGATTGGCCGAAGGGCCTTGCTCTGCGCTGCGGCCATGTATGACATTCTGTTTCACCAGAACATCCATGGAGGTGATGTTGTGTGATTTTGTGCCACCTTTATCCAGAGCAAACAGCATCACAGCCCCAGATTACCATGTATGTTCTCTGTGGGTGCTGGACCTGCACAGATTAGTGGCAGCATTTCCTGCGTTGTCATCTTCTGTAAAGCACCTTGGGCTGTTCTGATGACCTGAAAGGTGCTACGTAAATGTAAGTATTTTCTTTCGACGGAGGATATAACTCCATGAACAGGTGCTGAGAAGCGGGGCAGTTTATGAGCTTGGACAGTTTGGGTGGAAATATTTCGAGAGTGTGGGAACCACCCATATTCTCTTGTGGTATTTCCAAATGAGTGAACTTGGAGCAGGGCTCTCAGCCTCTTTGTGAGTGACCTTGAACTATGTTGGCTCAAAATATAAGAACTGAAAATGTGTTGCTGGAAAAGCAGGGCTCACGCCCGAAAGGGCTCATGCCTGAAACGTCGATTCTCCTGCTCCTTGGATGCTGCCTGACCTGCTGCGCTTTTCCAGCAACACATTTTTCAGCTCTGATCTCCAGCATCTGCAGTCCTCACTTTCTCCTCAAAATATAAGAATTCAATTTACACCCAAGTGCTGTAATTGAAGATCTTGTCAGCCTGGCATTGACTCAGCGATGGTTACTTGTTGCTAGTTACTAGTTGAGAAATGTATCTAGCCTCGCTATCGCTGTATTTTTGCTCAGCCTTACAAACCTCTGAGATCAAACAGCCCTGGTCCTCTTCGGAATCACTTTACTCCCTTTTGCTACAGCAACTGGTGGCTGTTCCTTTTTCCAAACTCTGGGTTCCCCTCATTCCACGTCCGCCTCTCTCTCTGCTTTCAAGACATGCCTTGGAACCTCTAATTGGTTCAAGCGGCCAGGGCGTTAAACCAATTACACTCTCAAGAGGACCTTTCGTTGAGATCTCAGGGTGCTATATAAATGCAGCTTGTTGCTTCTTTGACATTTGCTGGACTAGTGATTGGACTGAGGTATGGGGGGTTAGAGGGGGAGGCAAACACCGATTAGATAGTGTGGTAAGAACACTTAGGGATGAGGGGAGAATTGGGTGTTGGCTGGGTGTGGGGGTGAGGTGGGGTGAGTGTGAAGATGGACACAACTTCAGCCTTGGCTGCGTGGCACAGTTAAAATTAATTGCAGATCTAAGACGAGACAGCAGCACTGGGCTGTAGTTCAGTCAGAAATGATGGATGAGAGATTGTGCGCAAATTGGTTAGCGTTATTGATCTTATTACAATGAGGTCCTGTACTGAATAGAGATTAAGCAACTCGAGCCATACTGAGCGAAACTTGTGACACGAGGAGTTTAAATTTAGAAGCTGTTTGTGCCAGTACTTGACGGTTTCTGGGAGAAAGTATTCTTAATGAATATTACCCGCAGAGGGACCACAATAGGAAAGCAGCAAACAAACAGAGATTGCTGGAGAAAATTGACAGGTGGAGAGAGAAATGCTTTTAACATTTTGAGTCTAGTTATAGAGTCATAGAGTCATACAGCACGGAACAGACACTTCGGTCCAACCAGTCCATGCTGAACATAATCCCAAACTCAACTAGTCCCACCTGCAATATCCCTCCAAATGTTTCCTGTTCATGTACTCATCCAAATGTCCTTTAAACATTGTAACTGTATGTGCATCCACCACTTCCTCTGGAAGATCATTCCACACACTAACCAGCCACTGTATTGAAAAAATTGCCTCTCATATCTTTCTTGAATCTCTCTCCTCTCACCTTAAATGTGTGCCCCTGGTCATGAAATCCCCCACTTTAGGGAAAAGACAATGAGCATTAACTCTGTCCATACCCTTCATGATTTTATAAACTTCCATAAGATCACCTCTCAACCTCCTACACCCCAGTTAAAAGATCCCAGCCTATCCAGCCTCTCCTTCTAATTCAATCCTTCCATATCCAGCAACATCCAGGTAATTCTGAACCTTCTCTAGTTTAATAATATTCTTTCTGTAACAGGGTGACACAGTACTCCAGAAGAGGCCTCACCAATGTCCTGTACAACCTCAATATGATGTCCCAACTCCTCTACTCTAAGGTCTGAGCAATAAAGACAAGTGTGCTAAATGTTCTACCTTGGATTCCAGCATCTGCAGTTTATTTGTCTCTAACTAAGTTTCTACCACTGTGAAGTCTCTTCAAGGCATGTCCACTTTGTAGAAGCTCTCTGCCTTGCTCAGACATACACTCAGTGAGCCCCTTTCTCACTGCCACAGTGCTGTGATCTCTTAGCCCTCCAGCTCTTTGACCACACGATGAAAAAATCCCACTACTACAGCACCTATCCCAACCTCACTAGCCCACCTCCCCTCTCCCTTCCTTCCCCACCTCACCTTTATCTGCAACTCCCATTACACCCACCCGCTCCCAGTCCTGAAGAAGGGTTAATACCCAAAATGTTGACTTCTCCACCTCCTGATGCTGCTTGGCTTGCTGTGTTCTTCCAGCATCCTGCCTGTCTACCTTCTTAACCACCCCGTGACACAAATTTCAAAGAATTATGTACCTGAACTGACACAAGGCAGACTCTTCTAAAGCCCCCACTGTCCTTTGTTTTATTTAAGAAAGGGACGCACTAGTTTGTTGCACAATACAGGCATGGGGTGTGCACACAGGATTTGAAAGCTGATGGGGTAAGGAAATTACCTCTTAAGGTTTGTGGGAGGGAATGAAAAGAGGGGGAGCAGGGTAACATCTATTTCTTCATGTCACACCACTCTTTTCAAAATCCGGAATGCTTTATTATTGTCGTCCCCATAAGTAGCAGCCACTCCTCTGCTCCTGGAGAAATGAATGTGACCCTAGAATACTTGCATTTGATGGCACAAAGGGGCACCATTGATTTGGTGCTGATTGATAAAGACCATCTGTGAATATAACAAGTACAGAAGGTTCAACAGGACCAAAAACAGGAATCGCTGGAAAAGCTCAGCGGGTCTGGCAGCATTTGTGCAGAGAAATCAGAGTTAATGTTTTGGGGTCCAGTGATCCATCCTCAGAACTGATGGTAGCTGGGAAAATGACAGAAGATAGAGTGGGGAAAGGGGGTAAGGAGCAAACAATAGGTGGGGATAGAGCCCAAAGAGAGAGAGAACAGTTGGACAGATAAAGGATTGGGTAACGATCTGACTGGGAGGATGAATAGCTACAAATGGGGATTGTTAGTGGCTAATAATTGTTACTGTTATTCCAGAAATGTTAACACTGGTTTCTCTCCAGAGATGCTGTCAGAAGAATTGAGCTTTTCCAGCAATTTCTGATTTTTGCTGATCTACATCGACAATTTGTTCAGATTTGGGAGCTGGGTAGAGCTGGGACTGGGAGTGTGAAAGCTGCTGGACTGGAGTTGTCAATAGAATCTTTGCACCGAGCACATCTTTGATTAGAATCATGTAACGCTCAGAGTTATCTGGGTTCGGTAAAATTTGTGGCAGAATTAGTTGGGGAGCCCAGCGAGGCCTATATCAATTTTGGGAAAATCTTGCCCCATATTTTGACAAGTGTCACACGTAGAAACATAGCAGACAGGAGCAGGAGGAAGGCCATTCGGCCCTTCAAGCCTGCTCTGCCGTTCATCACAATCATGGCTGATCATCCAACCCAATAGCCTAATCCTGCTTTCTCCACATAACCTTTGATCCCATTCACCCCAAGTGCTATATCTAGCCGCCTCTTGAATACATTCAATGTTTTGGCGTCAACTCCTTCCAGTGGTAATGAATCCCACAGGCTCCCCACTCTTTGGGTGAAGAAATGCCTCCTCATCTCTGTCCTAAATGGTCCACCCTGAATCCTAAGAGTGTAACCCCTGGTTCTGGATGCACCCAACATCCTCCCTGCATCTACTCTGTCTAGTCCTGTTAGAATTCTATACATCTCTCTGAAATCTCCCCCTCACTCATCTGAACTCGAGTGGAAACAATCTTAACCTAGTCAATCCCTCCTCATGCGTCAGTCCCGCCAAGGTGAGTTTGTTGCTAGGCAGCAGTGGCTAATTAGGAGGGGGTTATTGCTTGTTAAACACCTTGTTAATGAGATGCCTTATTAATATTAATATTAATACTCTTACCAAATCTGTTAGATGTTGTAAAATCCTGGGCTGGAAGTCTGATTGGGTATCTGCTGACTTCAGCTCACTGCTGCCTACTAATTGCTTCCTTGTTACCTAGAACTGTACAGCTTAAAATATGTCCATATTACAGAGGAGGAAGTGCTATGTGTCTTGAAATGCAGTAAAGTGGATAAATCCCCAGAACCTGATCAGGTGTACCCTAGAATACTGTGAGAAGCTAGGGAAGTGATTGCTGGGCCCCTTGCTGAGGTATTTGTATCATCGATAGTCACAGGTGAGATGCTGGAAGACTGGACGTTGGCAAACGTGGTGCCACTAATTAAGAAAGGTGGTAAGGAAAAGCCAGGGAATTATAGACCAGTGAGCCTGATGTTGGTGGTGGTCAAGTTGTTGGAGGGAATCCTGAGGGACAGGATGTACATGTATTTGGAAACGCAAGGACTGATTAGGGATAGTCATCATGGCTTTGTGCGTGGGAAATCATGTCTCACAAACCTGGTTGAGTCTTCTGAAGAATTAGCGAAGAGGATTGATGAGGGCAAAGTGTTCAATGTGATCTATATGGACTTCAATAAGGTGTTTGACAAGGTTCCCCATGGGAGACTGGGTTAGTGAGGTTAGATCTCAAGGAATACAGGGAGAACTAGCCATTTAGATACAGAACTGGCTCAAAGGTAGAAGACAGAGGGTGGTGGTGGAGGGTTTTTTTTCAGACTGGAGGCCTGTGACCAGTGGAGTGCCACAAGGATCGATGCTGGGTCCACTACTTTTTGTAATTTATATAAATGATTTAAATGTGAATACAGGAGGTATAGTTAGTAAGTTTGCAAAACTGGAGGTGCAGTGGACAGCGAAGGTTACCTCAGATTACAATGGGATCTTGACCACATGGGCCAATGGGCTGAAGAGTGACAAATGGAGTTTAATTTAGGTAAATATGAGGTGCTGCATTTTGGGAGAGCAAATCTTATCAAGACATAAACAGTCAATGGTAAGGTCCTAGGGAGTGTTGCTGAACAAAGAGACCTTGGAGTGCAGGTTCATAGTTCCTTGAATGTAGAGTCGTAGATAGATAGGATAGTGAAGGCCTTTGGTATGCTTTCTTTTATTGGTCAGAGTATTGAGTACAGGAGTTGGCAGGTCATGTTGCAGCTGTACAGGACATTGGTTAGGCCACTGTTGGAATATCGTGTGCAATTCTGGTCTCCTTCCTATTGGAAGGATGTTGTAAAACTTGAAGGGGTTCAGAAAAGATTTACAAGGATGTTGCCCGGGTTGGAAGATTTGAGCTACAGGGAGAGGT
Source organism: Chiloscyllium punctatum (assembly GCF_047496795.1). NCBI lineage: Eukaryota > Metazoa > Chordata > Chondrichthyes > Orectolobiformes > Hemiscylliidae > Chiloscyllium > Chiloscyllium punctatum. Next base: position 57,609,041 of record NC_092784.1, read on the forward strand.
TGAATAGGCTGGGGCTGTTTTCTCTGGAGCATTGGAGACTGAGGGGTGAACTTATAGAAGTTTATAGAATCATGAGGGGCATGGATAGGATAAATAGACATATCTTTTCCCTTGGGGGGGGGGGTTGGTTTCCAAAACTAGAGGGCATAGGTTTAGGGTGAGAGGGGAAAGATATAAAAGGGACCTAAGGGCAACTTTTTCACACAGAGAGTGGTACGTGTATGGAATGAGCTGACAGAGGAAGTGCTAGACCACAGTCCTGTCTACTCTCAGTCAGTGATCCCAGAACTGTCCCTCACACACAGTCCCATGCACAGTTCAGGGGACAGTCCTGTCCTGTACAGCCCAGGGAGTGGACTCCCTTCTGTCTGTAGGGCCAGCATCATCAGGTAGGAGGATTGTGTCATGTCTGGAGGATGCTTGTCGGTATCAGTCAGAGGTCTGGGAGTGAATATGGTCCTGGAGACCACCCACCTATCCCTCCTTCCTTCCATCCCTCCCTCCTTCACTCCATCCACTCATCCATCCTTCCCTCCATCCATTCATCCATCCTTCCCTCCATCACTCCCTCGATCCCTCCTTCCATTCATTCATCCCTCCATTCCTCCCTCTATCTCTTCATCCATTCGTCCATCCCTCCACTCCTCCTTCCATCCTTCCATCTCTCCATCCATTCATTCTTCCATCCCTCCATCCTTCTACTGATGGGGTCCACTACAAGCTGCATTCCCTGCCATTCCTTGCTGTTCTCGAGCTGAGAAATACACTCGAACATGGCTGGGACAGTGTGCAGGGTGGATTATGCTCAGTGTCAGTTTGATTGGTAAAAGTACAATGGCTGTGTCTGCTGGACATTAGGACATAGAAGGAACAAATACATAAAGCACGTGTTTCTATACTCCGGTTACATGTCATTTCCAAACATTTCTTAACACATATGCAGAGTGAACGTGCAGATGGTGAAATGTTCATCAAAGGCAGATTGCAGAGTGCTACTGGTGCTCTGTAAACTCACCTTGACATCTCAGTGATGGAGAAGTTAGTGGCAATAACTTAAAAGGAGACAAATTCTGGTCAAAAGCTCCCCATTATTGGTGGAACTTGGAAGAGTGCTGTGGGACAGGGGAAACATTGCTGCATCATCAGTCAAGTCTGATGATGGGCTCTGGTGGATGTGATGGAAAATGGAATAGCTGAGGTGAGTCTGCAATGGGAAGGGGCTCAGAGGACTGCAGGAACTCTCCCTTTTGGATGTAATGTGTCAATCACTCAGCCAGGGTGGCACCTTCACTGATTTGGTGCCCAAGCCGTGACCAGCCCCGTGGTGGAGCAGATGATGGAGCTGCTGAAGTTCTGGTTCCAAGGCTTGGAGCAGTCTTGGAGGGGAGGGGCCCTCCAGTGTAATCCAGGCACAGTGTGCCACCCCATCCTGGTGAGCTAGCCTCTGAATTATTGGATCAGTCAGTGAGGTGATGGGATAGATGCTGTGAAGCCAGGGGAATGGGAGCAGGCATCCCAGGAGAAGGATGAAGACAATCAGCTGTAGGATGCTGTTGGTCATAACAGAGCTCAGGCACAGCGGGCTGTACAAGGATACCCAGTTCTAGCAGGTGCTGGGTGGGTGCAGACAACCATCATGGACTGCCAAGGTTATGATGCCAGCATTTGGTTCGCATTGTGAGTGTGAACTGTAGCCTGTATTAACTTTCTGTGTGTTCTCTTTTGCAGGATGTCAAATAAAGCTCATTTGTGGGCTTGTCCAAATGTTTCTCTGCATGTAATACTCCCCCAACTGAACAATGACGAGATGTGTGTGTCCACTGGGTTTTGGGGTGCTCAGCGTCTTCAGAAAGATGAGGTGAAAAGAATTCTGCCCCTGCAGCGGATGATCGCTGAGTTTGAGTGGTCCAGGGAATGGCGTGCAGGAAGATGGGATAGTATTGAATGCCATACGGTCGGTAATTAATGAGGTGCGGTTGTTAAGATACTGCGAGAAATATGATTGGGCCTCACGGTAGAAATCCCTCAAGATCACAACTCGCACTTAGTCTAAAAATGTAAGATTTAGCTATATGTCTCTTTGTTTCCATTTCAATCTCCTGTTTCAGATCCAATACCACGAGCATGCACAATCCCACTTTACAACTCTCAGCTCATAGCCCTGCTGATTGTGGTGCCTTTAGTGCAGAGCGAAATATGCTTTTATTTTATTGCAGTGAGCGTTTCTGTCTCAGGCAGCAAGCTCTCAGTTCCCAACACATTCTGTTGGGGAAAAAGAACATTTCTCTAATCTTCCAGCAATGACTTTAAATTGACATCCTTCACATAAAAAGCATGTCCAACCCTGGTCTTCACTTGATGAAAGGTCACAGGCCTTGAGTGTTAACCCTGCTTCAGTTTCCACAGATTCTCCCAGACCTGCTGACTACTTTCAGTCTTGTGTTGCTTTTAATATTCTGGACCGCGTTTGGTGCCTACATTCATCTGCCCTGTCGCTTACTAAAAATAACTCTCTTCACCTTCTGCACTGTCCTCACAAAACTGCTGATCTTCATTTTTTCCAATTCTATCTGAGCGAGGCCAAGTTTTGCATTGTCGAGATTGGAAGTGAGTGATAACACTGTGTACACAGGCACTGTGACATTGTGGCATAACATGTTGTAAAAAGCAGCCGGTCCATATTTGTCATCAACCTTCAATCAGAAGAATATCAAACTACCTACACAGATTGCTAAGTAGAGGTTGTTCCTCTGTTGCATTGCATGGTCATAGTTTAACCTTGCTGTAGTTGCAGAATATTGTTGATCTGGAGCTAGGAATCAACCCACAATACTTGCACCAACTTTTTGAAGCAGCCACTAGATTACATCCAATCAGAAACCCCCTTCCCATCTCCTCTACCTGTCATTTTCAACAACTCTGCTGATTTCTGACACACACACAGACATTGCTGGAGAAACTCAGCAGGTCTGGCAGCATCTGAGGAGAGAGAGAAAGCAGAGTTGACATTTGGAGTTCAGTGACCCTCCGTCAGAACAGCGTCCCTCGGGGGAGTTCATTACTAACTGCTCGGAATTTTCTGAAGCAGGGTCACTGATCACCTTGCTGTTCAGTTGAGGCAACATCGCAAACAAAACGCAATTAATTCTGGTAACTGTTTTTAAATTTGAGCTACAAATCCTTCTACAATCCCTTAGTTTGAACTTCTCCTAATTTCCAAACAATAAAGTGGTCTTCCAAAGGAATGTGATACAGAGACAATGAAGCAGGAAACTCTCATTGTCATTCACCCCACAGCTTTCTGTGACAAAGACTCACAATGCTCTGAGAGTGGAAAAGCCTCTTCATCTCTGTCTTAATTTGGCACCTCTTAATTCTGAGACTATGCCCTCTAGTCCTAGAATCTCTATGAGGAGAAACACCCTCTCAGCATTGACCCTGTCAAGCCCCTTAAGATTCCAATATGTTTCAATGAGATCACCTCTCATTCTTCTGAACTCCAATGAGTAGAGTCCCGACTTGTTTAAACATCTGCTCATAAGACAATTCCTCCATTAGAAGGATCATCTTAGTAAACCTTCTTTGAACTGCCTCTAATGAAATGATCTTGTAAAGAAGGGGACTAAAACTTCTTGCAGTACTCCAGATGCCCTCTCCCCAGCACCTTGTACAGTGGCAGTAAGACCTCCCTATTCTTACACTCCAACCCCCTCGAAATAAAGGCCAAAGTCCCATTGGCCTTCATGATTACCTGTGTGCCGGCTTTCTGTGTTTCGTTCACAAGTTCCCCCCAAATCCCTTTGTGTTGCAGCTTTCTGCAGTTTCTCTACAGTTAAATAATATTCTATTCTTTCGTTCTCTCTTCCAAAATGTGCAACTTCACATTTCCCATATTACACTCCATTTACCAAATTATTGCCCACTTACTTAACCCATCAATACCTGTCTATAAACTGTTTGCATCCCTCTTCCAACCTGCCTTTCCAACTATTTTAGTTTCATCAGCAAATTTGATGACAGTGCACTTTCTCCCTCCAAGTCAATAAGGTTTATGGTAACCAATTGTTGTCTCAGCATTGATCCCTGCGGAACCCCCCGGTTGCTAATCTGAAAAATAACTCTTTATTCCCATTGGCTATTTCCTACCCATTAGCCAATTGTGTGCCCATGCCAACATACTATCCAACAATGTGAGCTCTTATGACTCAACCTTTTGTAAGGTACCTTGTCAAACAGCTTTTGGAAGTCCCAATACATCATGTCTGCTGATTCCCCTCTATCAACTCTGGTTGAGACTTCCTTGAAAATAAGTTATAAATTGTAAATATTATAAATTTACTAATTAAAAATAAATTCCTAATAAGTTAGTCAGACATAATTCCCCTTCCCTTCTATCATAATTAGATTATGATTTTAGGTTTAGTAAGATGAATGGGAAATTTGATCTGAACCTTCACTTTTTGCTGTTTTAGCAATATTTGACCTCTTTCGCTGAAATGTCCCAGGTACGTGATCTTAATTTAGCAAATTTGTTTATGGCTATATTCATTACTGAGCTAGCTAAGAACAACCGCTTAAACAAGTCCTCCAATTGCATTACTCATTCTCCCTGTGCATTACTCATTATCTAAGTAAACTACCTGGTTAACTACACAACCAACACCATCCACTCCAGCATACTTCAGTCAGAGCATCTAAACTGCCTCTTGAAACATACCAGAGAAAATTGGTTGCAATCGTTATTTTCCCTTTTTGAACATCAATAAGCCTTCAAGAGCTAAGCAGCAGACGACCAGTGCTCAGTTACACTAACTGGATCATTTAATAAGCAGCAGACAAAGAGAAGATAAAGGGATAATCCTGACTATTGACGTCTAGTCAGACTGTGAGGATGTAAAGTAGGATTTCATAAAGTCAATCATCAACTCCAAACACAGCTTGTGAAAAACTCCCCATAATTCTATACTTTAGGCTCCCATGTAGCGAAAGACTTTATTCCATATCGATTAAGCTGTGCGCAGTCACAATCCTAGAATCCGTTGTGGGTTGTACAAAGACTCTTTTTTTTCAAGCTAGGTCTGTAAAGCTGAGCTGTGTAATTTTTATTTTGGTAAGGCAGATATTTAATCTGTAGATATATATACATGACTGTATTTATAGGGATACAGGAGATGTGACATAATACAATGATTAGTGTTTGGCAGTAAAGATGTATAAAGCAAGTTTTGCATTTATATAACACATTCTGCATCCCAAATGATCAGAGCAAATGAAGTGCTTTTGAACTGTTGCTCCTGTTGCAATGGAGGAAGAGTGATAACAGCCACATAATCGGACTTTTATGATATCAATTGATGCATAAATATCTAGCAGGTCATCAATGGAAATATGATCAAATCAGTGGCTGTGGGATCCCTCCAAGAGTCCATATAAAAGGCTGCACACCCCGTGATGTAGAACTTAATCCATTTTGTTAATTATCAAAACCAGATGCAAGGTATGACTGTGGGAAAAAAAAGGGGTGGAATTGTACTTTTAATTCAGATGTCTGCTTTTCAAACCCATGGATGCTTACACTTAGGAGAGCAATACTTTATGTTTCTACAGCATCTCTTGCCAGTTAAATGTTAGAGAACCCAGGAGCAGCCTTGCAACGATGTCATGGAGCCACTCCTCACACAGCATAAATAGCACAGTGTGGGTGGTATTAAAGGAAGCAGAGAGAAACACGCGAGAGCTGGGCAGAAGCCTGAAATGTGGATGCAGGCTATACTCATTGGAATTCAGAAGAATGAGGGGTGTGGGGATCTTACAGAAACATATAAAACTATTAAGGGAATAGATAAGATAGAAGCAGGGAGGTTGTTTCCACTGGGGGGGGGGGGTCGAACTAGAACTCGGGGGCATAGCCTCAAAATTGTGGGGAGCAGGTTTAGGGCTGAGCTGAGGAGGAACTTCTTCACCCAGAGGGTTGTCAATCTGTGGAATTCCCTGCCCAGTGATGCAGGTGAGGCTACCTCGTTGAATGTTTTTAAGGCAGAGATAGATCTTTGAACAGTAAAGGAATTGAGGGTTATGTTGAGTGGGTGGGTAAGTGGAGCTGAGTCCATGAAAAGATCGGCCGTGATCGTACTGAATGGTGGACCAGGCTCGAGGGGCCAGACGGCCTACCCCTGCTCCTAGCTCTTCCATTCTTAAGTTCTAGCCGTGTGCACTTTAGAGTCATGTACAGAGAAGCATGTGCAGTACAGTGACTGGTATTCAGACATTGGGTTTATGGAATGCTCTTTCAGTAATGTAACAGTAGGATTAGAGCCTGGAATGTCTCTGATTGTCATGTACTGCAGTCTTTAGCCTTAATACATGATGAAGAGTGTTACAACGAAACCTATGCATGAAGACAGCACTTCACCTTCCTTCTCCTTGACCAGTCTGTCCAAAAGCGAAACTTGCAGGTGTGAGCATAAAACAACACAACCAAAGACCTTCAGCAGAGTAAAACCTCCTTTTATTGTGTCCAGTTCTGGTCGCCCTACTATAGGAAAGATACAGAGGCTTCGGAGAGGGTGCAAAGAAGGTTGACCAGGATGCTGCCTGGACTGGAGACCTTGCCTTATGAAGAAAGGTTGAATAAGCTCGGACTTTTCTCTCTGGAGAGAAGGAGGAAGAGAGGAGACCTGATCGAGGGGTACAAAATAATGAGAGGAATAGATAGAGTCAATAGCCAGAGACTTTTCCCCAGGGCAGGATTGACTGGTACGAGAAGTCATAGTTTGAAAATATTAGGAGGAAGGTATAAAGGAGACCTCAGAGGTAGGTTCTTTACGTAGAGAGTTGTAAATGCATGGAATGCGTTGCCAGTTGAGGCTGTGGAAGCAGAGTCATTGGGGACATTTAAGCAACTGCTGGACATACACATGGAGAGCAGTGAGTTGAGGGGTGCGTAGGTTAGGTTGCTATATTTTACATTAGGATTAAGTCTCAACACAACATTGTGTTCTGTGCTGTACTTTTCTATGTTCTTTGTAAAGTATTTGACTGGAGTGGTTACCAGGATATATTTGAAACTGAGACACACAAAGTGATATTAGGGCAGTAACCAAAAGGATGATCAATGATTGTTATCCACTCCTTTGTCTCTCTCTTTGGGCTCTATCCCCACCTGCTCCTTGCCCCCTTCCTGCACCCGATCTGTGACATATAAACCAAGCTTTTTCAAGCTACCATGAGTTCTGAGGAAGGGCCACTGACCTGAAACATTAAATCTGATTTCTCTCCCCAGATGCTGCAGGATTTGCTGAGCTATTTTTGTTATTGATGATCAATGAAGTAGGTTTTATGGAATGACCAGGAGGAGGTGACAGAGAGATGGAGGAGAAAAACAGGAATTGCTGGAGAAACACTGGAGGTCTGGCAACATCTGTGGAGAGAAAGCAAACTTAACTTTCTCAAGTCCAATGACTCTTCGGCAGAAGAAGTCCAATCCTGAAGAAGAAGGCTCTCTGGACTCGAAATGTTAACTCTGTTTCTCTCTCTACGGATGCTGCCAGGCCTGCTGAGTTTTTGCAGAAATTTCCATATTTGTTTCAGATCTCCAGCATCTGCTGCTTTATTTTAGTGGGGGAATGGTCCAGAGCTTGGACTTCAAGCAGTGAAAGGCACAGTCGTCGATGGTGGAGAGATTAGAATCGGGGTAATACAGAGGATTAGAATGGAAAGGCACAGAGTGGGTTGGAGGAATGAGTGAGGCTACAGAGATAGAGCAAGGGGCAAAAATCAAGCAGGGATTAGAACACAAGGATGAGAGACAGCAACAATTGTAAGGAAATGAGTGTTTCATTTTGAGGAAACTGAATCTTTACATCTCTGATTCAAATTTCAATCCAAAAGCAATAGGGAGGGGGGGTTAGTGTTTAGGTGTTCCATGGTTTGTGTACGTTGCTTTGTATTAACTTGTGAGGAGTGATTTTCACTGCGTGTAGTCCCTAGGTAGTTCTGGTTCATTGAAGTGCTTGTGAAGACATCGACCTTGTAATCCCAGTTTCCTGAGATTTCTGCTTAGGCAATGACTCAATCTCATTCCCCTTATTTTAACTGGGAATGAGTCTGTCAATAGAAGGGACAATGCTCGTATTACTGATCTGTTGCTGACTCCCTGATTAGATTAGATCTAGATTCCCTACAGTAAGGAAACAGGTCCTTTGGCCCAACAAGTCTATATTGACCCTCCGAAGAGTAACCACCCAGATCCATTCCCCCTGACTAATGTACTTAACACCATGGGCAATTTAGCATGGCCAATCCACCCTAACCTGCTCATCTTTGGACTGTGGGAGGAAACCGGAGCACCCAGAGGAAACCCACGGAGACACGGGGAGAATGTACAAACTCCACATGGACAGTCACCTGAGGCTGGAATTGAACCCAGGTCCCTGGCGCTGTGAGGCAGTAGTACTAACCACTGAACCTCATTGTTCAAGGAGCAGAAACAAATTAATTCCGGCTGACTGATAACTTTATCATTGATGTACAAACATATTCAGTAAAAAAGATTTTAAAATTTATGTTCCTTTTTTAAATCACTGCTTGGGCAGGCAGTTCAGTGATTCACAGAATTAATCCCTGCAATACAGAAGTTGTCCCATGATGAGGGATTGAGTACGTTAGGCTGACAATCATACTTCCAAGATTCTGAAAGGTCTGGGAAGGATAGGTCTTATGGGGATCTTTTCTCTGGTCTAGGAATCCAAAAGATTGCCTCAGGATAAAGAGCATTGCCTATTTCTGGATTGAGAAATGTCCTCTCAAAGAATCCCTACATTACAGAAGGAGGCTAATCGTCCCATCAAGTCTGAAGACCATCCCTCTACTTAATACTCATATTTACCGTAGCTAATTCGTCTAACCTGCACACAACGGAGAACTTTAGCACTGTAACCCACCCTAACCTGCACATCTTTAGACTGTCGAAGGAAACCAGAGCACCCAGGGGAAACCCATGTAGACACGGGGAGAATGTGCAAATTCCACACAGACAGTCACCGGGGAGATGGGATTGAATCCAGGTTCCTGGCACCGTGAGGCAGCAGTGCTAATCACTGAGCCACTATGCCATCCAGAGGATTGTGACTTTTGGAATTCTGTATCCCATGGGTTGTGGATGCTCCATCATTGAATACACTTAATACTGAGTTGGACAGATATCTGCTGTCTCAGGAAATCAAGTATGATCAGGAGCAGACAGGACAGTGGAGTTGAAATGCAAGCTGTGATTGAACTGGGTCATGGGGCAAGCTTAATGATTTCATCCTGCTCCTGTTTCTGGCGTTCCTGTGGGGTTCCACTCACAATGACACACATCTTTAGAGTCACGACCTACAGAAAGCATTAAATCTCCTCACACATCTCGCTGAAAGTGCCTACAAGAGTTAACTCAGAGAGCTGCTTCATCTCATTGCTAGGAGAGATGCGGGGACTTTGGAATCACACGCTGCTTTCTACCATCAGTCTTATCACAGGATAATAACCACCTTGCTTGCTTGCTCTGTGAAATATAGCAATTAAATGGTAATTCCTGCTTGTAAAACTGTGTCGTGCCTGCTCCTTGTGGGTGACATGATTTCATGTCAAAGGTGTTTATCTGGCTGCCCTGTAATAACCACATTCCTGGGAGATGTTGTTCCCTCCCACTAGTTAATCCTTAGAGTTTACCTCATGGTTTACTAGTCCTGACAACTTGAATTTATTCAAATCTGTAATGAGGGTTAAAACATCATCAGGTGTTTCACAGGTGTGGGCTCATTGGAAATGAGAAACCTGCTGAATCTCAGAGGGAGATAATAGGGCAAAAAGCTTGGGCATGGAGATGGAATTAAAGGATGCCTTAGAGTGTGAGAGGGAGATTCAGAGACTGACTGAATTGTTAATGTTTCACAGGTTTATTAGCTCCAGGAGAGTCACCATTTCCACTTCCATGTGATTTGAAGTCAGAGAACATTTGGTGATGTTATTAAATGTTGCTGAGATTTTCCCCACTCTTTATAAGGTGATGGGTGAATGCCTCAGTTGGTGGCTGATGCTTTATTCTCACCCCTGAGAAAATATACTCCAATCAGAGCTGACCAGCAGAGCATAGGTGAGCTTCTCGGCCTATCACAGATCTCGGACGCCAGAGGTCCTGGGTCATCAGAAGATTCCAGCCAATCAGGGCCCTTTAACCTCCTTATCCTAATGAACAATAGTCATTACTCCTGGAAATGTTAAGTGTTTGCACCCAGAATCTAGATTTGTTTCCCCAGTTTGTTACATTTCCAGAAGGAATATCCCAAACCTCCCAAGTAAGGAGGGATGAACTGATTTATTCAACCATCCCCTCAGTTGGTTGCAACAATGTTAATTTGAAACAGATCCTTTCCCTTGTTGATAGCTTTCTGACAGACCCCAGTGAAAACCAGTTTTGAAAGGACCCAATGTAACCCAACTTCCTTGAGATGACAGTGAGCAAGACCATTAATTTCTAAACACAAGATGAAATAGTAACACAGCACATGTGCACAGATGAGAATTAGCAGCCGAGTCTAAAAAGGCAAAACAGTAAAAAACACAGATAATCGGGCCAATCTCTGAATTGTTTTGGAAGAGACGATTATTGGATGTTGCAGCTGTTGTATTGGATGTTATCTGTAATATTATTGTCGCTATTTGAACAGTCAGTTTCACGATTCTTTGGTTGGTTGAGAGTGTGTTGTTTGACTGTGACTGAAGTTTAACATTCAGGGTGAAAGTGAACGTTTTTTATAGAGTCATAGTTTTTTTATATAGCATGGAAACAGCCCCTTTGGTCCAACCAGACCATGCCAACCATAATCCCAAAGTAAACTAGTCCCACTTGCCTGCGCTTGACCCTTTTCCTTCCAAACCTTTCTTATTCATGTGCGTATTCAAATGTATTTTAAATGTTGTAATTGTACCCACTTCCAGCACTTCCTCAGGAAGATCATTCCACACATGAACCACCCTCTGTGTAAAAGCGTTGCCCCTCTTTGTTCTCGTTTTTTTTTGTCTGTCTTGCTATCTAGCTGACCTCAAGCACTCAGAATGAGAAAGCCCCTTTAACTGCACCACAGGGGTGACCAGGGGATAATTGTTTGAGCTTCACAGCACAGTAACACTTGAACACAACCTGGTCTGCATGGGTATCTCTGTCTGCTGGTGTGCACATGAACCTCAGTCCCACTAATACACTCCAGTAGAGTTGAAACTAGCTTCTTAATTTTTGTCCTTGTGTATTGTTCTAGGGTAAAAACAAAACTTGTTTATAATCCATATGTTTGAGAGAGGCAGGGAGCTTTGAGGGGAGGGTGTGGAAGTGGTAACTTGCTTTGAAGCATATTGTGGTCAGGCCCTCATTACCCTTTAGTCACAAGAGATTATAGTCCAGTCTATTTGAATTTGCTTCTTACCCTTTGAATGGTTAATGTTTGAATTTTCCTTCTAACTTAGTTTGGGGTTATGTTCGGCATGGACTAGTTGGACCAAAATGTCTGTTTCTATGCTGTTTAACTCTATGACTCTCTATAACAGACTCAAGATACTCTACTCCTTCTTGATGAAGAGTTTATACCAAAAATGTTGATTTTCCTGCTCCTTGGATGCTGCCTGACCTGCTGTGCTTTTCCAGCACCACACTCTTGACCCTGTCCCTGTGGCCCACTTTAACTTCTGGAGTGTTACCTGGATTTATTGTAACCTGTATCCAGTATCCTCTGAATGTACTAATGCCAGGGCTAAATTAATCAACACTTCAAGGATTTATACCTGTTCTGATCCTGTGTTCTAACCTTCTCTAGACATCACATGAGATGAGATAGAGGATCTGCCATGGTAATATTAAAAGGTGGAAGAGGCTCAGATTGAAAACACAGTTAAAAAAAAAACTTGCAAATGAACATTTTGTTCGTAATGGATACCCAGCTCAAATATGCAAGAGATGTTGGATCAGTGGATCGGATTAGAGAAACAGACATTTCTGGAGAAGCCTCTGGCAGTACCTAGGAAGGGAGAAACAGAATTAATACTTCAAGTCCAGTGGCCCTTCTTCAGAACATTATTGTATGTCCCATAGTTTTGCCAGTTTTACTGGTTTTCTTTTCTGGGTCGATGGACCAAGCAGCCTATTCCTGGGTGGCACTGTGGCTCAGTGGTTAGCACTGCTGTCTCACTGCACTATAAAGCCAGGTTCAATCCCTGGGGAGACAGTGTGGAGTTTGCGCATCCTCCCTGTGGGTGTGCTTCAGTTTCCAACCACAGTCCAAAGATGGCCAGGATAGGAGGATTGACCATGGGCGATGCAGCTCATGGGAGTGGAATGCTCGTTAGTGTGGACATGATGGGCTGAATGGCCTGTACTGTGGAGATTCCATGGGCCCTGTCCTGTGGAGCCTGCTGTCAGTTAATCCAAGATTGCTACTGCATGACTGATTGTTTCTGGTTGTGGTCATTAAACTTTTAAACGACACTCCACAGGCCCCAATCCTGTTGCAGGTTCCTGCTGTGCAGTTCAGTTCCCACCTTCTAGCTGAACTGAAAACAGGCCCATACTAAGCTTGTTGTGGCTGATCTGATGGGCTGCTATGAGTGACAACTCTTTAACACTGCATTCGGGGTTATCACTGCAAGAAACTCTGACTTTCGGAGTAAGTTAAACCTTCCTCGACCACCAATGCGTGAGATATTAGTTCTTCACTCAACTATTTCGTGACAAATCTTTGAAAAATAAGTCTCGCTCAGGTGGAGCTGCACTGCAGTGGATACATGTTAGACAATTGAGATCCGGCTCAATGACACTTCCAAACATCAGAGTATGAACTGGATGCACACATATATTATTTTGCCTCTCAGGTCTGCTCTCCCATTCAATAAGATTGTGGCAGATAACATAAGAAATAGGCATGATGTGAGGAGCTATAAATTCTGTGTCTTATGGTCCTGCTGCACAGCTACCTGATGAAGGAGTAGCACTCCAAAAGCTAGTGCTTCCAATTAAACCTGTTGGACTATAACCTAGTATTGTGTGATTTTAACTTCATAAGAACTCAGAGTAGGAATACACCATCTGGCCCATCCAGCCTGATCCACCATTCAACAAGGATCTCTTTGTGGACTCAGCTCCACTTACCCCTGCCCGCTCACCATAACCCTTACTTCCTTTACTGTTCAAAAATCTATCTTTGCCTTAAAAACATTCATCGAGGTCGCGTCAACTGCTTCACAGGGCAGGGAATTCCACAGATTCCCAACCCTTTGGGAGAAGAAGGTTTTCCTCAACTCAGTCCTAAATCTGCTCCCCGTTATTTTGAAGCTATGCCCCCTAATTCTAGAATGCCTACATTAAACCCTTAAGGAGCTCAATTTGCTATGATGTTGTCTGAGCTGCAAACTGTTACGGCCGTTTGGCTACATGATTGGCAAGGAGGCCTCGGACCTCAGTCAATCCACTCACTCACTTGAATATTCATGACCAATTTTGCAAATCCAGTGGCAGATCTAAGGAACCATAGCGGCAAAAACATTTGGCATCAGAATTGGTCCTGCCTTTCGATGTCACTTAGGCATGCCATGTCCATGCGATGGGATATTCTACGTGTTAAATCTTACAGTGACCTCTACTGAAAGTGCACAAGATTACACTAGCTGCATGAAACTGCTCATTTTGGATTTCTACGAATACAGCTTTCAAATGGAAACCACGCCATTGGCCAGGTATATTAAAGACACGCATGGTGTGTAACACAAGAAGCAGCGACCCACAACATGCAATAAATGTCTGCCTGTGCAAAAAAATCCAGTCTGTGCTCCTACAGAGAGCTCAGCTGATCTCCCGAAGCAGTCCTGGATTCCTGAGTGATACAGCCTTACACTCCTTTCTCTGGGTTAATCCACAGCATCACAAATCAGATTGGAAGGAGAATTGTTTTCAGGGGACAACGTGAGGAACAGACAATGTGGAAGGGTGCGTGGGTTAGCTGAGTAGAAATGATCTCCAACTAATCAAATTTTTTTCATGATTACCTTTTTGCTTTGTGTTAGAAACATAACAGTAATGGTAGCTGAGAATATTTATCAATATAATATCACAGAATTTTCTTTGTCCATCTGTCTGCCTCCCTCTCCTCTTCTGTCCCTACTACCTTCCTCTCTGGCCCTCTCTGTCTTTCTCCATTTATCTCCTTCTCTCGCAGTGGGAAAAACAAAGTGAAAATTCAGCTTACAGTGTCATTTAATAAGGTCATGTCCTTTCTTTTTGTGCTTTGAAATCCACTTTCCTAAGAATTCTACAGAGAAGGGAATGGACTGGCCATATTGGAATGCCATTGTGAGATTTACTAGATGAGTTGGATCAGTATACATCAAGCACAGGTTTTATCAGGCTATCCTTCTGGTCTCGTTTATTCCTCACCTTGCCCTTTCTCCTCCTCTCTTTCCCTCTAATCCTCCATCTCGCCTTTGCTCTTTGTTTCTCTTGCCCCTGTGTCTCTCTGCCTCACTCTCTGCCCCTCTCCCTCCACTTTTCTCTCTCTCTCTCTTTTTCCCTCTCCCTTCCCATCTCCCTTGGTGTGTGTCTCTCCTTTCTGTCTCTTTTTCTCTCCTTTTCCAGCGTATGATAATTTTTTTTAATATGGGTGCCCTCACATGTGCTGTCCCTGTGATATCTCAGCTTTAGATGGCTTGATAAGCCAACGCTGTTCAAAATGTTATCTCCAAAAGGAGCACTCCGCCCTTTACCTCTTCAACAGCAGTTTTTCTCGAAATAAATCTTTCACTTACAAGAAGTATTCCCTGTTTTAATTTGCTCCTGTGTCGTCATGGAAACCTAATGCTTTGTGCCATTACATTGCTGGGAAGTCATTTGAGTGCTTATCAAAGGTGACTCACCAACTGACAACCGTTGCAGTGAGGATCAATAAGCACTCTGTCTCTGTGTGCCAATCAAAGGCTCTTAATGTCTTTTAAATTCAGTCCGAGTCCAGTATGCTGACAGCATTCAGCAGTTACACTGGACCTCTCTGCTGAGCTCCAACATTTTGCAATTCCAGATGTTGTGATGCAGATGGTCTGATGATTGATGGCTCCGAACAGCCACCAGCCACAACTCCAGTTGATACATTAATCATCCAGGTTTACCTTTGACGTGTTATAATCTCCACAGAGATAGAAGTTCAGAACGAGGTTCCAAATTATCAGTCTCACCTCAAAGAATGATAAGGCAAGATCTCATGCTTTACTGCAACAAATGACAAGAGAAACACTGTTGAGCAGCCATGACTTTTCCCTTCAGTTCCAAAGAAGAATCAGATCGGGCTTGAAATGTTAATGCTGTTTCTCTCTCTTTACAGAGGCTGACAGACCTGCTGAGTTTCTCCACTACTTTACGTCAGATTTCCAACGTCTGGCATACCTTGATTTGGTTGCTAACTAGACTGCAGAAAGATTTCCCATTTAACTTGCAACACAAAAGGAAAAAATGTTGCTATGAAGAGCTACTTTAAAATTATTCTGATCTCCTGGTGGATTACTTTCCCAGTTGGGTAGCTTCTCCTCCTAGGGCTGATTTATATTGTGATGGTTACATTGTAAATTCTTTCCATCTTGCTCTAAGCTAGGTAAATCTTCCAATCTCGTTTCAATCCTCATACGTGTGATCTCATTAATTTCACAGTGAGTGGTCACTCACATGCTTTATAGTTAATAATAGGGTCAGTACTAATTTGCTTCTGGTGCAGGAATGGATGCTTCTGTTTCCTGACCTCTGCCCTTCCAATGAGTGCACTAATCAACAAAATAAATTTCTTTCTGTCGGTGATTTTTAATGATTTAGAGTCATAGAGGTGTATAGCACAGAAATAGAACCTTCAGTCCAACTCGTCCATACCGATCAGATATCCCAACCTAATCTAGTCCAATTTGCCAGCACTTGGCCCATATCCCTCCAAACCCTTCCTATTCATAAACTTTTCCAGATGCCTTTTAAATGTTGTAATTGTACCAGCCTCCACCACTTCCTCTGGGAGCTCATTACACACATGCACCACCCTCTGAATGAAAATATTGCCCCTTAGGTCCCTTTTGAATCTTTCCTCTCTCACCTTAAACCTATGCCCTCTAGTTTTGAATACCCCTCCCCTGGGAAAAAGACCTTGGCTATTCACCCTCTCGATGCCTCTCATGATTTTTTAAACCTCTGTAAGATCTTCCCTCTCTCTCCAATGCTCCAGGGAAAACAGCCCTAGCCTATTCAGCCATTCCCTGTAGCTCAAACCCTCCAAACCTGGCAAAATTGTTCTAAATTTTTTCTGAACCCTTTCAAATTTAGCAACATCTTTCCTGCAGCAGGGAGACTAGAGTTGCGCACGATATTCTAAATATGGCCTAACCAATGTCGCAACACGACTTCCCAGCTCCAAAACCCAATGCACTGACCAATGAAGGCAAGTGAGCCAAAAGCCTTGTTCACCACCCTGTCTACCTGCGATGCCACTTCCAAGAATCTGCACCCAAGGTCTCTTTGTTTGCCAACACTATCCTTGATCTCAAGCATAACTTCCTCTGTGCTCATCCCTGTGACAATATCAAACATTTTATCCTTGTCTCGCAATAGAACTGTTAATTAGCTGTTTTTGATTTTCTTTATTAACTTTCATCTTGGAAGTAAACAAATAATTTAGACAACAAACTGTATCTATAGCACCTGTCTGGGGCTTTGGGAATTCTAACTGTAAACTCAGATACTCTAAGTGTAAATTTCTTGCATCTCCTTCTCAGTTAAATAATCCAAACCTTTTTACTTCAACCATTCAAACAACCCAAACTACGGTCAGGCATACTGCAGACAAAGTCAAAGGGTCCTCTTCATTAACCTTATCTTTAAAGATATCGTTTTAAAGTAATCTTATTCACCTCATAACTGTAACAAGTAACATTAGTACTGCACATGACAGTACCAATGATGACTGCCTTGTAACGTTACAAAGTTAAAAATCACACAACACCAGGTTATAGTCCAACAGGTTTAATTGGAAGCACTAGCTTTCGGAGGGCCGCTCCTTCATCAGGTGGTTGTGGAGGACACCATTGTAAGGCACAGAATTTATAGCAAAAGTTTACAGTGTGATGTAACTGAAATTATACATTGAAAAATTGATTGTATGTTAAGCCTTTCATCTGTTAGATTACAGTGATAGTTTCACTTCTTTCAAGTGTAAATCACAAAACCTTTTTTTAAAATTTGCATTCTCAGGTTAGCTATAACAATTGGTGTTAGCTAGACAATATGTTGAAGGTGTTAGCTCCCTGTGTTCTCTGTCTCTGCCATGATGTTTACCCTCCTGTGTAGGCTCTGAATCTGCAGTACTTCACCTGGACAAGATGCTACTGATGCTGAATGACCATTAGCTATTGGAACATGCCTAATTAAAATTGTTTCATTAATATCAAAGGAGACATCCTTTGAAGTGTGGGCACTCTTGTAATACGTGGGTTGGTTATGTCAGTGGATTGGACAGCTGGCTTACAATATAAGTTAATGTCAATAATGTGGGTTCAATTCCTGCACTGGCTGAGGTTACCATAAAGGACTCTCCTCCCAACCTCACCCCTTGCCTAAGGCGTGGTGACCCTCAGGTTAAACCACCACCCAGTGCCTCTGTCTAATGAGAGAGCCCCCCCCCCCCCATGGTCTTGCATTGTTGCAACATATCGTGTCAACCATAGCTCAGTAGGTCGTGCTCCTGTTTGACTGTTGTCTTTTAAGTCAGGAAATCAGCCAATATTACCCAGTCTGGCCTATATATGATGCCAAATCTATAGCGATGTGCTTGACTCTTAATTACTATGAAGGCCAACTGGGGACTATTAGTGATTCCCACATCCCATGAAAACAGGGAGAAAATTGTCAATCATCTCACATATAAATTTTTACAAATCAGATGCAGTCTTTCTTCATTTCTTTTAGGCGTGGAAAAGTTTCAAAGGAGTGCTTGACGCGTGAAACAATTACCTTTCGAATATTCTAATGATGAAAATAGACTGGTACAAAATATATCTTACAGCCTTCCAAATAGAAAAATTGCCACCTCAGGCAGAATTGACCTTTTAGGTGTCCAACACTCTGGAGTGGTGGCTGCCCTGGTCACAAAGCCTCAGTGTAAATCTTGAAGCAGCGTCATTGACTTTGATGAAAGTCACAATGTCACTACAAACTGGGAGTTAGCCTAGAGGTGTTGAGCCTTGAAGTGAGCAGCCAGAGACAGGTAAATACTCTTGAATCTGGAAACAATTTCAACCAGAGGCCATTTGTGAGTTCATTGTCTTGGACATTGTGGGGGTTGCAATATCTCTCATGACAATATCAGATCTGTAGCATTTAGCAAGAAACAATGCGAAATTTCTTCAGTAGATGACATCTCCAAATCCTCACGACGTTAGAATGGGAATAGTACAGATGATAGTTAAATACCAGAGCGCAGCAGGTTGGAGTCAACCTGAATCACACACCTCCTTTTAAGATAATACTTAACCAGATTACACAACCCATACAGCTTCTTGCGATTGGATGGTGGGTAATACAAAAAGATCCAATCAACAAAGTGTGGACTATTCTCCAAGAGAATCTGGTGCACCTCTCATTTAACAGATGACTTGTGTCTCAATTTCTGCTTTAACATTTCAAACAAACGCTATATTTCTGCTTTAACAAACACTAATTTGAGCTGTCAACATAGTTATCCTCCCACACTATAAAGATACTCGTGTTATTAAATTAGGAATCCAACAATTAAGCTAGATAATTAGGCAAGAAGGGTAATGCAGGGAAAACAAATTCCTTTAGCAGTTTCTTTTCTTCTTTAGCACATTTGTAAGATCAGGAAGTTGCACTGAAATTGTTGCATACTTTCTATCTTGGAGCTATGCAGACATAACGTAACAGTTTCTATAGAATTTATTCCAAGTGTTTTAAAATGTCTACTCCATGCCTTGATAGCTTTTGCTTCCAAAATTTCTACATTTTCTTTACTCTCCTCCAGGTATGTGCCCAATCAATCAAACACAGTGAGCAAAAAGAGGAAACAAATTCACATAATCATTGAGCACAACAGTAATTGGCAACAAATAGAATTTTAGAGTAGAATTAGTGTGGAAACAGGCCCTTCGGCCCAACCAGTCCACACTGACCCTCTGAAGAGTAATACACCCAAACCATTACCCTCTGACTAATACACCTAACACTCTGGGCAATTTAGCATGGCCAAGCCATCTAACCTGCACATCTTTGGACTGTGGGAGGAAACCAGAGCAAACCCACACAGACATGGGGAGAATGTGCAAAATCCACACAGCCACTCACCCAAGCCTAGAATCGAACCTGCACACACACAACATGGGTGCTGGGCAAAATATAAGCACTACCACAGTGAGGCAATAGTGTGTGGACAAAGAAAGAAAGGAGGGAAAAAATAGAATTTTTTGCACTGCTCAAGATCAAAGTAGCATGGTACAAGACAAGAGAAGCTGCAAGATAGTCAGGAAGAACAAACTCTCAAGGCTAGTGCAATAATAAAGTTTCCAAGATACCATAAGGAAAGATTTCCTGACCTGACCTTATCACATCTTATAGTCCCTGACAAGGTGCCAGCTTTTATATATTGGCTGATGACACTCAGTTTTCCTTCAGCAACACCTTTCCTGATCCATCCCAACTGTCCTTACGGTTTCTCCGACCGTGAGTACCGGATAAGCAGAAGATTCCTTCAAATAAACATCTGAAGTACAAACCCACTTACTCACTGCCTTGTTAGAATTCCCTCCCTCAGGGCATTGTGGGTCAACCCACAGCAAGTGGACTGAAGCAGTGCAAGATGACAGCTCACCCTCACCTTCTCAAGGGGCAACTCGGGACGGGCAATAAATGCTGGCCAGTCAGTGAAGGCTCATGTTCCACAAATGAATTTTTAAAAATCTCCATTTCTCTAGCTACCTACCCCATCCCTCTCCCTGGCTGAGATTGATTCAAGCATTGATAATGGCAAATCATTGATGCACCATTTTATAATGACTGGACTTTTGAATCATGTAATAAATGGTTCAAGGAATAGCTGGCATTTATATAACAACAACTGGAGTTAACAAAGCACCATGAATGGCCCCTGTCACAACACGATGGTGTGATGAGGCAGAATTTGACCCTGATGCACTGGGGCTGTGAGGTGAAATGGTCAGAAACTCAATCAAAGTCAGAGCCTTCAAGGAGCTTCTTGAAGGAGGAGAGAGAGAGAGTCAGAGGTTTAGGGGAGGATTCTGAAGTTGATGGCACCAGTGTTGGAGTAAATCCAGTGGGTATTCTCATGAGGGCCAGGTTAGAATTACACAATGGTAACAGTATAAACAGATACCATTTGATCCACCATGGCAGTTCTGGCTCCCTGCATGAGACACTTACCCAATTCCAGTAGCACTGCCAATTTTATTTCTCTTTGGATAATTATCCAATACTCTTTTCAAAGTGAGGATTGAATGTACCATGTCCACACTTGCAGGCCGCGCAATCCCCATGCTACACCATTCACTTTCTTCAAGACACTGTTTCATCTTTTACCCTTGATCAACCTTGACCCAGATAGAGTCACAGAGTCAGAGATGTACAGCACGAAAACAAACCCTTTGCTCCAATTCGTCCATATCCACCAGATATCCCAACCTAATCTAGTCTCATTTGCCAGCACTTGGCCCATATCCCTCCAAATCCTTCCTAGTCATATACCCATTCAGATGCCTTTTAAATGTTGTAATTGTACCAGCCTCCACCACTTCCTCTGGCAGCTCATTCCATACACGTACCACCCTCTGCGTGAAAAAGTTGCCCCTTAGGTCCCTTTTATATCTTTCCCCTCTCACCCTAAACCTATGCCCTCTAGTTCTGGACTCCCCCACCCTAGGATAAAGACTTTGTCTATTTATCCTACCCATGCTTCTCGTGATTTTATACACTTCCAAAAGGTCATCCCTTAGCCTCCGACGCTCCGGGGAAAACAGCCCCAGACTGTTCAGCCTTCTCAAATCCTCCGACTCTGGCAACATTCTTGTAAATCTTTTCTGAACCCTTTCAGGTTTAACAATATCCTCTGCTTCTCCACCCTGAGACCAATGGGAACAGATTCTCCTGATCTACTCTGTGCATACATCCACTGTTGGCCTTCTCTCCTCCAACACGAACCGTTCTCGATAAATTCATGACGGATCAGCTGAAGCAGAGGTGATATCAAATGATGTGAAGGAGATAGAAATAGATAGACCCAGCGATGGTGCAGATAGACACTCCAACTCTTATCTCAAGGTTAAGCATGTCACCAAGGTTCTGAACTGACTGAATCAATCTGAGGCAGGGAGAGGGATGTAGTCGGTAGCGAGAGAAATTGAGTTTATTTTTATTCATTCATGGCACATTTATTGCCCGTCCCTATTTGCCCCTTGAGAAGGTGCTGTTGAGCTGTCATTTTGAATTGCTGCAGCCCACCTGCTGTGGGTTGACCCACAATGCCCTGAGGGAGGGAATTCTAACAGGGCAGTAAGCGAATGTGTTTGTACTTCCCGATGTTTATTTGAAGGAATCTTCTGCTTATCCAGTACTCACAGTTGGAGAAACTTTAAGGGCAGTTGGGGGAGTTGGGAAAGGTGTTGCTGAGGGAAAGCTGGGTGTCACCAACCAGCATATAAAAGCTGGCACATTGTCAGGGACTATCACTCGATTGAGAAACCGAAAAGGGAGGTGTTCGGGGGAAGGGAGGACACTGGGGTAATGGTTTAGCAGCAAGAAGAGAAACCAATGCATGTAATTCTCTGGAATTAATGCAATAGTTAGGAACTGAACCTGGACAATGGCAGGGTGCACTGAAAAGTGTCGATGCAATTAGATTCGTAAAGTCATAGAGATGTACTGCATGGAAACAAAACCTTCAGTCCAATTTGTCCATGCTGACAGACATCCTAAATTAATATAGTTCCATTTGTCAGCACTTGGCCCATATCCCTCTAAGCCTTTGCTATTCATATACCCATCCAGATGCCTTTTAAATGTTGTAATTGTACCAACCTCCACCACTTCCCTTGGCAGCTCATTCCATACACTCACCACCCTCTGTGTGAAAAGGTTGTCCCTTTGAAATCTTTCCCCTCACACCTTAAACCTAGTACTGGACTCCCCCACCCCAGGGGAAAAGACCTTGTCTATTTTCCCTATCCATGCCCCTCATGACTTTATGAACCTCTACAAGATCATCCCTCAGCCTCCAACGCTCGAGGGAAAACAGCCCCAGCCTATTCAGTCTCTCCCAGTAGCTCAAACCTCCAACCCTGGCAACATCCTTGTAAATCTTTGCTGAACCCTTTCAAGTTTCACAACATTTATGTAGTGTCTTTCAAGACCTCAGAACATCCCAATGAGCCATAAAGGCAACAAGGTATATTTGGCAATGCATTTACTATTGTTTTATTAAAATTCATTCATAGGGTAAGACTGTTCCAGGGTAAGACTAATAGGGTAAGACTAATCCAGTATTTATTGCCCTTAATGGAGGAGGTGCAATGAGCTACAGTCCTTTGGGAGTAAGGATACTCACAATTCCCTCAGGGAGGCAATTCCGGATTTTGACCCAGTGACACTGAAGGAATGGCGATATATTTCCAAGTCAGGATGGTGAGTAGCTTGGAGGGGAACTTGCAGGGGGTGGCATTCCCCTGTATCTGCTGACCTTGTCCTTCCAGATGGAAATGGTTGTGTGTTTGGCAAGCGCATTTATGAAATTCTTGTGGAAGGTGCACAAGAATTTGCTGCCATTGTGCGTTAACGGAGAAGGGAGTGAATGTTGGAAGTGGTGCCAATCACTATGCTGCTTTGTTCAGGTGCAAATCAAGTGGACTTCTTTGTCCTGGAAGCTGTCAAGTTTCTTGAGTGTTGTTGGGGCTGCACCCATCCAGACAAGTAGGAAATGTTCCATCACCCTCCTGACTTGTGTTTCATAGATGGTGGACAGGGTTCGAGGAATCAAGAGGTAAATTACTTGTTTCAGAATTCCTAGTTTCGAATCTGATCTTGTAGTTACAGTAGTTATGTGGCTGATCCAGTTCAGTTTCTGTGCAATGGTTACCCCCAAGGATGTCAATAATGAGGAATTCAGTAATGGTCATTTCATTGAAAGTCAAGGGGCAGTGGTTAGATTTTCTCATGTTGGAGATGGTCTTGTAGTGGGTAAATGTTACTTACTTGTTATCAGCTCAATCTTGGATATTGTCCAGATCTTGCTCCATATGAGATGTTTCAACATGGAATGCATATAGCCTGCTTCAATATCTAAGGGATCAAGAGTAGTGCTGAACATTTTGTAATCAACATCCCCACTTCTAACCTGATGATCATCAGAAGTTAAAGAGGTGGTGGTGTATTGATAATGTCATTGGACGAGTAACTCAGAAAGAGCCCCAGCAAAACTAGGGTCAATGGGAATTGGGTGAAAACTCTCCATCAGTTGGAGTCATTAGCTCAAATCTCACCAGGGCAGAAAGTGAAATTTGAATTCAATAAAATTAGGTGTTGCCAATGATGCCCAATTCTCAAAAAAAAACAATGTAAGGTTATTAACAAAGCAACTGAAGCTGATTGGACCTAAATTAGATTCTCTACAGTGTGGAAACAGACTCGTTGGCTCAATAAGTCCACACCGCCCCTCCGAAAAGAAACCCACCTCCCTCCCTTATATTTACCCCTGACTTACGCACCTAACACTGTGGGCTATTTAGCATGGCTAATTCACCTGACCTGCACATCTTTGGATTGTGGGAGGAAGCCAGACCAAACCCAATCAGACACAGGGAGAATGTGCAAACTCTGCAGACAGTCACCCGAGGCTGGAATCGAACCCAGGTGCTGTGAGGCAGCAGTGCTAACCACTGAGTCACCGTGCCACCTAGGACACTACCCTTCGGAACTCCTGCAGAGATATCCTGGAGCTGAGATGACTGATGCCCATCAACCTTCTTCCTTTGTTTTGCCAGTTATGACTCCAACCAGAGGAGAGTTTTCAGCCAATTTCCATTGACTCCAGTTTAACTCAGGCCCTTTCAAACCATTCCCAGCCTTCCCAGCAGGTCACTCTCATCTCGCCACTGGAGTTCAGCTCTTTGGTCCATGTTAAGGCCAGGGTTGCATTGAGATCAGGAGCTGAGTGGCTAGCCATAGTGAATCCATACTAAGTGTCAGTAAGCAGCTTATTCTTTGCACTGTCAACAATACTTTCTGTCAACTTGCTGATGATTGAGAGTATATTGATAAGATGGTAATTGATATTGTTAGATCTGTCCTGCTTTTTTGTATATAGAATTTTTCTAGACAATTTTAAACATTGTTGGACAAATGCCAGTGTTGTCACAGTACTGGAATGGCTTGGCAAGGTCCACAGAAAGTTCTGGAACATGTGTCTTGTACGATTGCCGGAATGTTGCCAGACCCCACATGGCTTTTGCAGCATCCAGAGTGTTCAGCCATTTCTTGAGACAATGTGGAGTGAATTGAACTGGCTGAAGATTGCCATCTGTGATGCTGGGGCTCTCTGGAGGAGCCCGAGATGGATCATCCACGTGGCACTTTTGACTGAAGATTGCCGCGGATGCTTCAGCCTTATCTTTTGCACTGATGTGCCGGGCTCTCCCATCACTGAGGATGGGGAATACTTGTGGAGCCTCCTCCACCAGTGAGTTGTTTAATTGCCCACCACCATTCACAACTAGATGCAGCAGAATTGCAGATCTTAGATCTGATCTATTGGTCGTGTGATCGCTTGGATCTAACACTTGCTGCTTATGCTGTCTGGTACACAAGTAGTCTAGTGGTAACTTCACCAGAGTGACACTTTCTTTTCAGGTACGTCTGGTGTTGCTCCTGGCAGAGTGGGGGATGTACTGGGCCATGAGATTATCGATTGTACTGGAGTACGATTCTGCTGATGGCTCACAGTGCCCCGTGGATTCGCATTCTTGAGTTGCTAGATCTGTCCATTCTACTTAGCATGGGGATAGTGCCACATGGAGATATTCTCAACATGTAGGTAGGATTTGTCTCCATAAGGACTGTGCAGTGGTCACTCTTACCAATACTATTATGGTAGGGCATGACTAAACTGGTGAAAACAAAATAAAGTTGATTGTCTTCTTTCTTGTTGGTTCCCTCATCATTTGATACAGACTCAGCTTGGCAGCTTTGTCCTTAAGGATTTGACCAGCTCAGTTAATACTGCTACCAAGTCACACCGAAGTCCCCCCACCAGCGTATGTTTTGTGCTTCATTTGGGGCAAACAATAGGTGGTAACACACAGGAGTTTCTCCCCAGCCATTAGCATGTCTCCTGAAGGTAATGTGGTCTGCCTAGTGCCAGGGTTGAGGATGTATCCCCAGAGCTGCAGTGAAAGGGGAAGGATCTGGCTATTGTAGTCCAAGTTCATGGTAACGATATTGGATAAGATCCCAGAGTCAGGAGCTAAACTAAGAAGTGGAACCTCTAAGGATTACTACCAAGCTCAGGATAAATGAAGTTAAAGTGCTAAATGCATGAATGAAAGGTTGACTTGAAATGAATGGATTTCATGTGGCAGTATCAGGGTAAATAGGACCTGTTCCAATTCACTGGCTTCATGTTAACTGTGCTGGTGAATTGAGTGGGAAATGAAGGGACAGAGAGTAAAAGGATAGGAAAGCAGCAACAAGGAAGTTTAATGAATGGACCTCAGAATAAAAACTCCCCCTGGGAAACACTGACCATAACATGGTAGAATTTAGCATTCAGCTTGAGAGTGACAAACTTGGCTCAGGATCAACTGTGCCTAAGCAAGGGTGCTAACATCAGGACAAGAGCAGAGTAGGCTGGGAAAGAAGTTTAGCAGAAAAGACAAATGAAGGACAATTGCAGACTTTTAAATGTGAACTGTTTATGGATCACAGCCAAGATACATCCCAATGAGAAAGAAGTACACTAGAAAGAAAGTGAATCAACCATGGTTAACAAAGGAAGTTAATGAGAGCATCACCTTGAAAGAAATGGCAAAAAACATGATAAAAATTAATGGCAAATCCCAATGGACTGGGAAAGTTTCAAAAGCCAACAAAAAATGACCGATATCATAATAAAGAGGGAGAATATAAACAATGAGGGACAACCAGCAAGTAATGTAAAAATGGATGGTAAGAGCTTCTTTTGATATCTAAAAAAGAAGAGAGCAGTCAAAGTGGTCATTAGCCCCTGAGAGACCAAGACTGGGGAAATAACAATATAGAATTAGGAAATGACTGAGGAGTTGAATAAATATTTTGCCTCAGTTTTTGCATCAGAGAGGACATTAATAGCATTCCAAAACATGCTAAATAATCAAGGGGCTGGTGGGGGAGTGAGGAGTTAGGGGAAGGGGTGGGGGGGGGGCCTGGAAATTAACATAAGCAGCACCATAAGAGCCCTGGGCCTGATGGGTTGCATCCTAGGATTTCAAAGGAAGTAGCTACCAAAATAATGGATGCACCAGCTGTAAACTTCCAAAGAACTTAGAAACTGGAAATGTTCCAGAGGATTGGAAAACTGGTAATGTAACATGCTGATCAAAAAGGCAGAGAGACGAAACAGGTGCACCAGTTAGCTTAACATTTGACATTGAGAAGATGTTAGAGTCTATTATTAAGGGTGTAATAGCAAAGCATTTGCAAATGCATAATGTGATCGAGCAGAATTCTCAGGTACTTGTTGCTCCTGCCCTTCTCGATGGAAGTGGTCATGGGTTTGGAAGACGCTGTCTGAGGATCTTTCGTGAATTTCTGCAGTGCATCTTGCAGATGGCACGCACTGCTGCTACTGAGCGTTGGTGGTGGAGGGAATGGATGCTTGTGGATGTGGTGCTTTGTGCTGGATGGTGTCAAGCTTCTTGAGTGTTGTTGGAGCTGCACCCATCCAGGCAAGTGGAAAGCATTCCATCACACTCCTGACTTGTGCCTTGTAGATGGTGGACAGGCACTGGGGAGACAGGAGGTGAGTTACTTGCCACAGTATTCCTAGCCCATGACCTGCTCTTATAACCATTGTTTTTATATGGCAAGTCCAGTTGTGTCTTTGGTCAATGGTAATCCCAGGAGTTAGTGGTGGGAAATTCAGTGATGGTAATACCACTGAATGTGAATGTACGGTGATTATAGTAACTCTTAATAAAGATGGTCATTTGTGTGGTGCTAATGTTATGTGCCACTCTCACCCTAAAGCTAAATGTTATCCAAATCTTGTTGCATTTGGACATGGATTGCTTCAGTACCTGAGGAATAAATGGAACTGTGTAATTGTTTGCAAGCATCCCCACTTATGATGGAGGGAAGGTCATTGATGAAGCAGCTGAAGGTGATTGGGCTGAGGACACTATCCTTGCGGAGTTGTTGCAGAGATGTCCTGGATCTGAGATGACTGACCTCCAACAAACACAGCCATTTTCTTCCATTCCCCGGATGATTCCACTCAGCAGAGAGTTTGCTCCCTGATTTCTATTGACTCCAGTTTTGCGAGAGCTCCTTGATGCAACCTTTGGCCAATAAAGGAATCAGAGCTTATGGGGATACAGTGTGGTTAAGGATTGTTAGATCAGCTATGACCCCAACTAATCACAGCACCACACAAATGCCAAGCAATGACCATCTCTATTAAGAGTTAATCTAAGATTAGATTAGATTCCCTACGCATGGAAACAGGCCCTTCGACCCAACCAGTCCACACTGACCCTCCGAACAGTATTACACCCAGACTCACTCCCCCACCTTACATTTACTAAAGCACCTAACACTGTGGGCAATTTCCCATGGCCAATTCACCTAACCTGCACATCTTTGGATTGTGGGAGGAAACCGGAGCATCCAGAGGAAACCCAAGTAGACACAGGGAGAATGTGCAAACTCCACACAGTCCTTCTTCCTCTCCCATTCCCATTGCCCACCATAAGAAATTCCTCCTAACATCTATCTTAAATGGGCAACCCATTTCTATGACATTATACACTTTCGTTCTAGACTATCCCACAAGGGGAAACAATCTCTCCACTTCCACCTTGTCCAGTCCCCTCAAAAGCCTTGTACGTTACACTAAGGTCTCCTCCCATTCTTCTAACCTCCAACGAATACAGGCCCAACCTACTCAACAACCCGTAATAAGTGAGTCCCTCCATATCTGGTATTAGCCGAGTGAGCCATCTCTGAGCTACCTTTGATGAGGTAAGGGACCCAAAACTGTTCACAGTATTCCAGCCATAGTCTGACCAGTGCCTTGCAGTCCCTGCTACACCTCTGTCCTTTTATACTCCATATAAATCCAACAAGGAATTCAGGATTAATACCTTTGCTGAGCGAGATCTGAGAATGTGCCAGAGTAATTTAGAGGGGAGGTGATGGACTGACGGTATTATCGCTGCACTGTTAATCCAGAGACCCTGTTAATGTTCTGGAGACCTGGGTTTGAACCTGCTGTGGTGAATGGGGAGAATTGAATTCAGTAAAAATCTGGAATTAGGGGTTCCACGATGATAGTGAAACCCTCCGCTCTGATTTATCACCATCACCCCCAACCTGCATCCACCTATCGCCTTCCAAGCTACTTTCCCACAGCCTCGCACCCCCCCCCCCCTCCTCTTCTATTTATCTCTCAGCCCCCTTGGGCACCCCCCTCCTTCCTAATGAAGGGCTTATGCCCGAAACGTCGACTCTCCTGCTCCTCGGATGCTGCTTGACCGGCTGTACTTTTCCAGTGCCACACTTTTTGATGCTGTCAGAAAACCCATCTGGTTTACTAACATCTTTTGGGGAAGGAAGCTACCATCCATAGCTGGTCTGGCCTACATGTAACTCCAGACCCACAACAATGCGGATGACTCTTCACTGCCCCCTGGGCAATTAGGGATGGGCAATAAATGCTGGCCCAGCCAGTGATGCCTTTACCCTGTGAATGAATTAATAAAAGACTAAATAGTTGAGGTGATACATAAAAGGGGAAGGTGGGGAAGGATAGGAAGGAGAAGGCAGGAGCGTTTGCAGATAGGACAAGTTGAGGGGGAGTGAGAAGGTGCATATGCAGATCATAAAGACCCAGCATGCACTCCCTGGGCCAAATGAGCTGTTTACATGCTGCAAATTCAATGCAATTGTATATTATAAAATGATTCAATTTGGTGAAACCAATTAATTGTCAGGGATTGTTGAAACAGGTTATAAAAAGTCTATCTGTTCCTTGTTTTGCCACTTGAAGGCCAAACCAATGGGTGAGGATGGATGTTTTTCTGTCCTTTGTGGGTGTGGCTGTGCAGGCCAGCATTTAGTCCCCACTCTAGTTACCCTTGAGAAGATGAGTGATCAAATCCCGACAGTGCAGAAAGCAACCATTCAGCCCATCGGGTCTGCGCAGATCCTCTCCAGAGCATCCTACCATGACCCAGTCCCTATCCTATCCCTGCATTTAGCACAGCCAATCCATTTAGACATCACTGGGTGACGCTACTGATGGAGAACTTTCTGCTCTGGAGATTCACATACTTGTCCAGTACCCACGGAGCTGAAGAGAAACATTTGCTTATTTTCCTTCTTATTAAAATGTTTCAAAGAATGAAGAATCGAGTCTTCTGAACCCAGCAGGAGCTAATTTGGGGTGGTGAGCGTGTCTGGGATGGTGGATTGAGTGGGGGAGAGAGGAAATGGGAGACACCAGTGAAGACTGAGGACAGGGTCAAAGAAGTTTCAAACTCACTATCATGCTTTACAGAGAATCCAATCTATATGGAGCAAGTACAACATCATTCCCACTATAGTTGCTCTGTTGATAGCTGCAACATATTAAACAGTTCAGACTTTCAGCCTGTTTTCTCTGTGTTTCTGTTTGAGTATATGTGTGAGCGTGTGCGTGTGTGTGGCTGTGTGGGCCTCTGTGTGTCTGTCTGTGTATGTGTGTGTGTGTGAGTGTGTGTGTGTACGTGTCTCTGTGTGTGTGTGTCTGTATGTGTATGTATGTGTGTATGTGTATGTGTGCATGTGCGTGTCTGTATGTGTGTGTCTGTGCATTTGTATGTTCTGATGACCACTTGCTTGTCTTTATGTACGTCTTTGCATAAAATGGCTTGCTCTAGCTTCCTATGTGTGTATGTCTGTGCACTTGCTCCTGTGTACCTATATGTCTATGTATATTTGGCTATGTCTCTAGTTTTATATGTTAATGTGTGTTTGTTTAAGTATCTGTTTGTGTCCTTGACTGTCTCTCTGCGTGTATGTTTGTGTCAGTACATTCGACTGTGTTTACTTGTTTGGAAGTGAAGCTCACATTCTTTGTATATTCTGTGTGTGTGTGTGTGTGTGTGTGTACGCCAGTTCATCTGTGTCTATTTCTCTGTGTGACTTGTCTGTGTGTGTCAGCCTGTATGCATCTGGGTGTCAGTTTATCTGTATGGGTCAGTCTGTTTGCTTCAGTCTATGTGTCAATCTGTCTGTAAGTGTCAGGCCAATCTATTCATGTGTGTCTCTGTGTGTCTGTCTGTGTGTGTCAGTCTGTTGGCTTCTGTCTCTGTGTGTCAGTCTGTCTGTGGACATGTGTCTGTGTGTGACAATCTGGCTGTGTATGTGTGTATGTACGTGCATTTATTTTAATTTATATCTCAGGGTGCTTACCTTAACATATTTGCATTGTTAAATTTCTAAGCGGAACAATATATTTAAAGAATTAAACACAATCATTGGCTCGTGCTCTCTCTCTCTCTCTCTCTCTCTCTCTCTTTCTCCTTCCCCTTCTCTCTGTGCCAGATTCTCCTGCTGGAAGCTACTGCTGCAGCAGCACAGCCCTGTTCCCTGTAGCTCCCTGTTTAAATATCAATAGATACACAGATATCCTCCCTGTTTTGATGCTGTTTCCTTTTCAAACCATCAAACACTTTCTGCACCCCCCCCCCCCACCTTCTTTTCCTAACAATGGGGTTATGACTGAGCCTTGCATCATTGATCAAATGATGTTTGAGGTTAAAAATAAGGCAGCCTGCAGGGACAACTGGCTATAAATGCTGGATCAAGATCTCCCTTTCAAAACAGAACACCATACTCTGACATCTTGAGATCAGAAGTGAAGAGGTGGCTGGCGATCTCTCCCTTCCTGTCTTTTTATGCAGAGAATGAATCTCTCTATCACCTTCTCTCTGCTCCTGCTGATCGGCCCAAACCCTTGTCAGGTACGTGCTTTCTATTGCTCTTTTTAATTTACGATCAGGTCTCAATAAGGCAGTAAAGGTTTGCTGAGGCTTTCGCTGGGGACCGTGTTACTGAGCGTGCTCCGGGACTGTTGTTGATAGGATCCCTGGCAGTGATGTTTTTTAGCATGTTTTTTTTTTGTTGTAGTTAATGTCTCGTCAGAGGTGCTTTGCATGGATAAGATGTGGGTTTTAAGCTTGTCTTTGCTTATCTTATCAGTTGGAAGATGAAATGCTTGATGTCCCATAAACTCCAGGCATTGTGATCTGTTTCAGCAAAGGCATAGCCACAATCCGAACTACACATGGTCCTAAAGACACCCTTCTGTTCGACACCACTCTCATTGCCTGTCCACATTGTACACACACGCGCATGCAACAAAAGCCCATTTGGCATCTCTGCACATGGAAATACATTCAAATACAGGAGTCTTTCTGGTCAAACCTATTATGTATGTGTGTGACTGGTGTTTCTTGAACAAACTCTTGGTTACAGCCCTATCTTTGTCAGAGTGTGTGTGTGTGTGTGTGTGTGTGTGCGTGTAGACCTTTTGCAGAGTTTTGCCAAATTCAAAGTCACCTTGGCCCCTCAACTGAGGAGTTTGGGGATGGGGAACTGTTCACTTTGCAGGTTGTCTGCCTCTCCGTGTTATCTAGTTCGCACTTGTAGTCAATTCCTGAGACAAATTTATCTGCTGGTACTTTGGCAAACTAAGTCTTTGTTGGAGGTAATGGAGAGCAATCCTTGTTGGGAAGGCGGTGGTTAGAAATGGTATATAAACAAATGCAGATTCTAGACATGACTCAGTTCAGAGTGGGGAAACAAAATTTGGAGGTTCTTTGAACATGGGGATGTGATGGCTGCAGCAATGTGAGATCTATACTCTTGAGAGTAAATGGTAACAATCTTAGTGGAACATATCTCAACAGACAGAATGATGAGAGGAGACATCTTGGCTGAAACCCTTGAAGTCTTGGGCTCCAGTACCAAGTGATTGGTGTCACTATGATTATTGTTGGAACAATTAAAGTCAAGGTACCATTCCCTTTTTGTCAGGGTGGAACAGTGGTAACATCACTGGACTTGGACTCTTAAGGCATGGGTTCAAATCCCATCAGAGCCATCTTAAATTCCGTGAATGAGTGAAGATTTGGAATTGAAACCTGCTCTCAGTGAATGAGAAACTATCACTGATTCTCATGGAAACCCATCTAGTTCACCAATGTCCTTTAGGAAGGAAATCGTTACCTGGTCTGACTGACAAGTCTCTCCAGGCGCACTGCAATGTGCTTGACTCTTAATGGCCTTCTGAAATGGTCCCAGCCAGTTCAAGGACAATTAAGGGTGTGTAATAAATGTTGGCTTTACTCACAACACCAACAGACCATCAAAGAAGGAGCAAATTACTGCAGATGCAAGAATCTGTACTGAAAACAAAAATTTCTGGAAGTTACAGCAGGGCAGATAGCATCCATGGAGAGAAGGCAAGCTAACACTTCGAGTTTAGATTATTTTTCATCAGAGATACCATAAAGGAAGGCAAAGATGGAGGACATCCCAAAACATTTTACAAACAAGCAAATGCGTTTGAAGTAGTTGCTACTGTATGAAGGGAAAATGACAGCCAATTTGTACACAGCGAGCCCTTCCAAACAGCAGTGAGATAACGACATGATGGTCTAGTTGGGTGATGTTTCTTAAGGGATAAGTTTCACCCAGGTCATTGAGGACAGCTATCCTGCTCATCTCCAAGTTGAGTCCTGGAATCTCTTGCAACCACTGAGAGAACAGATGGAGCCTCAGTTTGACATCGCATTGAAAAGCTTGCACTTCCAGCACCACCTCACTGAGTGAATACATCAGCCTGGATTGGGCACTTGAGCTCCCTGGAGTGAATCTTGAAGTTGCAACTGCCTGACTGAGGAGAGAGAGAGACAGAGAGAGTGCTACCCACTGCGTCACATCTGACACCAGTCCTTCCTGCAGTTACAACAACGAATCTGGCTTTGACTATTAGACCAGTGGATTACTGCCCAGGAGAAGCAACTATTTGGCAATAGTTCTTGCTGCATCATGCATTATCATCGAGTGCAGTTTGAGTCTTTCCAAAGCAGTGAACATTGTGGCTCTGAAGAGTAACTGGCTTGCTCAAGTCTTCTCCACAATATAACGACACATACACACACGAACACGCACACACATGCACACAAGCAGACACACAGTCAGACACACACACACATACACACCAACACACACGTGCACACAGGCATTCAGACACACAGACAGGCAGACATACAGGCAGACACACAGTCAGACACACACACACGCAGACAAGACAGACAGACACACAGGCAGGCAGGCAGACAGAGACACACCCACACACACAGACACACAGACAGGCAGACATACAGACAGACACACAGTCAGACACACACACACACATGCACACAGACAGACACACAGGTGGCAGGCAGACAGACACACACACACACAGACAGGCAGGCAGGCAGACAAGCAGACACACACACACACGCACACAGACAGACAGATAGACAGACAGACACACACATGTGCACAAAGATGCTACCTATTACTTTTAAACAGTTTTTTTTGTGTAACTTTGCCCATTGAAGCATTGGGAATTAATATAAGGAAATATCTTTTCTGTCAAGATTCATTCCTGCCTGTGTATCATGTGACAAGGAGTCCACACATCGTGCTGTGCACCGGTGACTGTACAATCGAAAGCTTTTTGTTGGCTGTCAGCACAAGAATATGAGAATGAGCCAGGAGCAGGATTGACAATGGAGCCCCTTGACCCTAAACTATCAGCCATAGAGTCATACAGACCCTTCGGTTCAACTCATCAAGGCCGACCAAGTTTCCCAAACCAAACTAATCCCATCTGCCTGAGTTTGGCTCATATCTGTCTCAACCTTTTCTGTCCATGTACTTGTCCAAATGTCTCTTAAATGTTGGAGTTATACCTGCATCCACCAGTTTCTCACATGTGAACCACCCTCTGTATGAAAAAGTTGCCCCTCAGGACTCCCCTCACCATATAACTCTCCCCTCTAGTTTTGAACTCACATATCCCCAGGGGGAGAAAAAACCTTTGCTATTCACTTTATCTATGCCCCTCATGATTTTATAAACTTCTATAAGATCACCCCTCAATTTCCTAAGCTCCAGTGAAAAATGTCCCAGCCTATCGACCTCCCCTCATAAATCAAGCCCTTCAGTCCCAGTAACGTACTTGTAAATATTTTCCGCACCCTCTCCAATTTAACAATACCCTTCCTATAGCAGGGCAACCAGGACTGCACACTGTACTCCAAAAGTGGTTTCACCAACACGCAGTACAATTGCAACATGACTTCTCAACTCTAATACTCAATGGTCTGACTAATGAAGGCAAGAATGCCAAACGCCTTCTTCATCACACCGTCTACCTGTGATTCAACTTTCGAGGAACTATGTACCTGAACCCCTGAGTCTCTCTATTCGACAACACTCCTCAGCACCCTATTATTAACTGTGTGAGATATGCCCTTGTTCATCTTGCCAAAATGCGACGCCTCGCATTTATCCAGCTTAAAATCCATCTGCCACTTCTCGTCCCATTGGCCCAATTGATCAAGATCCCTTCGTAATCTTAGATAATCTTCTTCACTGTTGACTATACTACCTATAGTCATTGCAGGGAGGGCCAGGTGGATCCCATTGACTAGGAGATCCTTGATTGGAGTTGTTAAGCTGGGCCAGGGAACCCTGGCCAGCAGCTATAAGCAGGAGTCTCACAGAGTCTCCTCATTCTCAGGACTGGCTCTGAGCTGCCTGTCAGAGCCTATGTACTGTGCACTTGTAAATAAAGGGCGACTTGGTGACAGGATACCAGCCTCCGTGGAGTTATTTTGTCACCAATTTTGGTGTCACCCGCAAACTTCCTAAGTTCTCATCCAAATCATTTATATAACTGACAAACAACAGAGAACCCAGTCAATCAACACCCAGCAATCATAATAAAGATTAATGTACCATTTGTATTCCCAGTTGTTCACAGTGGTAGTGAATAGTGTGTTCACTTAAGTAGTTTAAGTTATGACAAAATGCACATTTACACTCATGTTAATCTCTGGGCAGCCA
Source organism: Chiloscyllium punctatum (assembly GCF_047496795.1). Classification (NCBI taxonomy): domain Eukaryota; kingdom Metazoa; phylum Chordata; class Chondrichthyes; order Orectolobiformes; family Hemiscylliidae; genus Chiloscyllium; species Chiloscyllium punctatum. Next base: position 57,644,523 of record NC_092784.1, read on the forward strand.
AGACAAAAACTCCTAATTTCTCTCCATCACAAGGTTGACCAGGAATCTCAGTTGTTTTTACCATCTGCATTGGCACACATTGGAAGGATTTACAAGTTGATGTTGAGCCTGACTGGGAACTTTATGAACACTCTTTCTTTGGCCATCCGGTCTCAATGTAGGATTATGAACCTGGTACTTCAAGCTCAGCAGCAGGGACACTACCCTGTTTGCACATTCAGTGCATACCTGGAGTGTGCACATTCTCCCTGTGTCTGCGTGAGTTTCCTCCCACAATCCAAAGATATGCCGTTTAGGTGAGTTGCCCACGCTAAATTGCTCATAGTGTTCAGGGATGTGTAGGTTAGGTGCATTAGTCAGGGGTAAATATAGGGTAGGGGAATGGGTCTGAGTGGGTTACTCTTTGGAAAGTCACTGTGGACTTGGGCTGAAGGGCATGTTTCCACACTGTAGGAATTCTGATTTTTCACTACTCACTATCCATAACTTTATATTGCAACATTCCGTGCTGTACATCTCTATGATTCTATGCATTTGAAGGTGAATGTTGTCATAGAAAATGTAGGGTGAAGGGAGGGCAATTGGCTCAGTTGTTTGGATGGCTCATGTGGATCACATATCCTGCCATCGTCCCACCCACCCCACCAACATCAACCAACCCCCTCAACATACCCCACCCCCACCAATTCCCTACATTAACACAGAGTAGAGATGGGAACGCAGTGGTATTGTCATGAAGGCTAGTGGGCTTTTGTGGCACAGTGGCAATTTCCCGACCTCTGGTCCAGGAGCCCTGAGATCAAGTCCCACTTGCTTCAGAGGTACACCATCTCTGAGCAGGTTCCTTAGAAGGATATTGAAAAAGAAGTTAGTAAATCAGAAGCCTTAACCAATTCTCCGGGTACACAGGTTCAAATCCCATTACAGCAGCTTGTGGACTGAAATACTCAATTAATAAATATCATTAGGGTGACTATAACAACTGTGATTTGGTTTGCTGCAAAATCTGTTCACTCATATCCTTTAGGGAAGGAAATTTGTCCAGCCTGGCCTACATGTGACTCTCCACACAGAGCAAGGTGATTGACTCTTAACTGCCCTCTGGGCAATTAGGAGGGGGCAATAATTGCTGACCTAGCCAGTGACACCCAGAAAAAATTTTACAAAAGCCCGGATTGGACCTGGTTAGACGCAGAGTGAAAGAGCTGTGACATGAGCGATGGTTCAGTAGGTATTCTCTGGCCTTTGAGAGTTCAAACACCACTCTAGAGACTCAAACCTGACTGGCCAATGTAGTGCTTAGGATGCACTGCCCTGGTCGAGATATTGTGCTTTCAATGTCGTGTTAAATCAGGGCTCCAAATGCCCTTTTAGGAGGTAAATGATCCCACAGTATTTGTTTGAAGAAGAGGAGGGAGAATTCGCCCCAGTGAGTGGGAGATGATAGCAGTGAGGCTCGACTTTTACTGGGCTGATATTCTGGGGTCTACTGCTTTAAATCCCACCTTAACGGAGACAGTGAATTATGAATTTGCCTAGCCAAAGCGTTTTCTTTTGTCATCACCTGATTAACATACAGGACGTTGGTTAGGCCATTTTTGGAATATTTTGTGTAATTCCAGTCTCCTTCCTATCAGAAGGATGTTGTGAAACTTGAAAGGGTTCAAAAATATTTGCAAGGATGTTGCCAGGGTTGGGAGATTTGAGCTATAGGGAGAGGTTGAACAGGCTGGGGCTGTTTTCTCTGGAGTGTCAGAGGCTGAGGGGTGATCTTATAGAGGTTTTTTAAATCATGACGGGCATGGGTAGGGTAAATAGATAAAGTTTTTTCCCTGGGTTGTGGGAGTCCAGAACTAGAGGGCATAGGTTTAGGGTGAGAGGGGAAAGATTTAAAAGTGACCTAAAGGGCAACGTTTTCACGCAGAGATAGGTGCATGTATGGAATGAGCTGCCAGGAAGTGGTGGAGGTTCGTACAATTACAACACTTAAAAGACATCTGGATGGGTACATGAATATGGGCCAAATGCTGGCAAATGGGATGAGATTAATTTCGGATATCTGGTCGGCATGGACGAATTGGACTGAAGGGTCAGTTTCCATGCTGCACTTCTCTATGACTCTAACAGCCAATCTGATCATTCTCATATTGCCATTATATTGGAGTTGGCTATGCACAGATTGCCATGTTGTAGGAGTTGGCTATGCACAGATGCCATGTTGTAGGAGTTGGCTATGAGCAGATTGCCATTGTGTAGGAGTTGGCTATGTGCAGATTGTCATATTGAGGAGTTGGCTATGAGCAGATTGCCATTGTGTAGGAGTTGGCTATGCACAGATGCCATGTTGTAGGAGTTGGCTATGCACAGATTGCCATTGTGTAGGAGTTGGCTATGAGCAGATTGCCATTGTGTTGGAGTTGGCTATGCGCAGATTGCCATGTTGTAGGAATTAGCTATAAGCAGATTGCCATATTGAGGAGTTGGCTATGAGCAGATTGCCATTGTGTAGGAGATGGCTATGAGCAGATTGCCATTGTGTTGGAGTTGGCTATGCGCAGATTGCCATGTTGTAGGAATTAGCTATAAGCAGATTGCCATATTGAGGAGTTGGCTATGAGCAGATTGCCATTGTGTAGGAGATGGCTATGAGCAGATTGCCATTGTGTAGGAGTTGGCTATGCGCAGATTGCCATATGGTAGGAGTTGGCTATGTGCAGATTGCCATATTGAGGAGTTGGCTATGAGCAGATTGCCATTGTGTAGGAGTTGGCTATGCGCAGATTGCCATATGGTAGGAGTTGGCTATGCGCAGATTGCCATTGTGTAGGAGTTGGCTATGAGCAGATTGCCATTGTGTTGGAGTTGGCTATGTGCACATTGCCATTGTGTAGGAGTTGGCTATGCACAGATTGCCATTGTGTCTCTGGTATTGCAGTAGTGTCTCCACTACAGAGTGACTGCAGTGTGCTTTGCGATTCCCTGAGGTTGTGAACGGTGCTTCATAAATGCAAGCCAACTAGCTTTCATAACAAGCCGACCCCAATCACAGAATTCCTCGCTCGGCCAAATTGATCATCTCCAACACCAACCGACAGGTGGCCTTGTCAATTCAACAGCAATTGGCATCCCGTTCCTGGTATGTGCTAGTGATGTGGACCCGTGCCAACATGGAGTTTGATCAAGCTCCATTAAGCAGCTAAATCAAAAATGACAATGACAAAGGTTTGGGTACTCGCTGCTAACTGGCCCTTGTGGTTGATTGCGTAGAGGACATCTAGTTTGCTGGTTGAAAATAACTAAAAACACAAGGAGGTCAGACACAGTTCCTGTAGACATGAAGCATAAGAGAACGTCAGGCAGTGGAAAAAATGTGAAAAAAGATCTACAATCATGATATCAGGGATGAAAGATTAGGACTAGGGAAGACTGGACAAACTGGAACACTTAACACTGAGAGATGATGTGACAAAAATGTAATGGTTTTGATCAAAAATGTGCCTCTACATATAGTGGGGGGAGAGTATGAGGCAGTCAGTAATAATCTCATAAAGGAAGCAGGCAAAATTTCTTTACTGAAAGAATGTAAAAATGCCTATCACAGGGATAACAGAATAGAGATAGAGTGGAGGTGAAGGGATGGGATGAGGTTTGGTTGGAGCAGGGACTTGGGTTTAAGGCCCAGGTCCTCCAGAGATGTATAACAACATCTCTGAACATTTTGGTTTGAAAATACCAGGTTCTTGCAGTGAAGTGGTAGTGCCCCTCCCTCTGAGGCAGGAGACCACGGTTCATGTCTCACTGTAATGACATCCATGATTAGGAAATATCGTGACCAGTTAGGATGAATGGCCTGTTTCTGTGTCAACCTTTGGTTAAGTTTGAGACACAGCCAGGAAAACTAGCATGGTAAGCTTCAGGAAAGGATTAATTCTCATTCACCATCAATGTTTACTTTTTTGAGTGTGGTTTCTTTTAAACTGACGCTGGACACCTCACAACAATCAGTAATTATCGTTTGGATCTGACAACCATTCACATACGCACTCTCACACACACACACACACACATTCACAGACTCTCACACACACTCTCACTCTCTCACACACATGCACACGCACACACTCACATACACACACACACACTCTTTCTCACACACACACACACATTCACAGTCTCTCACACACAATCTCACTCACACACACATGCGCACACACACACTCACATACGCACACTCTTTCGCACATACACACATTCACAGTCTCACTCTCTCACACACATACACACACACAGTCTTTCACACACACACACATTCACAGTCTTTCTTACACATAATCTCACTCTCTCTCGCACACATGCACACACACTCTCTCTCTCTCACACACACACTCATACTGTCTCGCACATACTCTCACACTCTCATACATGCGCACACACACACACACACACTCACAGACACACAAACACATACATACATGCAAGCACACACAAATCCTCATTTGATACTACACATTTTAAACGATGTTCAAAATTATCACTGTCTTCTACACACCATTTCCTTACTCTAAGTGAGACTGGCCTTTCAATTCGATGTGCTCCTGTGTTGTACAGGAGTAAAATCAGCGTTGATGCTGACAGTGGTGTCCTGTTTTACCACATGAGGAGGAGCCATGTTGCTATGTGTTGCTGGCGGGTTGGTTAGTTTGGATGGCTAGCGAGTGATGCCAACAGTGTGGGTTCAATCCCCATCACTGGCTGGAATAATGATGAAGGACTCTCCTTCTCAACCTCTCCCCTCGCCTGAGGTGTAGTGACCCTCAGGTTAAACTCACCGTGAGTTGTACCCCTGTGACGAGATAGTTGGACAATGGTCCTGTTGGACAATGGTCCAGTTGGACAATGGTGACGACTTTATTTCGAGAGTAGTCATGATTTGGAGATGCCGGTGTTGGACTGGGGTGTACAAAGTTAAAAATAACCTGGTGTTGTGTGATTTTTAACTTGGACTTTATTTCAGCTGAGGCATCACTGCGTGTTATACTTGCAGCTTAACTTGAGGTGATCTGCTGCTTTTAACAGAGGGAGGGAATGTTTACAATCCTTCATGGCCACTCCCGTATCCCAAAATTGAAGAATGGCAGGCAGAGCCTTTTCAAACTCCACGCTGACTGACTCTTTAGCAGCTTGGGAGACATCTGAGCATCTGGAGCAGGTGACCTTCCTGTGCTGAGTGCTGCCAACGTTTTAAGTATACCCTTCGCATCTCGTTTCATTCTCTCTGTTTGTCGAACTGCTCCCCTCCTCCAACTCCCCCGCTGTGACATTGTCAGTGTTCTTTCTGTTCTTGAAGACAGATGCAAAGTATTCATTTGTCACCACAGACCTGCCCTCTGCCTCTCTTTTTGTTTCCCCTAATCGTGTTCGAACCTGTGCCAAAGTCTCTCAATCCCAACAGGAGCAGAGACCCTCCCAGAGCCTGGCATCGCTAATGATCAGCTCTTCAATTCTGACAACAAAAGTGAATTCTGTCTAAATGTCGCTTAGCTGTGACAGAACCACTGGGATTCTTATTGGTTTAGTACATTATTCTCTTTTTGAAGGAGTGCTGTGTGTTAATCTGTGACAGCTTGATGATAGCCTGACACTTGGAAATGATTCCTAGTCATGGCCACTGCTGCTGTGAGTCTCGTTCCCTCTTCCAGGACTTGTCTGTCTTTTGAGTGCACCCGTGCCCATTGCTACAGGAGGCAGGCTCACATCTTCGGCACGCAAAAGGTGTGTAACCTGGAAAGAAGTCATTTGAACAGGTTGGGAAACAGTGCAATGACGTGGACTCCTGAGCATTACACATCTCAGGTGACCCGTGTGGGTTTCCTTCCGACATCCAAAGACGCGCAGGTTAGGTGGGATAGTCATGGAAATGCAGGGATAGGGTGGGGAGCTGAGTCTGGGGCAGGGTGCTTTTCGGAGGGTTGGTGAACACTGAATGACGGGGATTCTATGAAACATCTCAGCATTCTGTACGTTTCAATGTGATTCTTCTTCAGTGTTCTAAACTCCATCGAGTACAGATCCAGAGTCGTCAACCACTTCTGACATGACATTCCTGGGATCGTTCTTGTAAATCTCCTCTGCTGCTGACCCTAACCCTATCAAAGGCCAGCACAACCTTCCTTCAATGCAGGACTCAAAACCGCTCATAATATTCCAAATGAGTTCTGACTAGAACTTTATTTGGCCTCAACAGTATTCTCACTCTCTCAAAATGAATGGGCTAACATTGCATTTGCCTTCCTAAATTCTGGTTGAACATGCCCATTAAACTGAAGAGAATCCCGAACTACTCCCAAGACTCTCTGTGTTTCAAATTTCTGAAGCCTTTCCCCATTTAGCAAATAGCCTACACCTCTATTCTTCCAACCAAAGTGCATCACCTCACACTTTCCCACATTGTAATCCATCTGCCATTCCTTTGCCCACACTTCAGGCCTGTCCAAGTTTGTCTGGAGTCAGGTAATGCTCTCACCTAAAGTGGTGTTTCCCGAACTGTTTCCCACTGGGGCCTCACGTCGGCGTTTGAACTCTGAGCAAGAGTCCCTGGCCAGAATAATGCAGTTGACCTGTGTCATTGGCAGCTCCTTTACAACAACAACCTGCAGTAAAATGCTGCCCAGTGTACACTGCTGCAGGAATGTCCAACCGCTCAATCGACCAAGGAAACACTTGCGTCTGAAAAGTGGGGAGAGGTGTAAGGGATTTAAAGGAGGTGATTCCAGATATTGGTAAACCGCCAGTGATGGGGGTTGGGGGGGCTGGTGGTGAAGGATACAGATAGTGCAGGAGATCAAACTTATCGGGATCTCTGAGCGTTGACAAACCGGAGGTAATTACAAACGTGCACATGGAGTTATTTGTGAGAGATAACTTTCAAAGCAAGACCTTGTGGACTGAAGCCAACATAACTCTACCACGTTACCCTGATATCGTTTCCCTGAACTTTTGGTTGATATTCAGTGTGGTGCTGGAAAAGCACAGCAGGCCAGGCAACTGTGGAGCGGGAGAGTTCACATTTATGCTTGAACTGTCGATTCTCCTGCTCCTCGGATGCTGCCTGACCTGCTGTGCTTTTCCAGCACCACACTCTCAACTCTGATCCTCAGCATCTGCAGTCCTCACTTTCACCTTTTGGGTTATTGTTGAGTTTGAGATTCTAATACAGTGCCTTTTAAAAATGATTTTACATTCTCTGGCCTCAAAGGTACTTAGAGTTAAAAAATCCATATTCCAATAATATGCTGAATGAATAGAAACTCCTGTAACAACAGCAACTTTATTCACTTAGCACCTGTAATATTTTTTGTTTATTGGTGTTGCTGGATGAGCCAGCATTTATTCCTCATCCCTAGTTACCCTTGAGAAAGTGGTGGGCAGTGCCTCTTGAACTACTGCAGTCCATGTTCTATAGTTAGACTCATTATGCCCCTAGTGAGGGAGTTCCAGAATTTTTACCCAGTCCTACTGAAGGCTGTTTTTCCAATTCAGAATGCATGTGATTTGGAGGGGAACTTGCAAGGGGTGGTGTTCCCATGTATCTGCTGCCCTTGTCTTTCCAGATGGAAGTGGTCTTGGATTGGGAAGGTGCTGTCTGAAGATCTTTGCTGCAATGCATCCTGTTGATAGTACACACTGCTGCTACTGAGCATCAGTGGGGGAGGGAGTGGATGCTTGTGGATGGGGTAACAATCAAGCAGGGGCTGCTTTTCTCTGGATGGTGTTGAGCTTCTTGAGTGTTGTTGGAGCTGCCCCCATCCACAGGCAAGTGGGGAGAATTCCATCACACTCCTGACCCACGCCTTGTAGATGGTGGACAAGGGATTTGGGGTGGTTCAGGAGGGGATGTTGCAAGTTGCAGGATTCCTTGCACATAAGTTAATGTATTGAAATGTCCCAAGACACTTCACAACAGTCTGACGAAACACGGGGAGATATTGTGATAGTGACCAAAAGAGGTATTTGTAAGCAGTGTATTACAGGAGAAGCATGAAGTAGAAAAGCAGAAAAGTGAAGATGGGATGTTTAAGAATATGAAGTCCAACTGAAGGAACAGCCACTAATGGCGCAAGAAAGATTGTGGGATGGATAAGGCCAAGATTGAAGGAGGTTTCTCAGAGGGTTGTGAGACTTCCGGTGATTACAGAGATGGGGAGAGAGTCAGGCCATAAAGGAGCATAGATTAGAATTTTTACACCAAAACGTTGCTGGAGCATGTAGATCAGCAGGTACGGGAAGATCGGGGAATGGAACCTGGTGTGAGTTAAGACAGAGCTGGCAAAGTTCTGGGCGATCTCAAGTTTACAGAGCATGGGAGACAACTGGGGAGAGAGCTGCCCGGAGTCTGTTGGAATAGAGTCTGTTGGAATAGTTCAGTCCAAGGGAAATAAAAGCTTGAATAAGTTTATCAGCTGAGGATAATCTGTGGCTTTTTGCGACCAATTGGCTGTTCAGGAATTTACTAATTACCTGGTCAAATTTCATTTGGAAACCTCATGTTAATTCTCCTTTCAGTCCTGCCATCTCTGTGACAAAAGACAAAATATTTTTTTCATAACATGTAATAACTCTAGCAAATATTTATTGAGTCCTTTGCCTTCTCAGGGGATTTTAATGCTTCATCATTTCCTTTTCTTGGATAAACAGCACCTGACACCAATAATGAATCCAGACTTGATTAAATATTCAGTTGTTGTGCTAGACGAATATGATAAAGGTTAATAAAGAGAAACTATTTGCTGTCGGTACAGATGTTGTGAATGAGGGGATATACACACATACACAAGTTAAAAGGCCACCACTCAGCTGGGAAGGATTCTTTCATTCACAAAGTGTGACCCAGATCCCCTAGTACTGGAGCTCCCTGAATTGGGGATCAATAGATTAATCTGGGGGCAGGGAGGATCAATACCAGCTAAATAAAAGGATGGTGTGCGATGCAGAGCCAATATCGTGGGTTCGATTCCCATTACCAGCTGAGGTTAGCGTGATGGACATCCCTTCTCAACCTCTCCCGAGGTGTGGTGACCCTCAGGTTAAACCACCCCCCATCATCACTCTCTCTGCGAGAGAGGGCAGATCTAAGGTCTGGTAAGGTTATGGTGACTTCACCTTTTATACCAGCTAAATGATGTTGAAGTACATGATCAAAGTGAATGACAGGAGCAGACTGAAAGGGGCTGAATGGCCTCTTGCTTCATTAAAAGTGTTCTTCCTGAAATTATTCTTTTTCAGATTGTAAGTACCAACGCACAAAGTACATAACAGAGCAGGAGGATTAATGTATTGCAGCATCAATTTCATGCTACAACATTTATTTTGTCTGTTCTAAACAACATAGTCAATAAGATCAACTCTGATAAGAACTGCTTTATATTTAAGCTGCTCGTGATGAAGCCTGAAAGTGAAGCTGTTGAAATAACAATGGGTGTCTCAGACCTGGCAGCCTGTGTCTTTGCTAGTCTTCTAAAACCGTGCACAGTACAAAACATTGCTCATTAAGGTGTGTGAGAGGCATGTTTACTGCAGCTCACAAGATATTAACTGACAATGTGCTTCATGCTTTTCACAAATACACACACTGATCCATCATTATTAATGTGTCTGTTTCAGCAACTGGTGCGTTTTCGGGTTTTAACCCTTCGAATGCTTGCTGCAATGTTGGCATTATCTCCGCAATGAGCAGCATGCTGGGCTGTGGGTTTTTGCGGGATAAGGGGTGAAATCAGCCATGGTCTAACTGAATGACAGGAGACTACCAGAAGGGCTGAGTGGCCTCCTCCTGTTTGCAAGTATTCTCCTCCCAGCTCAGATCGAGGGTTGTGAGCAAGACAGGCAAAACGCTGCCAATGCCAGAGAGCTGGCCAGAAGTTGCTGGCAGCATCTGTGGACAGAGAAACAGACTTAACATTTCAAGCTTGATATGACTACATCAGATCTGAAGTCACACAATGCCAGGTTATAATCCAACAGGTTTATTTGAAATCACAAGCTCTTTGAGTGCTGTCCCATCATCACATGAAGTCCACTTTACCTGACAAAGGAGCAGCACTCTGAAGACTTGTAATTTCAAATAAACCTGCTGGACTATAACCTGGTGTCATGTCACATCTGAACTTGTTCACCCCAGTCCAACATCCACACCTCCACATTGTGACTCCATCAGCTCTTGTGAAGTTGCATATTGGACTTGAAAGGTTAACTTTGGCTGGAATGTTCCCACTTGCAGTCAAAGTATTTTTGTTGGGGGGGGGTGGAGTTTATTATTTCCCATGCACAATGGCTCCTGGTGGCTTCTCTGATCCAATCTTCCTCTCTTCATCTCACTCGTTACTGAATGAGGCTTTCTTTGGGGAAGGAGGCAGCAGTACAGGCAGATGTGCTAGCCATTGCCAGGGCCCTGCTCGTGCAATGTCTAAAGTCCAGCAGCACATCAGTCCGGCCGCTGGCAAATGCGACTAGATACGGTTAGGATGTCGGTTGGCTTGGACGAGTTGGACTGGAGGGTCTGTTTCCATGCAGTACATCCCTATGACTCCACGTCTCTAAGTGCGCCTCACACTCAGGTACCCAACGGCTATTGCAAAACACCAAGTCCAGAGGAAAGGGAAGTGCACTCCCCTCCTCATGCACAGAGGTCTTGGGGGTCCTAGTGGACAGCACAAGGAGGATATCCCACCAGACAAAGCCAACCTCGATAGATTGCGACCCCAGATGGGCAGCATGATGGCTCAGTGTAGACATAATGGGCTGAAGGGCCTGTTTCCACACTGTAAGTAATCTAATCATAATATCCCTATAGCGTGGAAACAGGCCATTTGGCCCAAAAAGTCCACACAGTCCACACCGACCCTCCGAAGAGCAACCCACCCATACCCCTACACCTAACACTACGGGCAATTTAGCATGGCCAATTCACCTAACCTGCACATTTTTGGATTGTGGGAAGAGACCAGAGCACACGTAGGAAGCCCACACACACACTGGGAGGATGTGCAACCTCCATACTGACAGTTGCCTGTGGTGGGAATTGAACCTGGGTCTCTGGTACTGTGAGGCAGTAGTGCTAACCACTGTGCCACCGTGCTACCGTGTTGTATGATTCTATGAGATCAGTGCTGCAGACCAGGTGTCAGAATGCCCAGTATTGCAGGCACAGGGTGGCTCAGTGGTTAGCACTGCTGCCTCACAGCACCAGGGACCCTGGTTTGATTCCTCAGGTGATTGTCTGTGTCGAGTTGTACGTTCTCCCCATGCCTTCCTGCTGGCAAGCTGTTACGCGCTCTCTCTCTCTCTCGCTCTCTCTTTAGAGTCATAATGAAGGCAGGCACAATAAAAGAGACAGAATCTTAATGGAGGCTTCTTCAGCCCCTCAATTCAGTATCTACCCTCGGGCAACTGTCTGTGTGGAGTTTGCACATTCTCCCTGTGTCTGCGTGGGCTTCCTTCAGGTGCTTTGGTTTCCTCCCGCAGTTCAAAGATGTGCAGGTTAGGGTGGATCAACCATGCTACATTGCTTGTAGTGTGCATGGATGTGCAGACTAGGTGGATTAGCCATGGGAAATGTAGGCTGACATGGATAGGGTGAGGGAGTGGTTCTAGGTGCAATGGTCTTTTGGAAGGTCAGTGTGGACTCGATAGGCTGAATGGCCTGCCTCCCCGCTGTGAGGGTTCTAAGGTCAATGATTTTCCACACATGGTAAGGATAGGTGCCACCATCTTTCCGCTGCCCCCCACCAACAGGGACACCACTTACTCTAACTCTGCCACTGGTGGAGTCCCTCGCTAAGGTCCTGGGAGAACACTGTCACAACTGGATACACCTTGCCTCTCAAACAGTTCAGCCTGCCAGACAAACAGCCCTTCCTGCCCCATGTGGTTCATACTCACTCACTGGGAATGCCTTACCACCTCCCGTGTTCCTGCACCACCACTTCGACTGTTCCCCCCCAACTCCATCGATTTACATCCCATCAAAGCCCGGAATCACTTTATTTGTGATCCACTTTCATTTCTTCTTGGCTGTGCTGAGGACTCAGGCAGCACAAATCCCAACATGGACGTCCTGGTGGGCGAACTCCCCAATGAAAGCCCCCACAGCCTGGCTCAATGGTGAGATTGCAAAGTCACTATATCCGGCTCGAGGGGAAAATCTAAATAAATTCTTTCATTGTTGAGATTCCGATTATTTTCATTCTCATCATGTTTACTCACCAGCGCTACTCCACCCAAGAGGAAAGCTTTGCCCTTTGTTTCTCTCCCTGTAGATGAATAAAGTCGCCACAATCTTACCCGACCACAGAACCACTCTACCTGTTCTTAATTATTTTTGGGTCTAAGATAGTGCCATTAAAAGCTTGATCATAGACTCCCTACAGCATAGAAGCAGGTCACATGGCCCATTGAGTCCACACCAACTCTCTGAAGAACATCTCACCCCATAAACTTGCATTTCCCACCCAATTTTCACATTACTGGACACTGTGGGCAATTTAGCATGGCCAATCCACCCAACCTGCACATCTTGAGATTGTAGGAGGAAACCCACACAGACACAGGGAGAATGTGCAAACTCCACACAGTCACCTATGAGGCTGGAATCGAACCTGGGTCCTGGCGCTGTGAGGTAGATGTGCTAACCATTGAGCCAGCACGCTGCACTTTTCACTGTACTCCTGTAGTTTTGCACTTGAGTACACGTGACAGGAAAGTCCAGATCTAAATCTCTCTCTCTCTCAAGATATCAATCATTAAAAAGCATTAACTTGTCATTCTTCTTCCGAGAGATCCTGAGACTACTTGTTTCTGGGATAAGGACTTGGGAAAGTAGTTTGTGTTTTATTCTGTGGTTGGCATTGATTTCTTTCGTTACACTAGCTGTTACTATCTGTGAACAATGAATGTTTGATACTGATCCTCAGTATAAAGGATACAAGTCTCTCCTTTTTGATGGATACAATAGCAACATGATCACACACATTGCAGCCCCTTTCAACGTTGACCCATAAAGAATGTACAACACTGGAACAGGGCATCTGGTTCAGACCACTGTGTATTCTCCACCTATCCTGTTGCAGATCTCCATCAACATTAACCTCTGCTTCCTTCTCTCTTATGCACTTGTCCAGCTTTCCCCTTAAGTGCATCAATGTTATTCACCTCGACACAGGAAATTCCAAATCCTCACCACTCCTTGATTAAAGGAGCATCTTTCGAATTCACTGTCAGGCTTTTTGGGGTGTATTTTTGCTGGACCCCACAAGCGGAGACATTCTGGCTACTCATGTAATTTTAAAGGACTCCATTTGGTCAGCACTGACGTAAATCAACATCTTTTCAACATCAAAATGAATTTTGCATTACTTTCAAGAATGTCTCGATGGATAGTATATATGCTGACATCACAGTGACTGCACAAGAGGAGCGAGGCTCAAGTGGAACAATTAAGATTGGCAAGGGAAGAAACTAAGCTGGGAAACAAAACTGCTAATCTCTACTCTGTAAACAAGCAGGAGGCTGGAAGAACACAGCAAGCCAGTCAGCGGCAGGAGATGGAGAGGTCAATGTTTCAGGTGTAACCCTTCTGAAACGTTGTCCTTTCCACCTCCTGATGCTGCCTGCCTTCCTGTGTTCTTCCAGCCTCTTGCTTGTCTTTGGATCTCAGCAACTGCAAACCTTTTTTTGCCTCTAACCAAGTCTCTCCTTTGTAGTCAATGCATTTTAAACCTAGGAGAATCCTTTGTTCTCCACGTCGAACATAGAGTTGACCATTACGTTAAGAAAGGACATGTGTGAAATCTTGTCCAGACCAGCCACTTTCTCGTAAGAACCTGGACTCCACGCACAATCAACTGTGAATGACATTACCACTGAGACTAATGTCTGCATATCCCAACATTTCTCACTTTCCTCAGTGCTATCTCAGAAAAAGGACATCAGTGGTGGGCATGCTGTTGGAGGGAATCCTGAGGGACAGGATTTTCATGTATTTGGAAAGGCAAGGACTAATTAGGGATAGTCAACATGGCTGTGTGCGTGGGAAATCACGGAATTGAGTTTTTTGAAGAAGTAACAAAGAGGATTGATGAGGGCAGAGCAGTAAACGTGATCTATATGGACTTCAGAAAGGCGTTCAACAAGGTTCCTCATGGGAGACTGGCTTGCAAGGTTAGATCACACGGAATACAGGGAGAACTAGCCATTTGGATACAGAACTGGCTCAAAGGTAGAAGACAGAGGGTGGTGCTGGAGGGTTGCTTTTCAGACTGGAAGCCTGTGACCGGGATCTTGATCAGATGGGCTAATGGGCCAAGGAGTGGCAGATGGAATTTAATTTAGATAAATATGAGGTGCTGCACTTTGGAAAAGCAAATCAGAGCAGGACTTATACACTTAATGGTAACGTTTTGGGGAGTGTTGCTGAACAAAGAAACCTTGAAATACAGGTTCATAGTTCATTGAAGGTAGAGTTGCAGATAGATAGGAAAGTGAAGAAGGCTTTTAGTATGCTTTCCTTTATTGGTCAGAACATTGAGTACAGGAGTTGGGAGGTCGTGTTGCAATGTTGCAGCTGTACAGGACATTGGTTAGGCCACTTTTGGTCTCCTTCCTATCAGAATGATGTTGTGAAACTTGAAAGGGTTCAGAAAAGATTTACAAGGGATGTTGCCAGGGTTGGAGGATTTGAGCTAAAGGGAGAGGCTGAATAGGCTGGGGCTGTTTTCCCTGCAGCATCGGAGGCTGAGGGGGTGACCTTATAGAGGTTTATAAAATCATGAGGGGCATGGATAGGATAAATAGACAAGATCTTTTCCCTGGGGTGGGGGAGTCCAGAACTAGAGGGCATAGGTTTATGGTGAGAGGGGAAAGATATAAAAGAGATCTAGGGGGCAACTGTTTCACACAGAGGGTAGTACGTGTGTGGAATGAGCTGCCAGAGGAAGTATTGGAGGCGATTAGATTACTTACAGTGTGGAAACAGGCCCTTCGGCCCAACAAGTCCACACCGACCCGCCGAAGCGTAACCCACCCATTCCTGTACATTTACCTCTTTACCTAACACTATGGGCAATTTAGTATAGCCAATTCACCTTACGTGCACATCTTTGGACTGTGGGAGGAAACCGGAGCATCTGGAGGAAACCGACACAGACACAGGGAGAATGTGCCAACTCCACACAGTCAGTCGCCTGAGTCAGGAATTGAACCCGGGTCTCTGGCGCTGTGAGGCAGCAGTGCTAACCACTGTGCCACCATGTCGCTCACAATTGTAGTATTTAAAAGACATCTGGATGGGTATGTGAATAAGAATGGTTTGGAGGGATATGGGCCAAGTGCTGGCCAATTGGACGAGATTAATTTAGGATATCTGGTCGGCATGGACAAGTTGGACTAAAGGGTTTGTTTCCATGTTGCACATCTCTATGACTCTAATTGTAGCATCTGTATTGCTCCTCTTGTTGACAGCAGCTCCCCCAGTCAGTGTAGAGACTGAATAACCTCCCTGGTGGTCAGGATTTAGTGCTCTCACCACCTCTCACTGGGTTGATTCCTGATCAGTTTATTGAGAGTAAGTTAGCTCAGTTGGCTGGCTGGATGGTTTCTGAGGGGATGTTAACCATACAGGTTAAATTCCCACATCGAGGTTACCATGAAGGTCCTGCCTAATTAACCTTGATAGTTGATACCTCACAGTCCAGGTTTTCACAAGAGACTGACTCGTCTGGCCAAGCATCCACACAGCATTTTTCACACATGGTGCTTTCTGTAGTAAGATCTCTTGACTGTACTACCAGCCCAGGTAGTGTTGACCTACAGGTTAAACTCACCACCAGTCGTATCTCTGTAATGGGACTGTCCAACTTTATTACCTCGTTAGCAATAGGAGCAGAAATCAGCCAATCAGGCCAATGATTCTGTTCCACCAATCAATGAGATCATGGCTGATCTGATAGTTCTCAACTTATGTCCCCGCCTTTTCCCAATGACTTTTAATTCCCTTCCTGATTAAAAATCTGTCTGCCTTGGTTGTGTGTATGCTTAATACCAAATAGGCCCAGCCTTTACTGTCCTCTGCTTTAGAGAATTCCACAGATACACTAACATCTGGGAGAAGAAATCCCTCCCTATCTCAGTCTTAAATGTACGACCCCTTAGTCTGAGATTATACCCTCTGGTCCTCGACTCTTCCATAGGAGGAGACAATCTTTCCACACCTGCCCTGAAAAGCACCCTAAGAATCTTGTACGCATCAATGAGGTCACCTCTCACCTTCTAAACCTCAATAAGCACTAGCCCTACCTACTCAACCTCTCCCTCACATGGCAATCCCTTCATACCTCGAAGCAGCCTTGTGAACATTCTCTGGACTGCACTCCAATGACAATCCATCTTTCCTTAGATAAAGGGAGTAAAACTGTTCACATTACTCTAGCTATGGTCAGACTCGGTTCTAGTGTAGTTTTAACAAAACCTCTCATTTATTCCATTTCTTTTGAAATAAAAGCCAACGTTTTATTTGCTTTCCCTATTACCCATTGAACTTAGATGCCAGCTTTTTGAGATTCATGGGCAAGGACTCTCAAACCTTTTTGTTTTGCCTTCTTCTTCCATTTAAACAATCTTCAACCCCTCCTTTCTTCCTGCCAAAGTGCATAGGTTCACATTTGCCTACATTGTATTCTATCTACCAATCTTCCACCTCTTTGAGTATGGAAGTTGGGACGTTATGTTGAGGTTGTACAGGACATTGGTGAGGCTCTTCTGGAGTACTGTGTCCAGTTCTGGTTGCCCAGTTATAAGAAGTATATTATTAAGCTGGAGAGGGTTCAGAAGAGATTTACCAGAATAGGGAAGGTTTGAGTTATAAAGAAAGGCTGAAAAGGCTGGGATTTTTTTCACTGGAGTGTAGCAAGTTGAGAGGTGATCTGATACAAGTTTATAAAATAATGAGGGATATAGATAGAGTTGATGGTAGTTGTCTTTTCCCTAAGATGGAGAATTTCAAGATTGAGGGGGCACATTTTTAAGATGAGAGGCGAGAGATTTGAAAAATACATCAGAGACAATGTTTTTACACAGAGATTGGTTTATGTGTGGAATGAACTTCCTGAGGAAGTGGTGGATGTGGGTACAGTTACAACATTTAAAAGACATTTGGATAAGGACAGGAATAGGAGGGATATGGGCCAGGAGGAGGCAGGTGGGACTAGTTTAGTTTGCGATTATGGTTGGTATGGACTGGTTAGACCGAGGGGTCTGTTTCTATGCTGTATGACTATGTCTCTATGAAAGTACTTTACCAGGTGAGCTCTTGAGGGAAGTAGGTGCATTGTCAAAGTACATGATATCAGAAATGATTCAGTAAACTTCCGAAGACATGTCACTGTATGAAATGGGTTAATAAGATGCACAGTAGATTCAATGTTAACTTGTGTTTCACTTCATCAATGTCTTTGTCTGAAGTCTGTTTTTGACCTCGTTATTTCCCATATTGCTCAGTCTCCGCCTGTGTACTTTTTTCTGTGATTTGATTTAATTTACTATTGTCACATGTGCCTAGGTACAGTGAAAAGTTTTGTTTTGTGTGCAGTATGGGCAGATCATACCATGATCTATCCAATGGATCAGAATTCACGAGAAACACTTATTAGTCGAGGTCACTGGATTGCCAGGTTCTGTCACTGTAGCTGGACAAGTTGCTGCATTGCGCTGTGATGTTAGTGAACTCAATACTGAGAATAGGAAAGTGTTGGCAAAGGTCCTGCAACAACTTATCGAGCACTGATATTAATTTTCCTTCCTTGATTTAGGTAATACCATATTTATTACATGTCTTACAGATATCTTACACGCAATGGCACATTTTGGATTCACTGGTAGCTGTCAATTGTGATTTTTTTTTACAATCTACCTTTTCAGGTGCATTATGATTGGCTTCTGAGATAGGTGAGATGCAAATGCAGGCCTTCTGAGCCAGAGGCAGTGACACTACCACAAGCCCTTCGAGGTGATATCTGTTGCCTGGAAACAAACGAAAATGCTGGAGATCGCAGCGGGTCAGGCAGCGTCCATGGAGGGAGAGCTAGCTAACATTTCGAGACTAGATGACTCTTCAAAGGAGCTCTGATGAAGAGTCATCTAGACTTGAAACGTTAGCTTGCTCTCCCTCCATGGATGCTACCTGACCCGCTGTGATCTCCAGAATGTTTTTTTGTTTTCAGTACAGGTTCCAGCACCTACAGTAATTCACTCAGTAGTCTATGGTCTCTTCTTAACTGTCCTTGTGGAGTTCTGGTGAGTCTTCTTGAGCTGCCATAGTCTAAGTGATGAAGGTGTTGTGCAGGTAGACAATTGCTTTCAATGAAGTGGCTTCCCAGACCAATTCAGTGGCTGTTGAAGTGAACCCTACAATGTAAGACTTGCACGTTTCATTAGCCTAGGGGGATGATTCTCAGTTTGGGCTTTTCATTAGGTCCCAGGTGCCAATCTTGCATCGGCTCTTTAAGTCTGGCTTACAGCCACCTAAGAGCTGCCTGACGTTGCTGAGGAGACTCATGGTGCAGTGGTAGTGGCCCTCTCTCTCAGCCAAAAGGCGTGTGTTCAAGTTCTACCTGCCATAGAATTGTGCTTGTAATGTATCCAAATAGGTTAATTTTTAATAAAGCCGTGGAATGAAAGTCAGATTAGATGGAAGATATTAGCGAACCAGTTAGGTTTTGACCATGTGGATAGATTTCAGATGTTGCGCGACAAATTACCAGATTTATTGAATTCAGTTTTGCAACTTGACATGTTTGAATTTGAACTTATCACCTCTGTCTCATTAGTGATGCAGACTATGTAAAATGCAGTTGTTTTGAATGAATTATTGAATGCCTAAACATCTTCAACTCGACAAACAAGCCCAAAACATGAAAACGTTTCAACATCATTAAAGTATTACAACATGGCGTTAGCTTTATGACCACAACCACTAAGTCACCAGGTCACAGAGCACTGTGACTTTGGTCACTCTTTGCTCTACTATATCAAAAATATGAGCTTCCCTCACAAAGCCAGCATTTACTGTTGGAGCCTAGTTGCCCCTTGAGAAGGTAGTAGAGAGCTGCCTTCTTGAACTATTGCAGTCCGAGTGGTGCAGTTTGACCCACAATGCCCTTAGAGAGGGAACCCAGTAACAGTGAGGGAACGGTGATATATTACCAAGTCAGGATGACTTGGAGGGGAACTTGCAGGGGGTGTAGTTCCCATGTATCTGCTGCTCTTATCCTCAAATTCCTTGACAGTCTGCTGATGTACTGCTGCTATTGTGCACTAGAGGAAGCACATGTTGAAGATTAGAGTGTCAGTCAAGTGGACTGCTTTATCCTGGATAGTTTCAATCTTCTTGAGTACTGTTGGGGCTGCTCTCATTCAGGCAGGTGGGGAGTATTCCATCACACTCCCGACTTGTGTCTTCAGGATGGTGGACAGGTTTTGCGAGTCAGGAGATGAGTTACTCACTGATTCCTACTCTCTGATCTAATCTGGTGATCCATGTGGCTGATTCAGTTCAGTTTCTGGTTAATGATAACTCATATTGAAGTGGTGGAGGCCGGTACAATTGCAACATTTAAAAGGCATTTGGATGGGTATATGAATAGGAAGGGTTTGGAGGAATATGGGCCAGGTGCTGGCAGATGGGACTAGATTGGGTCGGGATATCTGGTCGGCATGGACGGATTGGACCGAAGCGTCTGTTTCCATGCTGTACATCTCTATGACTCTATGACTTTAATGCAACAGTGCTGTCTTTCTGGGTCAGATGATAAACATTCTGTTCAGGGGGATACAACAGATCCCACAACATATTTTAGAACAAGAGTGAAGAGCTCTCTTGTTGCTTTGGCCAAAATGTATCCCCTGGCCAATTGTATTGGAGACAGACAAAAAAACTGATCAATTAGCTCATTGGCTGCGTGTGATTCTTGGTACTGGCAAACAATGGCAAAACTTGACTGTTAATGTGTTAGTGACAGAGATTAGAGTGTAACCATAACAATGCAATGAGATTTGCAATGTATTTGCATGGGGACAGCTGCTACCAGAGAGTTCACTGGGTTTTGCAATATGTGTCTTGCTGCTTTGTAGATGCCGATGAACCACTTCTGTGTAATTTTACTGTGCCATCCCACTTTAATGTTCTGGGAAAATCAATGGGTTGATGAGAGTGCTGTGAAGTTGCAACTACCCCGTTGGTTCTGTACCTTCCTTCCGGGCATTTGACTTGACAAACCTCCCAGGCTGAGGATTGAAACGTTGCTTATTTGTCCCAGTGACCTACTTCTGTGCCCTTTCACTCAATGCTTGCTGTGTTGCTCCTTATTGATCTAAATAACATTGCCGCATGGATCTTGGAAATGGTTCAAAGCCGACATGAATCAAACCATTTCACTCGCCTTTTTGTTCCCAGCACTAATTATGAAACCAATGGAGATGTGTAATGAGCTTTTAAAACAATGTTTCTTGTAGCCTAAAGCATCGTTTTTATTTGC
The DNA here is from genome assembly GCF_047496795.1 of Chiloscyllium punctatum. Lineage (NCBI taxonomy): Eukaryota > Metazoa > Chordata > Chondrichthyes > Orectolobiformes > Hemiscylliidae > Chiloscyllium > Chiloscyllium punctatum. Next base: position 57,665,105 of record NC_092784.1, read on the forward strand.
ACACTTCCCAATCCACAAACCAACGTGGGTGGAAACTTTCAGATGTATAATGTGATAAATTATAGGCTGCAGCATTTTCTGTCACCCACCCGATCTTTCACAGTGAGATCATCAACTGAACATTGGAGATTTTTTTTATGTGCAGATGGTGTACATCACCTTGGACTCTCTTAAAGCATCTCGTAGCCGTATACAGTGGGATATCAGCATTGGAGTGAACATGTTGGGCCAAATGGTCTGTTTCTGTGCTGGAAACTCGCCGATGGATTATCTTTCAATGTGTACTTTTGTACATCGTGCGAGTCACTTTGTATTCAATGAGCTATTTTATGCCAAGACTGAGAGTGGTGGAGGCTGGTACAATTATAATATTGGATGGGCATATGAATAGGAAAGGTTTGGAGGGAAGTGGGTCAAATGGTGGCAACTAGGACTAGGTTAATTGAGGACATCTGGCTGGGATGGACGAGTTGGACCAAAGCATTTAGCCTATATCCCTCTAAACCCATCCTATCCATGTACCCGTCCAGATACAAGGTCGGAGGATTTGTCAGGTTCTGACTCAATTAAGCTCAATGCAAGGTTATAACATTACTGGATAATTATCAAACTGATCCAACAATTGACTACTGACCTCCCTCCACCCTCACATTCACTAACCCACCCCCCCCCCCCACCCTCCCCCGGACAACACAAATGACCCGACTCCAACAGACAACTTCCAACCAGACCCCTGAACCATCCTCATTGGACCTGATACCACATACTCACAACTCATCTGGAACTGAGTCTGCCAAACCCAGCACACTATCCCCATTATCTCCAAATCCACCCTCACCCAACCCCACTATACCCAACACCCACCCAACAGACACTTCATGAGAACGGTTCCAGGGATGAAGAGTTCGAGCTGCATAAATAGCTTGGGGAAAATAAGACTGTTCTGATGCAGAAGATATTTTGATTTGATTCACGTGTTGTCACGTGTACCTAAGTACAGTGAAAGGTTTTGTTTTGCGAGCAGATCTTAGCATACAAGAACATACAGACTGTAGGGTGTTTAGACAGAGTGAGGCATACAAGGTTATGACTGCACGGGAGGTGCACAAAGCAAGATCAACATTAGATTTGAAATTAGAGAGGTCAGTCTATAAACAGCGGGGGAGGGGCTGTTCTTGAACCTCTTGGCGCATGTGTTCAAGTTTAAGTATCAGACAAAAGAGTTTGGAAGAGAGCATTACCGGGGTGGAAGGGGTCTTTGATGATGTTGGCATAGCAACGAGCTGTGTAAACAGAGTCCATGAATAGGGGGTTGGCTTCCATGGTGGTTTGGGCTGTGCACACAACATCTGTAGTTTCCTACATTCCTGGGCAGAGCGGTTGCTATACCAAACCATACTAAGAGAAGCCTAAGATCAGATTTGATTGACTGTATTTACAATCACAAAGATTCTAGACAGTGTAGTTAGGAAACACCACCCCAGTGGATGGATGGGTTGAGAACCATGGGACACTGATTTAGGGCAATTGTCAAACGAACTGAAGGTAGCAGTGGAAAACCTGTCCCACGCAGTGAGCAGTAATTTCTGGGGTTCGCTGCCTTTGGTGGAGCCAGATCCAATCGTGGCTTTCAGAAATGAATTGCAGACACCTAACTGAAGAGCAAATATGTTGTGGGGAACTGGGAGTGGCTGAATTATTCTTGCAGAGAGCCACATGATAGACTAAATGGCCTCTTTCTGTGCCGTAACCACTGGATGGTTTATGAAATAGGGAATTTACAAAAATAACAAGGAGACTTGGTTACATTTGCAACCACTTCTTAAGACAAAAACAAATACATAATTTCTGTCACAATTCTATGAAAACATGCTTTAATTACTTCCAAAGAAAATTGAATGTGCCTCACAGCTCCTTCAGTGAAGCCCACCAACATTCTGCTAATATCTAGTCCTCCATCAATTCATTTTTGTTCCGTTGTCCCAATGGCGAGAATAAGCTGCAAAGTTCTTGTTTTCTTCATCCTGAACAGCCTTGCTTTGGAAGCATCGTTAGTGTCGTTGATTATGACATAATGATGGCTCTTGCAGACTCCAGTAGTGTATATAAAAAAAACCCCGCTCATGTCAAGCTGGAAGGTCTGCTGTATAGTAGCAATGCTCCAATGACTAGCTTCGTAAACAAAAAGAGAATATTTACACAATAAATCAGACAAGCTAATTAAACGAGCAGAATATTGATTGGATTGTGCAAATTCTGCTGAAGAGTTGAATCGCTTTGCTTGTGTGTCTGTCATGCTGCCTTGGTGACTTGCTGACACGCCGCTCCTAAGTGCGAAACTAAAGACCATTAAAGCAGATATTAGGCCATTTGGCCCATTGAGTCTGCTCTGCCATTCAATCGTGGCTGATAGGTTTTTCAACTAGGAGAAAGTGAAGACTGCAGATGCTGGAGATCAGAGCTGAAAAATGTGTTGCTGGAAAAGCGCAGCAGGTCAGGCAGCATCCAAGGAGCAGGAGAATCGACGTTTCGGGCATAAGCCCTTCTTCAGGAATTCCCACTATCTTCCTGTAACTTTTGATTCACTTAACAATCAAGAACCTATCTTTCTCTGTCTGAGATATACTCAATGACCTGGCCTCCACAGCCTTCTGTGGCAATGAATTTCATAGATTCATCTCTCTCTGGCTGAAAATGTTTCTCTTTACCTTCATTCTAAAGGGTCTTCCTTTAACTCTAAGGCTGTGCCATCTTCCTAACGTCCACTCTGTCCAGGCCGTTCAATATTCTGTAAGTTTTAATCAGATTACCTGTCATCTTTCTAAACTCCATTGAGTATAGCCCCAGAGTCCTCAAATGTTCCTCATATGTTAAGCCTTTCATTCCTGTGATCACTCTTGAAAACTTCGTCTGGACCCACTCCAGGGCCAGAGCATACTTCCTAAGGTATGGGGCCCAAAACTACTCACAATACTCTAAACATGATCAAAGGCTCAGAGGTACATCCCTGCTTTTACATTCTAGTCCTCTCAAGATGAGGGATAACATTGCATTTATCTTCCTAATTACTGACTCAACCTTAAAAGATTCATGAACGAGAACCCCCAAGTCTCTTTGCACTTCAGACTTCTGAATTTTCTCCCCATTTAGAAAATAGTCCATGCAACTATTCTTCTTACCAAAGTGTGCGACATCACACTTTCCCACATTGCATTTCAACGGCCACTTCTGAGCCCATTCTCCAAATCTTTCTGCAGCCTCCCTGCCTCCTCAATGCCACTTATCCCTATACCTATCTTTGTATCATCTGGAAACTTAGCCAGAATGCCCTCAGTTCCTTCATCTAGATTGTTAATGTATAAAATAAAACAGTGTGGTCCCAACACTGAGCCTTGCAGAACACCACTTGTCACTGGCTGCCATCCTGAGAGGGACTCTTTATCCCCACTCTCTGTTTTCTGCCAGACAGCCAAGCTTCTATCCAGGCTAGCACCTTGCCTCTAACATCATGGGCCCTTGTCTTACTCAGTAACCTCCTGTGCGGCACCGTGTCAAAGGCCTTCTTGAGTCCAGGTAGACAACATCCACGGGCTCTCCTTGGTCTAACCTGCTCATTATTTCTTCAAAGAATTCTAGCAGGTTTGTCAGACATGACCTCCCCTTGATGAAACCATGCTGACTTTGCCCTATTTTACCAGACACTTCCAAGTATTCAGAAATCTTCTCCTTCACGATAGATTCCAGGATCTTACCCACGACTGAGTATTGGCTAATCAATCTGTAATCTTCCGTCTTTTGCCTTACTCCCTTTTAGCTTCTTTCCAGTACTCTGGGACCCTTCTTGATTCAAGCAATTCCTGAAAGATCACTACTAAGGCCTCCACTATCTCTTCAGCTATCTCCCTTAGAACTCTGGGGTGTAGTCCATCTGGTCCAGGTAATTTATCCACCTTCAGGCCATTCAGTTATTCTGCCTGAACAATGCTCTCTTGAATTTTTGGGATATTACTCATGTCTTCCATTGTGAAGACTGACACGAAGTAATTATCCACTACCTCAGCCATTTCCATGTTCCCTTCTACAATCTCTTGAGCATGGTTTTCAGGCTGCCAATGTCCACTTTTTCCTCTCTTTTGCCCTCTATATATCTAAATGGAGAGCTTTGTGGGATAGTGAGGGGCAATGAAGAGGGGCATTGTGGGATCATGAGGAGCAATGAAGTGGGTCTTTGTGGGATAGTGAGGGGAATGGAGAGAGGCATTGTGGGATAGTGAGAAACAATGGAGGGGACATTGTGGAATGGTGAGGTACAATGGAGAGATGCATTTTGGGATAGAGACGGGCACCAGAGAGGTGCATTGTGGGTTAGAGAGGCAGTGCTAAGGGGTGATGAAGGGTGCATTGTGTGATAACGAGGGGCAATGAAGAGCATTGTGGAATAGTAAGCGGAAATGGAGAAGGGCATGGTGGGATAGTGAAGGGTAATGGAGAGAGACAATGTGTGATAGTGAGGGGTGATGGAGACGGGCTTTGAGGAATAATGAGGGACAATGGAGAGTATTGTGGGATAGTGAAGGGTAATGGAGAGAGACAATGTGGGAAAGTGAGGGACAATGGAGAACATTGTGGGATAGAGAGGGGCAAACAAGAGCATTTGTTGATAGCGAGGAGCCATGGAGAGGGATATTGTGTGATAGTGAGAAGCACTCGAAAGCATTGTGTGACTGTAAGGGGTACTGGAGAGCATTGTGGGATAGTGAGGGGCAATGGAGAGTCATGTGGGATAGTGAGGGGCAATTTAGAGCACTATGGGATAGTGAGGGGCATTGGAGAGGATTGTGGGATAGCGAAGGGCAATGGAGAGGCTTGTGGGATAGTGAGGGGCGATGGAGAGGATTGTGGGATAGCAAGGGGCAATGGCGAGGCTTTTGGGATAGTGAGGAGCGATGGAGAGGATTGTGGGATAGTGAGGGGCAATTGAGAGCATTATGGGATAGTGAGGGGAAAAGGAGAGGATTGTGGGATAGTGAGGGGGAATGGGGAGGATTTTGGGATAGTGAGGGGCATTGGAGAGGATTGTGGGATAGTAAGGGGCAATGCAGTGGATTGTGGGATAGTAAGGAGCAATGGAGAGGATTGCGTGACCATTCTGAAGGGAGTTTGAAAGGGGCTATTGTGACAGCCATGAAGAGTCTTTTGGCTCAGATATTTCCTCAGAGTTTTCAAGATGAAGAAGATTGGAGGAAGTTTGGAAAGAGGTCAACCTTTTTTTAAACAACATAGGATTGTGCCAAGTCTCAGCGTAGATCAAACAGTTACAATAATATAAAACTAAGAAACCCCACGGATGCTGGAGATCTGAAGCCAAACAAAAGCAGAAATTGCTGAAAAATCTCAGCAGGTCTGGGCAGCATCTGTGCAGAGAGAGAAAACAGAGTTAACATCTCGAGTCCAGTGTTCTGAGGAACATAGAACATAGAACGGCCCTTGGGTCCTCGATGTTGTGCCGACCCGTGAACTATTCTCAGCTCATCTCCCTACACTATCCCATCATTATCCATGTGCATATCCAAGGATTGTTTAAATCTCCCTAATGTGGCTGAGTTAACTACATTGGCAGGCAGGGCATTCCACGAGTAAAGAACCTACCTCTGACATTTGTCTTAAATTTATCACCCCTCAATTTGTAGTTAATGCCCCTCATACAAGCTGATGCAATCATCCTGGGGAAAAGACTTTCACTGTCTACCCTATCTAATCCTCTGATCATCTTGTATGTCTCTATCAAATCCCCCCTTAGCCTTCTTCTCTCCAATGAGAACAGACTCAAGGCTCTCAGCCTTTCCTCATAAGACCCTCCCTCCAGACCAGGCAACATCCTGGTAAATCTCCTCTGCACCTTTTCCAATGCTTCCACATCCTTCCCGAAATATGGTGATCAGAACTGTACACAATATTCCAAGTGTGGCCTCATCAGCGTTTTGTACAGTTGCAGCACAATATTGCAGCTCCGAAACTCAATTCCTCTATGAATGAAACCTAACACACCGTCTGCCTTCTTAACAGCACTATCCACCTGGGTGGGAACTTTCAGGGATCTATGTACATGGACTCCAAGATCCCTCTGCACATTCACACCACCAAGAATCTTTCCATTGACCCAGTATTCTGTCTTCCTGTTATTCTTCCCATTTAGCTGCGTTGAACTCCATTTGCCACCTCTCAGCCCAATTCTGCAGTTTATCCAATTCCCCCTGCAATCTTTAACATTCTTCCAAACTGTCCACTACTCCACCAACTTCAGTGTCATCTGCAAATTTACTAATCTACCCACCTATGCCTGCATCTAAGTCATTTATAAAAATGACAAACAGCAGTGATCCCAAAACAGATCCTTGTGGCATACCACTAGTAACCGGACTCCAGGCTGAATATTTTCCATCAACCACCACTCGCTGCCTTCTTTCAGAAAGCCAGTTTCTAATCCAAACTGCTAAATCACCCTCAATCCCATGCCTCTGCATTTTCTCCAACAGCCTACCATGTGGAACCTTATCAAAGGCTTTACTGAAGTCCATGTATACCACATCAACTGTCCTACCCTCATCTACATGCTTGGTCACCGTCTCAAAAAATTCAATAAGTTTTGTGAGACACGACTTGCCCTTAGTGAAACCATGTTGACTGTCTGAAATCAAATTGTTGCTTGCTAGATGATTATAAATCTTATCTTTTACAAAACCTCTCCTACAACAGAGGTAAGGCTCACTGGTTTATAATTACCAGGGTTATAGACCAGGAAGGGTTGCTGGACTCGAAAACTCAACATTGCTTTCTCTCCTCACAGATGCTGTCAGACCTGCTGAGTCTCTCCGGGCATGTGTAAGAACCTTTTGACATGTAGACATTTAGGAACAGGGTCCTGAGGAAAACTTCAACTCAGCGCTGTACAACCCTTCCCTCCTGACGAGACTTGATCCCCCCCCCCCTCCATCAACTTCCCAGCAAGAGTTTATCTGGTCATATCTGAAAGAGAATAGTTCCAATGGAAGGCCAGGACCTGAGCTGTTAACTCTTTTTCTCCCCATGGGTCAGCAATGATCCTACTGAATGGTGGAGCAGGCTTGAGAACTGCCCCTGTTCCAATTTCCTATGGTCTTATGAAGTGTTGTAGGACAGCATGGAGCTCACAGTGCCAGGGACCTGGGTTCGATTCCAGCCTCGAGTGACTCCCTGTGTGGAGTTTGCACATTCTCCCTGTGTCTGCGTGGGTTTCCTCTGGGTGCTCCGGTTTCCTCCAGGTGGCTCCAGTTTCCTCCCACAGTCCAATGATGTGCGGGTTAGAGTGGATTGGCCATGCTAAATTGCTCCATTGTGTGCAGGCTTGGTGGGTTAGCCATGGGAAATATGGGGTGGAGGATTAGATTTCGGTGGGATGTTCTTTGGAGGTATGGTGCAAACTCGATGGGCTGAATGGCTACTTTCTGCACTGTAGGGATTCTATGACTTACAGTCATTTGGCTGTATCTACTACCTTTTCCTTTCGACCCTGTCAGTCTTGGCTTCCATGTCTTCAGGGGCAAGAATGTTGTTGTCTGGATTCGGACTGTAAATTTAAATCTGTTATGGGAGCCAGATCATCAATTTTCCTTCCAAACCCTCCCAGCCTTGAAGATGTCACAGATTGGAGTCCTCCTTTTGTTATCCTGGACATATTTCTAACTTGGCCAATCATGGGGTGGCACAGTGGCTCAGTGGTTAGCACTGCTGCCTCACAGCACCAGGGTCCCAGGTTCGATTCCAGCCTCAGGCGACTGTCTGTGTGGAGTTTGCATGTTCTCCCCATGTCCGTGTGGGTTTCCTCCCACAATCCAAAGGTGTGCAGGTTAGGTGAACCATCCATGTTTAATTGCCTGTAGTGTTAGGTGCATTAATTAGAGGGAAATGGGTCTGAGTGGGTTACTCTTTGGTGTGGACTGGTTGGGCCCAAGGGCCTGTTTCCACATGGTAGGGAATCTAATGTAAAATTAAATACAGTTCAGCAACATTGACATATGACTGTTCAGTCAACAAAGACCAAAAAAAACCAACACACCTGATCAAAAGGGATTGGAGCTTCACAAGAAGAGACAGGAGAAACTGAAATTGTCCTCCTTGGGTTAGAGAATACAAGGAATGATTTCACAGAGATATTTCAGCATTCTGAGTGGGCCTATTAAGAGGAAATAACTTCCACTGGCAAGAAATCCAGTAACCAGAGGAGACAGATTTAAAATAATTAAGAACCAGATGGGAGACAGGGGGTTTTAAAGTACATGTGTTAGGATGGAGAATGCACTGACTTGGAAAAAATGGTGTACGCACATTCGAAGTAACTTGTCAAAGGGAAGTCGATAATTATTCAGAAAGAAAAGCGTTTCCCCATCCATAGGGAAAGAGTAGGGGAATGGGACTCGTTGTGTAGCTCTTGCAAAGGGCTAGAACAGGTGTGATGGGCAGATTCCCCTCCTTCCGTGCTGAATAATTCCACAGCTTTCTTAAGGCTTGCTGCCTGATCAGAAATAAAGGCAGGTTAAATAGAGCCTTTGCTTATTCATCAGGGTGAATGGGGAGGCTGACTATGTGTTCCCTTTCAGTATGGGTCTGTATTGCTGGGAGAGATGGAGAGCAGGGTTCATCACCAGGGCACTTTCCTTCTATCAGTGCAAGGAAACACCTCACACAAAGCATTTCTACTGTACAAGGTTGGGAATTCCCAGTGCAGCTCCCTGCAATGACTCGTTTCCCAGGAGTAACTGAAACTTTTCATCTGGGGTTTGAGAGAGGGAGGGAGGGAGGGAAGCAAAGAAGTTTTATCCTGCAGAATAGAATGATATTCCCAGTCGGAGTCAGGACAGTTACGTAATTCCTCTGGCAATCATTCTTGGAGACCACACTGCGTTAAGTTCAATTTATGCCCATCAGTTGAGTTCAGTAATTACCCTGCACTCGTTGCATTTTGCCAAAGGTGCTGGGCTCTTATCAAGAGAAATAGCTGTTCTTCAGATCACGAGTTCTGGCTGAGGGAGTTCAGTGTTCTGTCTGAGATTAAGTCAGTTTTATTTTTAACTCTAATGTCTCCTTTGACCCTCAGATGGGCTTCTGACTTCATTATCACGCAATCTCCAGTAACCCACCTATTTAATAATGTTTCGATTTCATTTCATTCCAGAAGCACAAAGAGCGAGATTGACATTAGATTTGAAATTTGTGAGGTCCATTCAGAACTCTAAGACTGACAGGGAAGAAGTTGTTCTTGAATCTGGTGATGCTTGTGTTTGAGCTTTTATATCTTCTACCCGATTGAAGAGGTTTGAAGAGATTATAACCGGGGTGGGAGGGGTCTTTGATGATGTTGGCTGCCTATCCGAGGCAGTGGGAAGTGTAGGTGGAGTCAATGGATGGAAGGTTGGCTTGCGTGATGGACTGGGTTGTGTTCATAACGCTCTGTAGTTTCTTACGGTCCTGGGCAGATCAGTAAAGAAACTAAAGTTAACTTTTTGATGATTTATCCCATTCCCTTTTGAGATTTAGTTTTGAATCCGGTGTGTAAAAGAGATACAGTTCAGTCTTGCCCCCCCCCCCCCCCAGCAACGTTGGCCAGCTAAAATAGGTTGGCCCTATGCCCACTGGGGTTTGGAGGAATGAGGAGTGATCTCATTGAAACACACAAGACCTTGAGAGGACTGGAGAGTGTATGTAATTGGAAGATGTTCCCTCTCACTGAGGGGAGACCGTAACTGGAGGACATAGTCTGAAAATAAAGAGTTTCTCTCTTCAGACAGAAAAGAGGGTGTTTGCTGTTTTTTTTAAAATTAGATCCCCTACAGTGTGGAAACAGGCCCTTCAGCCCAAACCAACTCTCCGAAGAGTAACCCACCCAAACCCCTTTTCCCTCTGACTAATGCACCTAATTGACAATTTAAGCATGGCCGATCCACCCTGACCTGCACATCTTTGGACAGTGGGAGGAAACTGGAGCAAACCCACGCAGACATGGGGAGAATGTGCAAACTCCACACAGACAGTCACCCAAGGTTGGAATCGAACCCAGGACCCTGGTGCGGTGAGGCAGCAGTGCTAATCACTGAGCCACCGTGGTCTCTAGGGTCTTTGGAGAATGGATATCTCTGCCCCCGGAAGGTTTTGTAGGCTGGGTCTTTGCATTTATTCAGGGCTGAATTAGAGATTTCTGACAGTCCAAAGAGTCAGGGATTGTTGGGGAGGTGGGGGTGGAGGGCAGACCAGGACGTTGGCGCTGATACCCCAGTCTGGTCAGCCACAATTTAGTTGAAAGTTACAGCTGACCGAAGGGACCTACCACTGCACCTAAGCTCTACATTCCTATGAATATACCTGAGGCATCTCCAGTAACCTGGGAGTGCATCTAATTGTAAGTAGAAAGGGTAAAGTCCCGACACACAGGGGAGGTGGGCAGTGGTGTGCTGGTTATGTCACTGGTCTCGTAACCTAGAGGTAGAAGTGAAAATCTGTGGCTGCTGGAGATCTGAAATTAAAAAAAGAAGGACATGCTGGAGAGATCTCGTAACAGGCTACGGGGAGAGTGCAGGTAAGTGGAGTTGAAATGCCCGTCAGCCATGATTAAATGGCAGAGTGGACCCGATGGGCTGAATGGCCTTGATTCCACTCCACGGTGACTCAGTGGTTAGGACTACTGCCTCACAGCACCAGGGTCCCAGGTTCAATTCCAGCCTTGGGCAACTGCCTGTGTGGAGTTTGTACATTCTCCCCGCGTCTGCGTGGGTTTCCTCCGGGTGCTCCGGTTTCTTCCTACAGTCCAAAGATGTGCAGGTCAGGGTGGATTGGCCGCGCTAAATTTCCCGCAGTGTTAAGTGCATTAGTCAATGGGCCTGGGTGGGTTACTCTTCAGAAGGTCGGTGTGGACTGGTTGGGTCGAAGGGCCTATTTTCACACTGTAGGGAATCTAATCTAATCATGTCTTATGGTCTTAACTCCAGCACATTTGGCAGCTCCTGTAGATGGAGAAAAACAGTTAACATTTTGAGGCTGGTATGACTTTTCTGAGAAACTAAGTTTCTCTAGTTCCTTAGAAAAGTCATATCAGAAATGTTAACTGTATTTCTCTCTCCACAGGTGCTGCCCGACCTGCTGAGTTTCCCCAACAATTTCTTCTTGTAATACGGAATCCAGTGACTTGAGCTAATGTTCCAGGGACAAGGGTTCAAATCCACCATGCCAGATGGCGTGATTTGAATTTTACGACAATCTGGAATGTAAAGCTGGTGACCATTGGGATCTTCATTAACAAAAACCCATCTGGTTCACTAGTGTCCTTGAGGGAAGGATAGATCATTAGAGGTCTGGCTCACTTGTAACTACAGACCCACAGCAGTGTGCTTGACTCTTAATTGCTCTCTGGAATGGCCTAGAGAGAGATAACCAGGGGGTGGGTAATAACTACTGATCTCGCCAACAGCACCACATCCCACAACAGAATTTTGAAAATCTGTTCCTTGCATTATTCATGAATCTGTTGTTATAGTGCTCACTTAAAATATACTTTATAACGATGTTTTATTTTACAATGACACAATGAGCCTTTTGTCTATTCATATCATGCTGCATAAAAAGATTTTAGTGCACTTTAACAATGTCCCTGGCTTTGCCTTGGTGTCTGAGTGATGACCATGTAGGTGTCATGTGGCTCAGTATGAGTCTTTATCCTGTGCTCCTGTGCAGCCCCTTGTTACCATCGGAGAGATGTTATATAAAAGCACGCTATTGTTGTTGTTAAGTTGATCAGCTGGCTTCTACATCTGTTACGCGACTAGCTAATCGCAGGGTGCCATATCCAATTAGCGTCACGAGAGGAGGAACAATCTCTATATTGCGGTTTTTTTCTGGAGCATTTCAAAGCTGAGACTGCAAATCATCCAATACAATATGCTGGAATAATAGCAACAATTTAAGCTGAACCCTGGTGGAGCGAACTGCTGCACATTGAGGGTTGTTAGGCTGTTTGATGTTATTTCCTTGATGTTCAGGCATCACCAAGGCTTTGATACTTTGCTTTTTTCCACTAATTGCCATTTCTATTGATTTTTTTTTTGGTCAGGCATCAGACTTTCCAGAAGTCTACTGTGTGTGAACACTCTGCGATCTGCCCGACTCAGACCCTGATCAGAAAAGAATCTCAGTGCAAAGATAGATTAGAGACTTTTTATAGCACGGTCTATTGTTCATCAAGCTGATTTTTTTTTAAAATGGAGAGGTCTAACGGAAGGGCTGTGAACCCCAGAGCAGTACAGTTCCAGGATCAAAGAGAACAGGAGGAGATACACAGTATAAACTGCAATGGTCATAGCTGGTAGACTCCTGTCTTGTTGCAGCTCAAAGAACTGTGTCTCTGCTTTCAATTAATAGTCATTGTAAGGGATGCAAATGAAGATTTCCAAGGAGCGAATTCACGACTGAAAGGGTCAGAGGAGATGGCACAGCCTGACATTCTTTGTTCTACAACAGAGAACGAAGGGAAGGCCTCTGAAGAGAGCTAAAGCTTCTAAAAGGGGGTGATTGACTAGGTTAGGATTGTTTTTGCTGGGGTTCAGGCAACTGAGGGAGGATCTCATAGAGATTCATAACATTCTAACAGGACTAGACAGAGTAGATGCAGGGAGAATGTTCCCGATGGTGGGTGCATCCAGAACCAGGGGTCACAGTCTGAGGATTCGGGGTAGACTATTTAGGACAGAGATGAGGAGGTGTTTCTTCACCCAAAGAGTGGTGAGCCTGTGGGATTCATTACCACTGGAAGGAGTTGATGCTAAAACATTGAATGTATTCAAGAGGTGGCTGGATATAGCACTTGGGGTGAATGGGATCAAAGGTTATGCGGAGAAAGGAGAATTAGGTTATTGGGTTGGATGATCAGCCATGATTGTGATGAATAGCAGAGCAGGCTCGAAGGGCCAAATGGCCTCCTCCTGCTCCCATCCTTCTGTCTCAATGTTTCTATGAAAGTGCTTGCTAGGGAGCATGGGCAAAAGAGCTGAATTCAAGAAGTCAGGTGAGAGAGACCTGCAGATCAAGTTCAGACGTAGGTCAACAGGTTACATGCAAAATTGCTAAGCAATGACCATTTCCAGAAAGAGAGAATCTAATCATCACCTCTTGATGTTTCAATGGTGCTACTATTACTGAAATCCCTACCATCAAAATCCTAGAAGTCGCCATTGACCAGAAATTAAACTAAACCAACTATATCAATAAACATAGTGGCTACAAGAGCAAGTCAGAAACAAGGAAACATGCAGAGAGTAACTCACCTCCTGCCTCCCCAAAGCCTGCCCACCACCTACAAGCACAAGTCAGGAGTGTAATAGGATTCATCCACTTGTCTGGATGGGGACATCTCTCCAACCACACTTGAGAAACCTGACACCATCCAGGACAAAGCAGCCCGCTTGATTGTCATCACATCCACAAGCATCCACTCCCTCCACCACCGACGCTCAGTAGCAGCAGTGTGCCCCAACTACAAGATGCACTGCAGAAATTCACCAAAGATTCCCCACAACACCTTCCAAACTTGAAACCCCGACAAGGTAGAAGGGCAAGGGCAGCGGATACATGGGAACATCAGCTCCCTGCAGGTTCCCCTCTGAGCCACTCACCATCCTGACTTGGAAATATATCAGTGTTCCTTCAGTGTGACTGGGTCAAATCCTGGAACTCCATCCCAGAGGACACTGTGGGTCTAACCATACTTACAAATGTTGCTGCTTTGGTGACAGTTCATTACCACGATCTCCAGGACAATTTCAGCAATAACTGCTGATCCCAGCCACTGATACTTCTGTACAGTGAAGGAACCTTTGGAAAAAAGAGGTTTAGACAGGACATTTCCACTTGTTAGAGAGTACAAACCATAAAACAGTCACTAATAATCCTGCTGTTTATTGAGGAGAGACATTGTTACTCAGGAAGTAACGACAATACAGCACAGGATTGGTTGAGGTAAGTAATGCAGATGGGAATAAGAAGAAACTAGAGAAACACACAAAAAAAAACATAGTCTTACAGAATGTAGAGCTGCCTCCTCATTATAGAAAGAGAGAGAGAGAGATATGACTGGTCTGGGTTTAACCTGAGGGTCCCCCCCCACCCCGAGAGGAGGGGAGGAGAGATTGAGAAAGGGAGTCCTTCATGATAGCCTCAGTGTGGGAATTGACCCCACACTGCAGGCATCACTAACCAGCTGTCCAGCCAAGTGAGCTAACCAAACGAGGGCAAATGGGAAAGAAGGATAAGCCAATAAGTACGACCTATGGATGTTCATGTGGAGCATAGACATCAAGGTGGACTAGCTGGGCCGAGAAACGTTTTTCTGTACTGTCAATTTGGTGTTACTCAGTAACTTTAAACACCTGCACATCTAACTCATTTGAAGTTCCAGGAATGTACTCATGAGTATAAGAGAAGCTAATGAATCCTGATTTGTGAAGATGAGAATCAAACTGAGAATTTGCAGCTAGTGAAGAGAAGGCCGTGAGGATTTCTAACTGCAGCAGCAGGCTGTAAGAGCGGCGAGGGATTTGGAAGATAACTGTTAAAAAAAAAATCACTCTCACATGTCATGTTTGTTCTATCCCATGTGAGAGTGACACTCAGAGGAGTAACATTCAAATTGTTGACAGGGTTTGTCTACTTACAGAGTCAACAGCTTCTGTGATGATAAAATGGGTTTTGACACCAAAAGCATCAGTCTTTTTGGAAGAAAATTTGTAAAAGGGAAATATCAGAAATAGACAAATTGTTCACCGTTTTGGATGACAGACCAGAGCTGTCAACAGCTGGGTGAATTTTCACCGTGAGATTTAACTCTCTCATTCCGTGCCATGATAATACAATGGTAAGTTTTGGGGAAGTGATGGCCTACTGGTATTATCATTGGACTATTAATCTAGAGACCCACCTAATGTTCTGGGGACCCAGGTTCAAATCCTGCCAAAGCAGATGGGAAGTTTGAAATCAATAAAAACTTTGGAATTATGAATCAAATGATGAATGTGAATCCCGTTCTGCTTCACAAACATTCTTTAGGGAAGGAAACTGCCATCCTTCCCTGGTCTGGCCTACACATGACTTCAGACCCACAGCAATGTGTTTGATTCTTAACTGCCCTCTGGGGCAATTAAGGACGGGCAACAAATGCTGGCCTAACCAGTGATGCTTTCGTCCTGTGAATAACTGGGGTAAAAAAGAGTTGTATCTGGTCAAAAAAGCAACCGTGGAGTTACCAGGTCATCGACTGCTCAGTTAGCTATCGCATTCCTTCGACAGAAAGAAATACATCCGTCTGGCCCTTTTAACTGATTGTCCACCTAGGAAAGTCGGTGTCACTGGTCATGGTCTCCATGGGTCCTTGTAAGGCTGATGAACTCAATCCAGCCACATCTCCTACCACACATTTTCCAGGGGTTTGAATTGGTCCTCGGCCTCAAGATGACAGACACTCCTCTCTCCAGTTCCTCTTCCTGTTGTCGACTGTGTCCCTTCACAACAGGAGTTGCCTCCAAATTAGTTTCATCTGCGCAAAGGTCTCCCATACATTGGCATCGATGTCGCATTCCTTGAGGGACTCTCTGAAACTTCCAGAGTCGAGGCTGTGTGTTTCTCTTTGAAATTGTTTGTTCGTTATTCTTCCTGGCTGCGAAAATCCAGATCTGGAAACGCGGCCAGCATTTATCTATCATTGATCCTCGACGTTGAGTGACTGAGGAGATAATTGTCAGAAAGCCGGGAGCTGGTAAATATGAGATCCCAAATCTATAACAGTTGTTCTGCTGCTGAGGACGCCGTTGGCTGCTGCCAAGTAATAAAAATTAAAAAGGCTGTTTCCCTCTGCTTTCAGTTGTTTGCAATATCCTGAAGATTTTGGTAATCATTCATTAAGTACACAGGCATTATCAATACTGTGCAATTCAGTCTTCTCTTCCTGCAATTGAATCTTGAAACTCAGGCAGAACATTATCACCAATGACTTGAACTAAGTGCATTTATATAGCATCTTTGATGCCAACTCAGAGTCACACAGCACAGAAACAGACCCTTCAGTCCATGCCAAACATAATCCCAAATTAAACTAGTCCCACCTGCCTGCTCCTGGTCCAAATCTTTCCTATTCGTGGACTTATCTAACCCTTTAGCCTTCAATGCATATGTCCAACTGCCAACTTCCTGTGGTTAGTGTTGTCTAGAAATTGAACCATATAAATGCAACAGTTACAAGAGTAGGTCAACATTTGGAATCCTCCAGCAAGTATCTCATCTCCTGACACCCCTAAGCTTGTCCATCATCTACAAGGCACAAGTCAGGAGTGTTATGGAATACTCCCTACTTGCCTTGTTGAATGCAGCTCCAACAACGGTTTGCCACCGTCCAGGACAAAGCAGCCATATCCCCCCCCCCTTCCCCCCCCCCCCCCCCCCACCACCGACACTACACTCAGTCGCAGCAGTGTGTACCATCTACAAGATGCTCTGCAGAAATTCGCCAAGGCTCCTCACACACAACTGATAAGCTAACGACCACTTCCGTTTAGATGGACAGTGGTAGCAGTTATGTGGGAACACCACACCCTGCAAGTTCCCCTCCAAGCCACTCACCATCCTGACTTGGAAATCCTGGAAGTCCCACCCTAATAGCACTGTGGGTGTCCCTACACCACATGGACAGCAGTGATTCACAAAGGTAGCACCTTCTCAAGGTAATTAGGGTTGGGAATTAATTCACAATGATAAAAATCCTGAGGTGTTTCATCATTATTTGATGTCTCATCATTATTTCCTATTGTTTGACATTTAGCTTGGTAAAATTCGAGATTCTTCATTCTAGTTTCCCAATTATAAAAAGCAATTAGTACAGTAGCTATCACGTTACGGTTTAATATTCTCACAGAAACTACCTGTGTTTGCACAGTAGATGTTGCAATTAGATCCTCTGTGTAATCTGCTAATTACATTTTTTTTGACAATCTGTGTGTGGTTAGTTGTGCTGCCTTTAGCCAAATACGGTGATCAAACAACATTTGATATCTCTAATCTTTCTTCCCTTTCATCTCACTGCTGCCTCTCCTGGTTGTCCTCACATGATGCCCTGGACCCTTTTGTTTTTGAAAGTGAGGAATTTGTGAAGAATGATGACTCATATGGACCTCACTTTTGAAATTTGGATGGGTGGCATGTTGGAGGCGAGTAGGGGAATCTGCTTTAGGTAGCAAAAGAAATAGAAACAATCTTCTATCCAAACCTTGGCAAGAGGGCAGAACCCAAGGAAAACATTTAAGGGAATTTGCGAAGAAGGTAGAGTTGGTTTCTGTCCTGTCTGACTCCATGACTCTGTCTTAAAAGCAGGTTTGGACACAACTTTGCTGTGATCAGCTGATGTAAGCAAAATATTGAACATAATTGGGTACAAATGAATGGAAGAGTTTACATCAGAGTGGTGGCCAAATCATTCTACAAATCCAGATGACAGAATCACGGAATTGCTACG
Source organism: Chiloscyllium punctatum (assembly GCF_047496795.1). Classification (NCBI taxonomy): domain Eukaryota; kingdom Metazoa; phylum Chordata; class Chondrichthyes; order Orectolobiformes; family Hemiscylliidae; genus Chiloscyllium; species Chiloscyllium punctatum. The sequence continues at coordinate 57,682,683 of NC_092784.1, forward strand.
GGGCAGAGTCAACTCATTTTGACTCCCATTGTGCCTATACTGACTCACTATGTAAGCGCCATGACTTAGTGCCATTGTTCTGCCTGTTCAACTGATCTGAGTGACAGAATCATACAATCTCTAGTGTGAAGAAAGAGGCCATTTGGCCCATCAGATCTGCGCCATCCCATTCCCGCAACTCCACTTGGGTTTTGTTTAACCATGGCTAATCTAGCCGGCCTGTGCATCCTTAAACATACGGTGCAATTTGTCACGGCCAGTCCACCTAATCTGCGCAGGTTATGAAGATGGGAGGAAACTGGAGCACCCGGAGGAAACCCACGCAGACACGGGGAGAATGTTCAAACTCCACACAGACGGTCACCCAAGGCTGGAGTTGCACCTAGGTTCCTGGTGCTGTGAGACAGTAGTACAGCCTGGTCCTAATCATGAAATTACAATGAAGAAGTGACGCAATTGTGCCTGCATGAGCGGCCGAAGGAGTGTGGTGATTTAATGACATTCTCCAGTCATTTCCCAGTAACTCTCCACATTATTTCTATTTAATAATCATCATGTGTTGATTGATTTACCAGGATGTTTCCAGGAACTGAGAGTTTGAGTTATAAGGAGAGGCTGGATAGGCTGGGACTTTTTTTTAACTGGAGCTTTGGAGATTGAGAGGTGACCGAATAGAGGTTTATAAAATCATGAAGGGCATGGATAAGGTGAATGGCAGGTCTTTGTTTTTCCCTAGGGTGGGGGATTTTAAGAGCGGTGGCAAATTCTTAATTTGAGACAAAAAGGATTTATAAAAGACATGAGGGGCAATTTTTTTTAATACACAGAGAGTGGTTTGTGTGTGGAGTAAACTTCCAAAGGAAGTGGAGGAAGTGGGTACAGTTAAAATTTTTAAAAGACAATTGGACAGGCTGGCCAGTAAGAAATGTTTGGAGGGATATGAGCCAGGAGCAGGCAGATGGGAATGGTTTAGTTTGGGATTATGGTCAGCATGGACTGGTTGAACCGAAGGGTCTGTTTCCGTGCTGTATGACTCTATGACTCTTGGAATGTTGGAAGCTGGAAAAGATGAATGTCCAAAGCTACAATCAGCAGTGAAAGAGTTGGTAAGAGGAAGACTGAGAATATGCAGGATGCAAAAAATTAAGTCCACTACTAATAAGAACATGGCTCAGACAAGATACAATGCTTTCTACAGAATCTCCAAGTTAAACCTCTGCAATGACTTTGGGAAATGTTTCAAGAATGGGAATGCTGTGTCTTTGATGATCCTACGACTTACATAGAAGAGGAAACTAAAGAAAAGAGCAAAGATACATGGGCTCAACAATGTCAAGAGCGATTTGACACAGTGACGGGCACACAGTCAGGTTCAGAACCAACAATCATCAAGTGATTCGATTTATCCCCATTGTTCTTGAGAAGATGATGGAATGGTCTTAGATCGTGACACTGACTCCAGTGATTGGGGCAGTCATCCACGTTTCCATTTCGAGTTCATATCTGAGCCAGTTTTTTAGACAGCATTTTGAAAAAAAAAGTCTTCAAGGTTCATTGATCAAAAAGCAAAATTTTCTGGGGGTGTGTAAGAAGGTTGGTTCATCTCAATCCCTGAAGGAAGTGGATTCAAAGTTGGCAACCGAATGTTTGCTAAACAGAACAGCAGAACTGGAAGGATTAAACATGGCGGTGGTAGACATTGGATCACAAGCCTCACTGCTCTCCAGGGAAATTAAGTGCTTGTGGTACCTTAAGCCAGACTGCAATGAGCTGCCTCCATAATTAATTAACCAACACTTGAATTAAACATTTGAGAATGTTTTTCCTTGACTCAATATGTGGTTGCATTGCCAGGGTAGTGTTAAGCTGCATGGATCAGAGAGCCTTGTGATACATTAACTGGCCTCTTTCTAAGGTAGCGGGGAATGTAAAGCAGTCTGGATTGAAAACACTGACTTTACAACAGCTGCTTCAGGCTGCATCAAGCTGGGCTGATAGAGTGCACTCTCCTTGTTGAACTGCTTACCCTGTTAGGCTGTTAGGAACTACCACATGAGGAAATGTCAGGGTGAGAACATAGGAATTCAAAGTAGGTGTCGGTAATAAACCAGCACCTCCAACTACCAGCCAGAACTTGCTCCACTTTTTAATAGAATCAGCTAATTGTCTAACCCCCAACTCCACCTTCCTCACTTGTCACCATTTCTAATGACTTACTTAGGGTTGGATTTTGACTGAGTTGGGAAGACGTAGAACAAAGAAGATAGAAAAATACAATGCAGAACAGGCCCTTCAGCCCTCGATGTTGTGCCGACCTGTGAACTATTCTCAGCTCATCCCCCTACACTATCCCATCACCATCCATGTACTTATCTAAGGATTGTTTAAATCTCCCTCATATGGCTGGGTTGACTACATTAGCAGGTAGGGCATTCCATGCCCTTACCACTCTCTGCGTAAAGGAACCTGCCTCTGACATCTGTCTTAAATCTATCACGCCTCAATTTGTAGTTATGCCCCCTCATACAAGCTGACATCATCATCCTAGGAAAAAGTATTTCATTGTCTACCTTATCTAATCCTCTGGTCATCTTGTATGTCTCTATCAAATCCCCCCTTAGCTTTCTTCTTGCCAATGAGAACAGGCCTTTCAAAATGGTCTGGAAGTGGACATCCTGCTTCCATGTCCAATGGATTCAATGACCACCGGTAGGTGGATGGAAGCTGTGGTTGCCACAGGCAGAAAAGTCAAACTCAACAGGAATATTTGTACCCAATGCTGAGGTCAAACTCTTCCTGATTTAGATGTTCCATAGATCTTAACCCACAGTGTGGGCCCCCAGATTGTTAAAGTAGGCATAAATGCTCTTGATGTAATGACTTTAAATGAAGGTTTTAAACTTTAACATTGGTAAAAAGGATTAAACTGTTAGTGAAAGTTTAAAGAAGTTTTTGTTGCACAGGCCATCTGGTATAGGTCAGGAAAAGATATATCATTTGGTGTATAGTTTCAATTATTGTTAATATTTTCCAAGGAGTCAATTAAAAAAAAATCTTGGCTGATTTCCAGAAGCTATATTTATCACAGCCAGGAGTTTTGAGTTCACAGTTTTATTAGTGGATTGAAGAGACTATTAAAGGATCATGTTCTATTTGGGATACCACAAATTGTTAAATTTCTCAGTGAGAAGGGATGAAATGGCTCCCCCTCTTAATCCATCCACATAGCCACATCCCCTCCCGATATCCACAAGGTGAATTTAAAACCCCTCCCTCTCTCATGGATGCCTTGCTCTCAAACTCAAATAATTTACATCTTAAGAGGACCCAAGCATTCTTGTGTGGAACCAAGGTTGAATTTTTTTTTTAATTGAGAAGGTGTAATAATGCAGCGTTATGTACACACAGATTAGAAATGTGAGGTGAGTCCAAAACACGACAAAAGAGGTCCATAGGGTTGCTCTATCATTAATATTGGACGCCATGGCCAACACCAAGTCAATTGGGGAGTTCCGTGATGACTCATTGACCTTGCAAAGGCTGCACATTCTGGTTGCTAATCAGTTTTTCACTTGCATCTCATAATAAGTGCTGTCTTAATCGCCTGTCAATAACTCTATTTCATCCAATCGCTTCCAATGGTATGGGTTAGCTGTTCAGTACTGGTGCTTGCTTTTGTAATCTGTATCAGTTTGGATGTTGACTAATTAAAAACCTGCAATGTGCTCTTAAACTCAATTTAAAACAATAAACCTTTTAATCAGTCAGTGCCCATCTCCTTTAATAGCAGTTTTGCTCCTATGACTGGCCCAACAGCAGAACAATTAATGCCTTTTCCTAATACCCTCTGCCTATTTTAACAGATGTCACCTGAAATAATTCCATGAAGGCCAAGTATCCCGTCACCAAGTCTCCCTTTATTTACACACAGAGAGTCCTTGACACTGATCCAGCTCCCTCAGTGCCAGCTCTCAGAGTGAACAGAACCTCTAACCTTCCTGTTTATTTCTTTTTAGCAGGGCCCTTAACACTCCTGTTTTTTTTTCTTTTTTTTAACCCCCCCACACTACCGCCTAACTGCGGTAGTGCTTATTTTTTCCCCAGCACCCATGGTGTGTGTGTGCAGGTGTGAGACACAGTGAGAGACACAACCTTCCTGTTTATATCTGTCATCCAGGGCTCCCTGATTGGACTAGGTTAACAGCCCCAATCAGAGAACTCACATTCCAGTTGGGCTTACCTTGTTCCAAATACTACATCACTCATTTATTTTAAATCAGTGAAGGTTCTGTTAAAATAGCAATTTTTTGCCATAACTCTTTACAATGCTCCTCACGACCTTATCTCTCCAATCCACTTGCCTATGATCCCAATTATCAATCCATCCTAATAACTTGTGTCTTTTTTGCACCCACTCTTTGCCCATGTGGTTCTGTTCTCTGACATTCCCTCCCTGAACAACGCTACAGCTTAACTGCACTCTCCGCTAGCTCGAATCTGATCTATTTAAGCCTCTGTGGGTGACTGGGTGCCCTCATGTCAGTCTGATCCACACCCCCTAATCTCTCCTTTCCTGACTTGGCAAACATGTCTCCATGTGGAAAGCACAGTCCGCTCTTGGTCACAGTGTCACAGGTTCAGATCCAAGAACATTAAGAATGTTAATTCAGCTGCCAGTCCTCTACAGTACTGAGGGGGAGGCATACTGTGGGAGTTATCATCTTTTGAACAAACCATTGGGCTGTGGGCCTATCTTCCCTCACCAATGCGCTCCACAGATCCTACTGGAAGAAGACCAGGGGGTCTCATACCCAGTCATGTGGCTCGATGGTGTCATTATGATACACACTGAAGCCAATTGACCCAGTGACCCAATATTTGATCAATGTTTATCATTCAACTGATAAAACAATCAGAGTCACATTGTTCTGGCAGCTTGCTTGTGCAAAACTGGCGGGAGCAATTTCTTAAACGAGACCAGTGCTTACATGTGGATTGGATTGATCTAGATTGATTGTCACACGTGCTGAGACCCGTGCAGTGCAACCTTTACAGTTGCCAAATTACAGTGTCATCTTACGGACAGAGGTACCAAGGAACTTAAGATCAATTCCTTAGGAAACTAAAATGTTCAGAAGAGTGAAGGAATTAAGAGTTCAGCATTGTAGGTCATGGGAATAAATGAGGACAATAAAGAAGCAAAACATTCAGGCAAAGTCTTTCGAGGAGAACGGGCCCACGGCTCCATCCAGCCTCCGGTCACCAGGAGAACGGGCTCACTGCTGTCCGAGATCACCGGGAGAATGGTCTCACTGTTGTCCCCGATCACTGGGAGAGCAGTCTCACTGTTGTACCCGATCACCGGGAGAATGGCCTCACTGCTGTCCCCGATCACCAGGAGAATGGTCTCACAGCTGTCCGCGATCACCGGGAGAATGGTCTCACTGCTGTCCCTGATCACCAGGAGAATGGTCACACTGCTGTCCCTGATCACCGGGAGAATGGTCTCAGTGCTGTCCCTGATCACCAGGAGAACGGTCTCACTGCTGTCCCTGATCACCGGGAGAATGGTCTCAGTGCTGTCCCGATCACCGGGAGAATGGCCTCACTGCTGTCCCCGATCACCGGGAGAATGGCCTCACTGCTGTTCCCAATCACCGGGAGAACGGTCTCACTGCTGTCCCCAGTCACCAGGAGAATGGTCTCACTGCTGTCCCTGATCACCGGGAGAACGGTCTCACTGCTGTCCCCGATCACCGGGAGAACGGTCTCACTGCTGTCCCCGATCACCAGGAGAACGGTCTCACTGCTGTCCCCGATCACCAGGAGAATGGTCTCACTGCTGTCGCCGATCACCGGGAGAACGGTCTCACTGCTGTCCCCGATCACTGGGAGAGCAGTCTCACTGCTGTCCCCGATAACCAGGAGAATGTTCTCACAGCTGTCCGCGATCACCGGGAGAATGGTCTCAGTGCTGTCTCCGATCACCAGGAGAATGGCCTCACTGCAGTCTCTGATCACCGGGAGAATGGCCTCACTGCTGTCCCTGATCACCAGGAGAATGGTCTTACTGCTGTCCCCGATCACCAGGAGAACGGTCTCACTGCTGTCCCCGATCATCGGGAGAATGGTCTTACTGCAGACTCCGATCACCGGGAGAATGGTCTCACTGCTGTCCCCGATCACCAGGAGAACAGTCTCACTGCTGTCCCCGATCACCAGGAGGATGGCCTCACTGCTGTTCCCGATCACCGGGAGAATGGTCTCACTGCTGTCCCCGATCACCAGGAGAACAGTCTCACTGCTGTCCCCGATCACCAGGAGAACGGTCTCACTGCTGTCTCCGATCACCGGGAGAATGGCCTCACTGCTGTCCCCGATCACCGGGAGAACGGCCTCACTGCTGTCCCCGATCACCGGGAGAACGGTCTCACTGCTGTCCCCGATCACCAGGAGAACGGTCTCACTGCTGTCCCCGATCACCGGGAGAATGGTCTCACTGCTGTCCCCGATCACCGGGAGAACGGTCTCACTGCTGTCCGCGATCACCGGGAGAATGGTCTCACTGCTGTCCCTGATCACCGGGAGAATGGTCTCACTGCTGTCCCTGATCACCAGGAGAATGGTTTCAGTGCTGTCCCCGATCACCAGGAGAATGGTCTCACAGCTGTCCGCGATCACCGGGAGAATGGTCTCACTGCTGTCCCTGATCACCGGGCGAATGGTCTCAGTGCTGTCCCGATCACCGGGAGAATGGCCTCACTGCTGTCCCCGATCACCGGGAGAATGGCCTCACTGCTGTTCCCGATCACCGGGAGAACGGTTTCACTGCTGTCCCCAGTCACCAGGAGAATGGTCTCACTGCTGTCCCCGATCACCGGGAGAACGGTCTCACTGCTGTCCCCGATCACCGGGAGAATGGTCTCACTGCTGTCCCCGATCACCGGGAGAATGGTCTCACTGCTGTCCCCGATCACCGGGAGAACGGTCTCACTGCTGTCCCCGATCACCGGGAGAACGGTCTCACTGCTGTCCCCGATCACCAGGAGAATGGTCTCACTGCTGTCCCCGATCACCGGGAGAATGGTCTCACTGCTGTCCCCGATCACTGGGAGAGCAGTCTCACTTCTGTCCCCGATCACCGGGAGAATGGTCTCACTGCTGTCCCTGATCACCGGGAGAACGGCCTCACTGCTGTCCCCGATCACCAGGAGAATGGTCTCACAGCTGTCCGCGATCACCAGGAGAATGGTCTCACTGCTGTCCCCGATCACCGGGAGAATGGCCTCACTGCAGTCTCTGATCACCGGGAGAATGGCCTCACTGCTGTCCCGATCACCAGGAGAATGGTCTTACTGCTGTCCCCGATCACCGGGAGAACGGTCTCACTGCTGTCCCCGATCATCGGGAGAATGGTCTCACTGCTGTCCCCGATCACCAGGAGAACAGTCTCACTGCTGTCCCCGATCACCAGGAGAATGGCCTCACTGCTGTTCCCGATCACTGGGAGAATGGTCTCACTGCTGTCCCCGATCACCAGGAGAACGGTCTCACTGCTGTCCCCGATCACCGGGAGAATGGCCTCACTGCTGTCTCCGATCACCAGGAGAACAGTCTCACTGCTGTCCCCGATCACCAGGAGAACGGTCTCACTGCTGTCTCCGATCACCGGGAGAACGGCCTCACTGCTGTCCCCGATCACCGGGAGAACGGTCTCACTGCTGTCCCCGATCACCAGGGGAACGGTCTCACTGCTGTCCCCGATCACCGGGAGAACGTTCTCACTGCTGTCCCCGATCACCAGGAGAACGGTCTCACTGCTGTCCCCGATCACCGGGAGAATGGTCTCACTGCTGTCCCCGATCACCGGGAGAACGGCCTCACTGCAGTCTCTGATCACCGGGAGAATGGCCTCACTGCTGTCCCGATCACCAGGAGAATGGTCTTACTGCTGTCCCCGATCACCGGGAGAACGGTCTCACTGCTGTCCTCGATCACTGGGAGAGCGGTCTCACTGCTGTCCCCGATCACCAGGAGAACGGTCTCACTGCTGTCCCCGATCACCAGGAGAATGGCCTCACTGCTGTTCCCGATCACCGGGAGAATGGTCTCACTGCTGTCCCCGATCACCAGGAGAACGGTCTCACTGCTGTCCCTGATCACCGGGAGAATGGCCTCACTGCTGTCTCCGATCACCAGGAGAACAGTCTCACTGCTGTCCCCGATCACCAGGAGAACGGTCTCACTGCTGTCTCCGATCACCGGGAGAACGGCCTCACTGCTGTCCCCGATCACCGGGAGAACGGTCTCACTGCTGTCCCCGATCACCAGGAGAACGGTCTCACTGCTGTCCCCGATCACCGGGAGAATGGTCTCACTGCTGTCCCCGATCACCGAGAGAACAGTCTAACTGCTGTCCCTGATCACCAGGAGAACGGTCTCACTGCTGTCCCCGATCACCGGGAGAATGGCCTCACTGCTGTCCCCGATCACCAGGAGAATGGCCTCACTGCTGTTCCCAATCACCGGGAGAACGGCCTCACTGCTGTCCCCGATCACCGGGAGAACGGCCTCACTGCTGTCCCCGATCACCGGGAGAATGGTCTCACTGCTGTCCCTGATCACCAGGAGAATGGTTTCAGTGCTGTCCACGTTCACCGGGAGAACGGTCTCACTGCTGTTCCCAATGACCAGCAGAATGGTCTCACTGCTGTCCCCGATCACCGTGAGAACGGTCTCACTACTGACCCGATCACCGTGAGAACGGTCTCACTGCTGTCCCCGATTACCGGGAGAACGGTCTCACTGCTGTCCCCGATCACCGTGAGAACGGTCTCACTACTGACCCGATCATCGGGAGAATGGTCTCACTGCTGTTCCTGTTCACTAGGAGAATGGCCTCACTGCTGTCCCCGATCACCGGGAGAACGGTCTCACAGTTGTCCCCGATCACCAGGAGAATGGTCTCACTACTGACCCGATCACCGGGAGAATGGTCTCACTGCTGTTCCTGATCACCGGGAGAATGGCCTCACTGCTGTCCCCGATCACCGGGAGAATGGTCTCACTACTGACCCGATCACCGGGAGAATGGTCTCACTGCTGTTCCTGATCACCGGGAGAATAGCCTCACTGCTGTCCCCGATCACCGGGAGAACGGTCTCACTGCTGTCCCTGATCACCAGGAGAACGGTCTCATTGCTGTCCCCGATCACCGGGAGAATGGCCTTACTGCTGTCCCCGATCACCAGGAGAACGGTCTCACTGCTGTCCCTGATCACCGGGAGAATGGCCTTACTGCTGTCCCCGATCACCAAGAGAATGGTCTCACTGATGTTCCCGATCACCGGGAGAAACGACTTCACTGCTGTCCCCGATCACCAGGAGAATGGTCTCACTGCTGTGCCCGATCACCGGGAGAACGGTCTCACTGCTGTCCCCGATCACCGGGAGAACGGCCTCACTGCTGTCTCCGATCACCGGGAGAACGGTCTCACTGCTGTCCCCGGTCACCAGGAGAACAGTCTCACTGCTGTTCCTGATCATCAGGAGAATGGTCTCACTGCTGTCCCCGATCACCGGGAGAACGGTCTCACTGCTGTCCCCGGTCACCAGGAGAACAGTCTCACTGCTGTTCCTGATCATCAGGAGAATGGTCTCACTGCTGTCCCCGATCACCAGGAGAATGGTCTCACAGCTGTCCCCGATCACCAGGAGAATGGTCTCACTGCTGTCCCCGATCACCGGGAGAATGGTCTCACTGCTGTCCCTGATCACTGGGAGAACGGTCTCACAGCTGTCCCCGGTCACCAGGAGAACAGTCTCACTGCTGTCCCCTATCACCGGGAGAATGGCCTCACTGCTGTCCCCGATCACTGGGAGAACGGTCTCACAGCTGTCCCCGGTCACCAGGAGAATGGTCTCACTGCTGTCCCCGATCACCGGGAGAATGGCCTCACTGCTGTCCCCGATCACTGGGAGAACGGTCTCACAGCTGTCCCCGGTCACCAGGAGAACAGTCTCACTGCTGTCCCCGATCACCGGGAGAATGGCCTCACTGCTGTCCCCGATCACTGGGAGAACGGTCTCACAGCTGTCCCCGGTCACCAGGAGAACAGTCTCACTGCTGTCCCCGATCACCGGGAGAACGGTCTCACTGCTGTTCCCGATCACCGGGAGAACGGTGTCACTGCTGTCCCCGATCACTGGGAGAACGGCCTCACTGCTGTCCCCGATCACTGGGAGAACGGCCTCACTGCTGTCCCCGATCACCGGGAGAACGGTCTCACAGCTGTCTCCGATCACCGGGAGAACGGTCTCACTACTGACCCGATCACTGGGAGAACGGTCTCACTGCTGTCCCTGATCATCAGGAGAACGGCCTCACTGCTGTCTCCGATCACCGGGAGAACGGTCTCACTACTGACCCGATCACCGGGAGAACGGTCTCACTGCTGTCCCTGATCACCGGGAGAATGGCCTCACTGCTGTCCCTGATCACCGGGAGAATGGTCTCACTGCTGTCCCCGATCACCGGGAGAATGGCTTTACTGCTGTCCCTGATCACCGGGAGAATGGTCTCACTGCTGTCCCCGATCACCGGGAGAATGGTCTCACTGCTGTCTCCGATCACCGGGAGAACGGTCTCACTGCTGTCCCTGATCACCGGGAGAATGGTCTCACTGCTGTCCCCGATCACCGGGAGAACGGTCTCACTGCTGTCCCTGATCACCGGGAGAATGGTCTCACTGCTGTCCCCGATCACCGGGAGAACGGTCTCACTGCTGTCCCTGATCACCGGGAGAACGGTCTCACTGCTGTCCCCGATCACCGGGAGAATGGTCTCACTGCTGTCTCCGATCACCGGGAGAACGGTCTCACAGCTGTTCCCGATCACCAGGAGAACGGCCTCACTGCTGTCTCCGATCACCGGGTGAACGGCCTCACTGCTGTCCCCGATCACCGGGAGAACGGCCTCACTGCTGTCTCCGATCACCGGGAGAATGGCCTCAGTGCTGTCCCTGATCACCGGGAGAACGGTCTCACTGCTGTCCCTGATCACCAGGAGAATGGCCTCAGTGCTGTCCCTGATCACCGGGAGAACGGCCTCACTGCTGTCTCCGATCACCAGGAGAATGGCCTCAGTGCTGTCCCTGATCACCGGGAGAACGGTCTCACTGCTGTCCCTGATCACCGGGAGAATGGCCTCAGTGCTGTCCCTGATCACCGGGAGAACGGCCTCACTGCTGTCTCCGATCACCGGGTGAACGGCCTCAGTGCTGTCCCTGATCACCGGGAGAACGGCCTCACTGCTGTCTCCGATCACCGGGAGAATGGCCTCAGTGCTGTCCCTGATCACCGGGAGAACGGCCTCACTGCTGTCTTCGATGACCAGGAGAACGGCCTCACTGCTGTCCCCGATCACCGGGTGAACGGCCTCACTGCTGTCTCCGATCACCGGGAGAACGGTCTCACTGCTGTCTCTGATCACCGGGAGAACGGCCTCACTGCTGTCCCCGATCACCGGGAGAATGGCCTCAGTGCTGTCCCTGACAGTGAAGGGGCTGTGGAGATTGTCCTTACATTAAATGCCTAGTTTGGTGTTTGGTTTTATTGTATGGCCACTGACAGTAGTCTGAGTAGAGACTGTTTCTTCGAATACTGGATTAGTGGTGCTGGAAGAGCACAGCAGTTCAGGCAGCATCCAATGAGCAGCGAAATCGACGTTTCGGGCAAAAGCCCTTCATCAGATTTCATTTCCTGATGAAGGGCTTTTGCCCGAAACGTCGATTTCGCTGCTCGTTGGATGCTGCCTGAACTGCTGTGCTCTTCCAGCACCACTAATCCAGTATTTGGTTTTCAGCATCTGCAGTCATTGTTTTTACACTGTTTCTTCGAGTGCCAGTCTCAGGCTGGACCCTTGGAAACATCGACGCTGACCAACGTGTGGAAGATGTGGTCAAACAAAAGTTCCTTCCAGCTCTGACCTGGGAACAGAAGCCCATCCCGTTGATGAACGAATCGCTTTTCAGCATCTGCTTCTGAGTCAGATACTGTCAGGTTCCAGCCTCATTCCAGGGTCCTGAGCACAAATCCCTATCTCGGACTTCAGCCCAGCCCAGAGGGAATGCTGAGCTGTTGAAATGGTGAGCAGGAATCAACGTTGGACTCTGGTGTACAAAGTTAAAAATCACACAACACCAGGTTTTATTTGGAAGCACTAGCTTTCGGAGCGCTGCTCCTTCATCAGGTGGTTGTGGAGTGTAAGATCATAAGAAACAGAATTTATCGCAAAAGAATACAGTGTCATGCAACTGAACTGAGATATTGAACAATCCTGGATTGTTGTTAAGTCTTTCATCTTTTAGAATGGGTTGCAGGTTTTGGTTCATTAATATGTAAATCCCAGAATTTCTTTTAAGTCACATTCTCGAGATGACTTTATAACAAAAGGTGACATCTCAGCTCAGACAATGTATTAAAGGTGTGAGGTCAGAGTCTGTCCCTGATCACCGGGAGAATGGCCTCACTGCTGTCCCCGATCTTGAGTCAGACTGATTCTATTTCCAAAGTGAAATTTACAAAGTATTAATATATTGACTGCTGGCATTGACTGCCTTCCGATTGTCTGCTTCTTGAGCAAAATGGAGTGTGTGTGCATGTGAGAGACTGTGTGTTTGTGTGAGTGCATGCTTGGTTAAGTGTGTATGTGGGTGTGATGGAGTATAAGCCTGTAAGAGGGTGTGTGCATGAGTGTGAGTATGGGGAGGTGTAAGTGTGTGTGTCTGTGTCTGTGTCTGTGTGTGTATATATGAGAGACAGTCTGTGTCTGTGTGTGTATATATGAGAGACAGTCTGTGTGTGTGTGTATATATGAGAGAGGGTCTACATGAGCATGTGTGTGTGTATATATGACAGAGGGTCTGCGTGTGTGTGTGTGTATATATGACAGACGGTCTGCGTGTGTGTGCATATGCGCGTGTATATTTGACAGAGGGTCTGCGTGAGCATGTGTGTGCGTGTGTATCTGTGTGTGTGTGTCTGCATGCGTGTGTATATGAGAGAGGGTCTGCGTGAGCGTATGTGTGTGTGTGTGTCTGTGTGTATGTGTGTGTGTGTGTGTCTGTGTGCGTGTATTGCAATGGGGTCACTTGTAGTATGACATGAACCCAAGGTCCCGGTTGAAGCCATCCCCATGGGGAGCGAACTTGACTATCAGCCTCTGCTCGGCCACTTTGTCTTGTTGCCTGTCCTGAAGTCTGCCTTGGAGGACGGTCACCCGAAGGTCCGAGGTCGAATGTCCCAGACCGCTGAAGTGTTCCCTGACTGGGAAGGAACACTCCTGCCTGGGGATTGTTACGCAGTGTCCATTCATCCGTTGTTATATCACCTGCTTGTTCCTCACCAATGCACTATGCCTCAGGGCATCCTTGCCTGCAGCGTGTGAGATAGGTAAGGTTGGCCGAGTCACGTGAGTACCTGCCACGTACATTACATGTCCCCACATGTAATGGTGGTATCCATATCGACACTCTGACATGTCTTGCAGCGGTTGCCATGACTGGGTTGTGTGGTGTTGTGGTCGATGTAATCCTGAAGACTGGACAGTTTGCTGCAAACAGTAATCTGTTTGAGGTTCGGTAGTTGTTTAAAGGTGAGAAGTGGGATTGTGGGAAAGATCCTCATCGATAATGTGTTGCAGGCTGCGAAGAACATGCCGTAGTTTTTCAGCTCCCAGGAGGTACTGGACAACGAAGGGCACCCTATCGGTTGCATCCCGTGTCTATCTCTTGAGGAGGTCATTACAGTTTCCCGCTGTGGCACATCGGAACTGGTGATCGATTGGTTGAGCATCGTATACTGTTTTTATGAGGGCGTCCTACAGCACCTTCAGGTGTCCATCACACTCCACTTCATCTGAACAGATCCTGTGTATGCATAGGGCTTATCCTTCGGGGATGGCTGTTTTAATCTGCTTGGGGGTGGGGGGAAGCTGGAGAAGTGTAGCTGTTGAAAGCATTGAGATTAAAGAGACACCACAACACAATAAGACCATAAGACACAGGAGCAGATGGACATCATTCAACCCTTTGAAAATCTTCCACCATTCACTCAGACTGTGGCTGGTCTGACAATCCTCATCTTCACTTGCCTACCTTTTCGCCACGGCCCAGGTTCCTCTTGCTAATTAAAAACCGATCTCAGCCTCAAATACACTTAATGCACCAGCCTCGACAGCTCTCTGGAATAAAGAATTCCACAGATCCACTCCCCTCTGAGGGAAGAAATTCCTCCTCATTTCTGTTAAAAATGTGTAACTGTGTATTCGGTATTTTTTCTTGAGTCCTCAACTCTCCCACAAGGGGAAACGATCTTCCCACATTCACCCTGTCAAATCCTCAAAGAATTTTCTATGTTTTAATAATGTCGCTTCTCAATTCTAATGAGTGCAGGCTCAATCTACTTTAACCTCTCTTCGTGTGACAGTCACTTGGGTCAGCTCAGTTGAACCTTCCCTGATCAGCTGATGTCCTCACCAAAGTTGATCCGTGATTTTTGAGAATATTTGTAGCTCAGGTTGAGGTTCCGGCTGTGAGTTTGCTCGCTGAGCTGGAAGGTTCGTTTTCAGACGGTTCATCACCATACTGGGTAGCATCATCAGTGAGCCTCTGGTGAAGCACTGGTGTTATGGTCCACTTTCTATTTATGTGTCTTGGTCTGTTAAGGTGGGTGATATCATTTCTAGTTCTGATATCAGAACTGGCACCAGAACTAGAACCAGAACAGGAAATGACATCACCCACCTTAATAGACCGCGACACATAAATAGAAAGCGGGTCATACTACCAGTGCTTCACTGGAGGCCCATTGATAACGCTACCTAGCATGGTGATGAAACATCTGAAAACGAACCTTCCGGCTCAGCGAGCAAACTCACAACTTCAATATTGATCCCTCAAGCAAACATGACAACAACAGACTATCTGGCCATTATCCCCCACTTCCTTTCTTGTTTGTGGGAGTTAGCTGTGTAAAAATTGGCAGCAGCATTTCCTAAGTTATAACAGTGGCAACGCTCCACAGTTACGGGGTTAACAGCAAAGCACCTTGAGGTGCTTCAGTGTCCTGAAGGCTGCAAGAGAAAAGCAAGTCCTGCTCTTTATTATTCGGAAAGTTTGTGCTTGTGGTTGGGGAGAGAAAGACACCAACAGCACAGTGGGCAGCTGCAAAGTCTTCTCTCAGTCCGGACCACATGTCAAGATATTTTTATACATTTTGTGATATAATAGGTCAGCGATGAGGTTATTGTCTCTTTAGCATGGTTTGCTTATGGCAAACGTTGCAGAATCATTAATGGTTTCGGTGCCATCATTGTCGTTCCAGCGCAGCCTTTGTTAATTTCAGTGTCAGTTTCAGCGCAGACATTGTCAGTTTCAATGTCTGCAGGAAAGTCCATTGCCATAATAATGGGCGCTAATCGCTCTTCCTGTGAAGGACGATTCCTGCAGCCCTGGCTATCATCACTTTGTATTGAGTCTGTATCAAACTGTTAGCATTTCTATCAAAGGTGTTAGCTGGACCCAGACACTTCGGCGGGCAGTGTACATTACTCGTGTATTCTCTCCCCCACTTGCCTTAAACTAATCAACTAGGTTGTGAGTGCATGGTGCTGGCATCCCAGTGGCCCCAGGCAGTGTCTGTGTTTGCTCTGCTGTCTCTCTCCATATTATGATCTAGCAGCCATCTTGTGTGTCAAGTGGCCAACTTATGGCTCAGTGGCCATCTTGTGTGCCTAGTGTCACCCTTCCCCGTGACATCTCCCACTTCAGAGGAGCTGATATAATCCTGAATGATATAATCCTGACCAGTCTTTAAAGGGTTGCCCCTTGCTGATGCCAATCTTGAGAAACAAGACGAGTCAAAGCAGTGCCCCCTGTGTCTGGATCATTCTCGTCTCACACAGGATTATGTGCAAAGGCACAGAGCATCTACACAAACCTCACTTAATCTGGAATTTACCACGACATACGAGCAACATTTGAGGATTGTGGGTCCGTGCTCAATGAAATTTAGAAGGATAGGGTGGAGAGGGGAATCTGATTGAAACATTCAGAATACTGAATGGCCTGGACAGAGTGGACATTGGGAAGATGCTTCCATTGGTAGGAGAGACTGGGACCTGAGGGCACAGCCTTAGAGTAAAGGGAAGACCCTTTAGAATGGAGATAAGGAGGAACTTCTTCAGCCAGAGAGTGGGGAATCGATGGAACTCATTGCCACAGAAGGCTGTGGAGGCCAGATCATTGAGTATATTTAAGACTGAGATAGATAGGTTCTTGATTGCCAAGGGGATCAAAGGTTATGGGGAGAAAATGGGAAAATGGGGTTGAAAAAAACGATCAGCCATGATTAAATAGCAGAGCAGTCAATGGGCCGAATGGCCTAATTTCTGCTCCTATGTCTTCTGGTCTTATGGTCTAATCAGTGTCTTAGTGTGAGGTCTGACCAGGTGGATTAGGTGTATGTTAGTTTCAAATGAATCTTGTGTTATTGACATTCGACTCAGTTCACTGACACGTGCACATGCAGAGCAATAATCAACACTTTAGATGCGACAATGCAGGTTAATAAAAAAAATCCTAACTTGTGTTTCGAATCCCTCCTTGCCTCAGCCCCTCCCTCTCTCTCTATAAACATCTCCAGCCCTAGGCCCATCTGAGATCTCAGTAATTCTTCCATTCTGGTCTCTCGAAGCCCAAGAACCTTAATTGCCCCTGCCATTTGTGACCAGGCCTTCAGCTGTTGAAATCTCAGCTTGAATCTCCCCTCCTCACCTTCCCCACTTCATCTCTGTCCATCCTCCATCAAAAACACTCCTGAAGTTTTTGGACACCTGTCTCAATATCGCCCTGTGTGGCTCAGTGACAAGTTGTGTTTGATAATATTCCTGTGAAACATCAAATGTGCTATATTAATGTAACTTGGTGATTCCTAAAGAGATAGCTGAACTGAAACAGCTTCAGAGGATATTTGTAGGAAATATTTGCATCTCTGAAACATTTTCCACAAAGTCCACCCATCCTTAAGAAACCCTTTATTTACACGCAGGGAGTCCTTGATGCTGATCCATCCCTAAGCGTGTCATGTAATGTTCAATGGTTTAATTGCTCTGTGTTTGACTATAAGAGTCTGGTAACTGATCTATGCTCACTGTGCGTGATTGGTTGAGCCCTTGTGTTGACTCTGAGCTAAGTAAACAGCACAGAAATTCCAGGAGGGATAAATATGACTTCAGAAATAACTTAAAAACTTGTTGTTTGGTCAACTCGTGCACTTAGAAACTAGTGTCATCTTTGCATTATTCTGAGGAAAATCACATATATGAAATATGTAACATAACACAAACAATTAAGTGCTTCCTGAGGGGAGTCACTGTCATACTTTCAAAAATGCAGCAATCAATTTGTGCACAGCAAAATCCCACAATCAACAATGCAATAAGGAGTATTAAAGTAACTCCACAGAGGCCAGTATCCCTTTATGTACATGTAGCGAGTCCTTAACACTGATTCAGCTCCCTCAGAGCCAGCTCATAGTGAACAGAATCTCTGACCTTCTTGTTTATATCCATCAGCCAGGGCTCCCTGATTGGACCAGATTAACAGCCCAGTCAGGGAACAATGAGGTCCACATGGCTGAGCTCATGACAGCCACTAAAAGTGTATCTTTTTCTGGGTGATGTTGATTCAGGGAAAAGTGTGAAACCAAGGGGAAAACACTACAACAGGAGAACTAAGGAAGAAGATACAGCATGATCTCCATGATTGGAGATATGGCAAGGAGACAGGGCAGGAATAGAATGTAAAATGAGTACAAGGAACTGACACACAAAAAAAGTATTCATCCCTCTCTGTCTTTTGTGTTCTGCCTGTAAACATAATCGCTCAGGGAGTCCAGCAAATTCATGTCTACAAATTGGCTTTTCAATCGTGAGACTGAGATGGAAATTTTTAAATTACTGAAATGAGATGCTCTGATTCTTCAGCTAACCACAGGTTTATACTGTGGCAGAAGTTAATTAAATATAAATACTGGAGAGAGGCACGTTTGCAAAAGGTATTGAAATGGTGTTCCTGGGTTAATATAATTTAAAGAAACAAGGTCTGACCATTGAGTGCTTGACAGTAATTCAGTGTGAAGGCTGTTTGTAATGTTTCAGTAAATTGCAGCAATGTCACACCAGAGTTGGTGTCTTATTGCTTTCAGACTATCTGCACCTGAGAGACTGATTCTGAATATGTAAAATATAAACATTCTGACTTATTGGCCATTGTCAAAAATTAAGCCAGTCCTTTTACATTACAGTGTCATATTTGACCCTGAGGTGATCATTCAACCTCATGTCTGTGCTATCTCCAGCATCATTTATTTCCACCTCTCCCCTGTCTCAGCCCATCTCCAACTGCAACTTTCTCATCTCTAGACTGGATGTACTCCTGGTCATTTCCCCCATATTCCACCCTCTGCAAACCTGGGCTTACCCAAAGACCTGTGTCCCGGCTCACAGTGAATCCCACCCACTTATCACTCTCTCATGCTTGTTGACCGACACTCCTGGTCGAGCAACGTCTAGTGTGATGATGCTGCCCCTTTGACAAGGTTATTTTGCCCCTTTTTCTTCCAAGAGGGGTCATAAAGGCAGAGGTGCCAATATGTCTGAACTGGCTACTTTAAAAATGGCTAACAGATACTGCCTAAGGCAACAATCAGAGCTTTTATTCGGGTTTTATTTTTCAAAGCATTGTACGATGAAAGGGGCGTGGCCAGGTCTCCCAGTTCAGGTTTCCTTTGTCTAGTTTGGTTTAGTTTGACGCTCCTGGTCAAGTAAGGCTGCCAGACTCTCATAATCAATGAAACAACAAAAGATACCCTGATTGAACAGAGGTTTTCTGGCTGACTCTCTCTCTCTGATAACTCTCCTGTATGATCCTGTGGTTGATTTTTCCTTTTTTGCCAAGGGGGTCTTTATTGGGATGTTGTAGCCATTTGGAACAGCATCATTAAGTTGCGATAGAATCACTTGGGTTTTCACATAGGTTAAGTTATTCTATGCTCAGTTCTCTATTGTTCACGTTTCACTGGGTAGTCTGTAAATAAATTGTGTTTTATTTAAAACTAAGTGGTTTGGAATATCCACTTTACACCTGCATAAAACAACCAGAAAACTTAGGGCCTGAGCTACCTACTTTAAATATTTTGAGAGGGTCTGGCCTGGTCCATTGCAGTAGACTCTAAAAGTCTCAACCTTGCTTTCCAATCACACCATGGCCTCTCTCCTCCCTATCGCTTGTAATCTCCTCCAGCCCGGCAACTCCGTAAGATAGTCACACTCAAGTGCTGTTTCGATCGGTTCACCACTGGCTGCCAGATGCTTGGATATATGGATCCCAAACTCTGGAATTCCGTACCCACAATTCTCTGCCTCTCTACCTTGAGGGGAATCATTCCTGACAAAAACTGTCATGGTAATGTCTCCAGATGAATCATCAGATGGTAATGAGACAAAGACCTGGCCTTCAGTCCGCACACTGTTGTGTGAATGGAGCCATTACCTGGACTGTTTAGGCTTTGAATTCATATTTACAACTTTAAAGGTACCCGTGTGGGGCTTGGGAAGGAGCTCTGTGCCCAAGCATTGTGCCTCTGCTTTATTTTTGTCAGTGGGGTCAGCAAGAGGGGATTCTGTGGCACCTAAAGCCAATTGTCCAGCAGTACCTTAGAGAGTCAAAGGAATTAGAAATCTGAGTATGGCTGAAAAACTCAAACTTCAGCGAACCATTTTCTCTTGCACTTATTGAGACAATTCTCAAAATATCCCAAAGCAAAGGGAAAATAACAGCTTGGGCGGACAGTGTTGCTTAGTTGGCAGGTGGATTCAGACAATGCAAGGAGAGTGTAAATGATAACGGATAATTAGATGCCAGGTTCAGTTTAAACCAAGTATATTCTCTCTCCACACATCACGCAAATTGTGTGCAGTGGCATTCTTAATAGATTTGCCTCACAAATGCAGGAATGTTGACTGAATGTGTCTTTTTCAGCAAATACTCAAGTTCTGTACAAGCCCCTAACCAAGTGAATTATAATTTAGGCTCCAAGATATTTCAAGAATTGACTTGGGTGGGACAGTGGCTCAGTGGTTAGCACTGTTGGCTCACAGCGCCAGGGACCTGGGCTTGATTCCACCTTCGGGTGAACTGTGTGGAGTTTACACATTCTCCCTGTTTGTGCATGAGCTTCCTTCGGGTGCTCCAGTTTCCTCTCACAGTCCAAAGATGTGTAGGTTAGGTGGATTGGCCATTCTGTATGTATCAGCTAGATGGGTTAGCAGGGAAATGCAGGGTTGTAGGGGTGAGGGTGGGATGCTGTTCAGAGGATCAGTGTAGACTCGATTGGCCAAATGGCCTGCTCCCACACTGTAGGGATTCTGTGATTCAACCTTGGAGACAAATCACAGGATCATTTTTATTTTAAAATTAATTAAAGCTTCTGTTTTAAATTCTTGTAAACATCACAGATCAGTGGAAAAGGTTGAAAAATCACCTGATTTGGTGACAATGGCTTTATTTAGATTTAGATTACTTACAGTGTGGAAACAGGCCCTTCAGCCCAACAAGTCCACGCCGACCCTCCGAAGAGCAACCCACCCAGACCCATTCATTTATCCCTTCACCTAACACTATGGACAATTTAGCATGGCCAATTCACCTGACCTGCACATCTTTGGACTGTGGGGGGAAACCGGAGCACCCGGATGAAACTCACGCAGACACTGGGAGAATGTGCAACCTCCACACAGACAGTCGCCTGAGGCAGGAAGTGAACCCGAATCAGTATTTAGCTTCAGCTTGGTGTAGATAGGCACCCAAGGTACAATTGTTCTGGATGGCAATGATAATAGCAGCAGAACATTGGACACAGACATTCATGTGATTCAACTCTCAGCAATGCACCCCAACAGATTTGGCTACAATACCCCTGGACTGTTTAACTCAGGACATATAGTAAAATAAAACAATTCAATAATGTCGGAACTGCATTGGATACTTGTTTGACCTCAACTAGTATGCCATCTGGACGTGGTGTTTTATGCCTTGAAGATACGCAAAGCCTACACACCGGTTCCCATGGATATCCCAGCACTTTCAGTCAGTACTTTTAACTGTCTGCTCCCTCATTCTTACAGCTTGCATCTGTTTAGTTTTGTTTTCTCAGTGATAGCACTAAAGCTGAATCAATCAGACACCATCAGCCACTAACACAGAGATGTAATTACACACTCAGCAACTGAATTCTACCTTGAACAAGTGCAGGAAAGTGGTACTATGTCAGGAGTAGCCTTGGTAGAATGATGGGCCTCTTTTGTCCTGCATGATTCTATGATTCTCACCTTTCATATCTTGCTTAAAGCTTGCTGCACTGTCCATGTTTGTGGGTATCTGTCTTAATGAGATCATCTCCTCATGTTTCCCAGTGTCATGCTCTGCTTTTCAGTGTTCCTGGAAAGCACCATGCAATGTTGCATTCTGTTAAAGGAGCTATATAATTCACGTTGATGTTTTGGTTTGTCTGTGGTTATTTGGAGTTGCAGCCTGGGTATTTTACGTCTGTCTGCCCCCTCTGGTGAAGTTAATGCATCTTTCATAGCAAGCACACAGTTTCAGGTATTTACAATAGCCATCACAGGACTGAGCTGAGGGTTTTGTGAGAAGTTTCAGTTGATCCTACAGATGCAATCCAATTTATACATAGGGACAGCGGGAGATATTCGCTCTCTTATTACATCTTGCTTTCTCGCTGCTGCATTAAAGACTGCAGTTAGATTGTGGAATGCAAGGTCAGTCCTCACCTGTGAAGCTTGGCCGTTATTATCATCAGCACATCCAGATATGGAGAGCAGCAGCGTGTAAGCGGACTGTCTCTACAGCTGGTACACACCCACTCACAGACACTCTCACACATACACACACACACGCATACACACATATGTACATACAGACGCACTCACACTCTCACACTAGCGCACACACTCTCTCACATACTCACACACACACTGTCTCTCTCACACACACACACATACACGCACACATACATACATGCACACACACACTCTCTTTCTCTTTCTCACAGACACACACGCAAACACGCGACACAATCTGTCTCTTCCACACTCACACCACCCATACATATACACAATCACACTCATACACACACACACACTCATACACACAAGCACAACATATGTATATATACCCACACACTCATTTATATATGTGCACACGTGTACCACACTCATATATATACACATGCACACACCTACATGCACACATATACACATACACTTGCAGATGCACATACACATAGGTTCACATACATACACATGCAGATACACTCACATAACTACATGCTGACATTTCACACACATGCACGTATCCACATACCCAACCATACACACATACTCACTCAAATCCATATGCAGACACACATAGGCACATGCACATGCTCACATAGACATCTGCAGTTACACATCCAAATTATTAAGGAGTTTGACAGAGTAGAAGCTGTCTCTTTCTGGTATTCTATATCTAGCTGTCCCAGATTCAGAATATATCATTGGCCATTTTGGACTGGGCTGTAATGAATTTCAATTCAAAGGGCCATGAACCGCTGGCATTTGTATGTCACAGGGCCCTGGAAACTCAGTCATTGAGTATATTGAAGACAGCAAATGATCGATTTTCAACATCAAGGGGATCAGTGGATATAGAGAGAATGTGGCAAGGTGGATTTGAGGAGGAGGATGAATCATGAATTTATTAAATGATAGAATATCCTTGGAAGGGTGAATGTCCTACTCAAGCTCATATTCCTTATGCTCACACACATACACATGTGTACACACACAAACAAATACACAGTCATGCACACACATACACGTAAATACTATACATGCAAACACTTAAATACAAATCGCACAAACTAGCTGCTTTTTACTTCTTACATTGGTGGTAATGCTGTCTTGGCTCAGAATATCGGGCTCGGTAACAAAAGACAGTGAGAAGCTTGGATTACGCATTGTACTAAGTAACACATTCACTAACTAAGCTAGCAATAACGGTGGACAGCATGGTGGCTCAGTGGTTCCCCAACTACCTCATAGTACCAGGGTTCTGAGTTCAAATCCCAGCCTCAGGTGACTGTCTGTGTGGAGTTTGCACGTTCTCCCTGTATCAGTGTATGTTCCCTCTGGGTGCTCTTGTTTTCTCCCACAACCCAAAGATGTGCAGGCGAGGTGGATTAGCCAAGGGAAGTGTAGGGTTACAGGGATAGACTGAGAGGGTTGGTGTGTACTTGATGGACCAAATGGCCTGCTTCCACACCTTAGGGTTTCACGGATAGTGTGGCAGATGTTTTGTTGGATGCTTTGTAATAGAACACACAGACGCTTTTTGAAGAACCAGAATGATCAAGCAGTGTTCTAGAATTTACATTCATAATGTTGTCATGATCCAGGGTTTTTCAGTAAATTGTATAGAGACATGGAAAAAAGGAGCAGAGTAGACCATTCGGCCCCTCGAGACTGTTCCACCATTCAATAGGATCATGGTTGATCATCCAACTCAGTCCCCTGTTGCTGCTTTAACCCCATACCCTCTGATGACTTTAACCCAAAGAACTGTATCTAGCTCCTTCCTGTAAACATGTTGATATAAATGCTTTATCACTGAACAAAAGTCTGCAAAAGGTGGTCACCTCAGGAACACTTGACTCCTTTGGGATGCACTGAAATCTCCTGTGTCTCATGTAGGCATAAAAGGGATGTCATGTCAACGTCCTTTCCTGAAACCCAATCCGAATCAAAGACACTGACTGTCTCAAACTCTCCGCCTGTTGAATGGCAGCACAGGATGCATTTTCAACACACCACTCCTTGTTTGGAAGACGGACTTTGAACTTGTGGAAGTGACACAATAAGGGGGCCATCTTGGTGTCTGCTTTACCAATTCCGCAGGATGCTGCAATGCAGAGAGAATTATTTGGAAAGCCAGCCAACAAGTTGCAAGCCATCCAAGTTGCCAAGGTCAGAAAGACAAATACTTGGAAAGCTGGAAATTCCTACCAGTGGGAAGAATGTTTGTTTGTCCTTTATATAAGTCCTTGAGATGAAAGGATAAAAGACATGATTAGTAAGTTTGCAGGGGACACCAGAATTGATGGAATGGTGGACAGTGAAGAAGGTTACCTAAGATTACAAAGAGATCTTTGATCAATTGGGTCAATGGGCTGAAGAGTGGCAGATGGAATTTAATTTGGATAAATGTGAGATATTACATTTTGGTAAAATAAACAAGGGCAGGGCTTTACAGTTAAAAGTAGGGCCTTAGGTATTGTTGTAGAACAGAGGGAGCTAGGAATGCAGGTACATAATTCTTTGAAGTTTGCATCACATATAGATAGAGTGATTAAGAAGGTATTTAGCACACTTGCCATCATTGCTCAGACTTTGGGTGTAGGAGTTGGAACGTTATGTTGAGGTTGTAAGGACATTGGTGAGGCCTCTTACTGGAGTACTGTATCCAGTTCTGGTCACTCTGTTACAGGAAGGATATTATTAAGTTGGAGAGGGTTCAGAAGAGATTTACCAGGATATTGTTGGGAATGGAGGGTTTGAGGTATAAAAATGAACTGGAAAGACTGGGGCTTTTGTTCACTGGAGTGTTAGAGGTTGAGGGGTGACCTTATAGCGGTTTACAAAATAATGGGATAAGGTTCTGGATGTAGGTTCTCTCACTGAGCTGGAAGGGTCATTTTCAGACATTTCGTCACCCTACTAGGTAACATCTTCAGTGAGCCTCCAGACAAAGCACTGCTGGTGTTTCCTGCTTTCTATTTATATGTTTGGGTTTTCTTGGGTTGATGATGTCATTTCCTCTGGTGATGTCATTTCCTGTTATTTTTCTCAGAGGATAGTAAATGGGTCCAAGTCAATGTGTTTGTTGATAGAGTTCCGGTTGGAACTTGCTAATGAGATAAGGTGAATGGCAGATGTCTTTTCCCTAGGGTGGGGGATTTCAAGACCGGGGGCATATTTTTAAGGTGAGTGGAGAAAAATTTTAAAAAGACAGGAGGAGTCTTTTTTTACACACAGAGCATGTTTCACACACAGAGGAAGTGGTGGATGCGGGTACACTTAAAATATTTAAAAGACATTTAGATGCGTTCATGAATAGGAAAGGTTTGGAGGGATATGGCCAAGTGCAGGCAGGTGGGACTAGGGATAGCATGGACTCTTTGGACCAAAGGGTCTATTTCTATGTTGTATGACTCTTTAACTCCTCTTGTCCATCCACCATCCCCTTCCCTCCCCAAAACTGTTCCAATTTTACTTCCATTTGAGATGCAAGCTCCTGAAAATCTGTCTTCAAGGAAACCCTCGCAGCTCTCTGTGAGAATTCTTTGCTTTGCAAGATGTTCACCTCATTTGTAAAGTGTCACACTCATCTAAGAAACTGCAGGCTTGCCACTAAAGATAATTAAAGATAATAGAGATTATTATAAGTTGTTACCACTTAATTTCACCTTCGTGTGTGCGTGCGTGTGTGCGTGCGTGTGTGTGTGTATGTGTGTGTGTGTGTGTGTGTGTGTGCGCGTGTGTGTGTGTATGTGTGCGTGTGTGTGTGCGTGTGTCTGTGTCTGTGTGTATGTGTGCATGTGTGTATGTGTGTGTATGTATGTGTGTGTGTGTGCCTGTGTCTGTGACTGTGTGTATGTGTGCATGTGTGTATGTGTGCGTGTGTGTGTGTATGTGTATGTGTGCGTGTGTGTATGTGTGTGTGTGTGCGTGTGTCTGTGTCTGTGTCTGTGTCTGTGTGTCTGTGTGCATGTGTGTATGTGTGCGTGTGTGTGTGTATGTGTATGTGTGCGTGTGTGTATGTGTGTGTGTGTGCGTGTGTCTGTGTCTGTGTCTGTGTCTGTGTGTCTGTGTCTGTGTCTGTGTCTGTGTGTGTGTGTGTATGTGTGTGTGTGTGTATGTGTGTGTGTGTGTGTGTGTATGTGTTTGTGTGCGTGTGTTTGTGTGCGTGTGTGCGTGTGTGTGTGTGTGTAAGATGTCACATTTTAAAATCTGGGGTAAATGTTTGATAATAAATACATTTATTTGCCTTTAAACCAACAAAAAACTTGCTGCTGGAATTATTTAATTGGGAACCTCATTCTGATGGTAAATAAATACCTCGCTTTCACAGACAGATGTGTTAATTAAAGGCAGCAAGACAAAACACACAATTTCTGAGGGGGACAAGATTAACAAAATATCTGTTGCTCTGCCTCTGTAAATTCCTCCAGCCCTGTGGTCTCTCCCCAAGATCCCTGCAATTCTCTGATACTGGCACCATGCACATTTCTGACTTTCATCATCGCACTATTGACAACCTTATCTTCACCCTCCTGGAACTTAATATCTGGTATTCCCACTCTATACGCGTTTATTGATTGACCTTTAAGACGCATCAGGCAGGAAACCAGAGAACATGGTATATAAAATTAGGAAGCTAACTACAGGAAAGGAGCACAAGTGAATGTTTCTTTGATGCTCAGGCTAATAAAACTTGGAGAAGAAATAAATCGAGAGAACTATTGAACCAGAGAAAGTAAAAAATCTTCAAAATCAACAGAGGCATTCTGTGGAGACATCGGGGATCGGGGAAGATCAAAATAAATATGTGCATTTATGTAGCACCATTCATAACTTCAGGACGTCAAAGAGTGTTTTTGAGTGTGGTCACCGTCATAGCTAAGGAAACATGGATCTATAGCACACAATACGATCCCAAAAGCAGCAATTTGGTAATAACCAGATAATCTGCTCTAGCGGATGTCAGTTGAGCATTGAACACCAGTGAAGAGACTCGTGATAACTGGTGACTCGCAGAGAGACTTCCCAAGGAGTATTTCACAGTTTAACGTCCAACCCAAAAGGCAGCACCTCCCACAGTGCGGCACTCCCTCAGCACTGACCCTCCAACAGTGTGGCACTCCCTCAGCACTGACCCTCCAACAGTGTGGCACTCCCTCAGCACTGACCCTCCAACAGTGTGGCATTCCCTCAGCACTGACCCTCCAACAGTGTGGCACTCCCTCAGCACTGACCCTCCAACAGTGTGGCATTCCCTCAGCACTGACCCTCCAACAGTGTGGCACTCCCTCAGCACTGACCCTCCAACAGTGTGGCATTCCCTCAGCACTGACCCTCCAACAGTGTGGCATTCCCTCAGCACTGACCCTCCGACAGTGCCCACTCCCTCGGCACTGACCCTCTGACAGTGCGGCACTCCCTCAGCACTGACCCTCCGACAGTGCGGTGCTCCCTCAGCACTGACCCTCTAACAGTGCAGCACTCCCTCAGCACTGACCACCGACAGTGCGGCACTCCCTCAGCCCTGGCCCTCTGACAGTGTAGCACACCCTCAGCACTGACCCTCTGACAGTGCGGCATTCCATCAGCACTGACCCTCCCACAGTGCAGCACTCCCTCAGCACTGACCCTCTGACAGTGCAGCACTCCCGCAGCACTGACCCTCCGACAGTGTGGCACTCCCGCAGCACTGACCCTCTGACAGTGTGGTACTCCCTCAGCACTGACTCTCCAACAGTGCGGCACTCCCTCAGCACTGACCCTTCAACAGTGCAGCACTCCCTCAGCACTGACCCTCCCACAGTGTGGCACTCCCTCAGCACTGACCCTCCGACAGTGCTGCACACCTCAGCACTGAACCTCCGACAGTGCCCACTCCCTCAGCACTGACCCTCTGACAGTGCGGCACACCCTCAGCACTGACCCTCTGACAGTGCGGCACTCCCTCAGCACTGACCCTCTGACAGTGCGGCACTCCCTCAGCACTGACCCTCCAACAGTGTGGCACTCCCTCAGCACTGACCCTCTGACAGTGAAGCACTCCCTCAGCACTGACCCTCCGACAGTGTGGCACTCCCTCAGCACTGACCCTCCGACAGTGCGGCCCTCCCTCAGCACTGACCCTCCGACAGTGCTGCACTCCCTCAGGCACTGACCCTCCGACAGTGCAGCACTCCCTCAGCACTGACCCTCCAACAGTGTGGCACTCCCTCAGCATTGACCCTCTGACAGTGCAACACTCCCTCAGCACTGACCCTCTGACAGTGCAACACTCCCTCAGCACTGACCCTCTGACAGTGCGGCACTCCCTCAGTTCTGCAGCAGAACCATCAGGTGGGGAGACGGGCACGTGTGTTTGAGGGGTGGTGGAATGAGTTGTTCCTCAGACATTCTGACTCAGAGCTGCAGGTCTTTAACCAATGGACCACCACTGGCTGATGAGGGTAAGAGGCCACTGTGACTGAAGAGGGAAGAGCCAAGTTAACCTTCCAAGCTTGCCTCAGTCAGAACTTTCCCATTTGTCATTGAGATTAGTAGCGGGTGAGGCAGGATGAACATTTGTTCTGCAATTGCTCCCTTCACCTCCCTGTGGATGGATGTAAACATTTGATGATGTGTGGAGTAATTATAAAAATTAAAAGTGATGGCCGCTTTCAATGCTATCGACTGTGAGAATCCTATAATTTTCTTGAATGGAAACTCTCCAATTTCCCATTTCTTTCTCAGAATTTAAGACATGCCTGATAGGTTTTTAATGGAATTTGCTACGTTCACTTTGTGAAATCTCATTCTCCAGCTCTGAGCTGTGGGCTTATTCTAAACTGGATTTGAGCATCTGTCTCTGCTGCCGAAGGTTAGATGAGCTGTTAAACACGGAGGCTGAAATTAAAACAATTTCCTCGTCATTTATTTTTCACTTGATGCACATTTCAAAGTTCCTCCTACCTTTTGAAGGATGTAAAATGCACAGTGCGGAGTTAAGATGGGATCAAAACGTGGAAGGAAGTGCTGAGCGGGTGGCAATAATTTCTAAATGATTTGACCTTACGACATTTCATTCGCTAATCTCTCTCTCTCCTCCCTTTAACACTGGTCCTAATTGACTAAGACATTGTCCTAATGTCTCCTCAGGTGTCTCGGAGTTGTGCAAAGTGTCTTGGGGGTTTTGCCATGTTAAAGACACCACATAAATATCAGGTGTACTTGTCCAACTTTGTATAATAATTCTTGAATCAATGCTTTTTTTTTTGTTTATTCACGGGATGTGGGCATCGCTGGCCAGGACGGCATTTACTGTCCACTCTCTAATTGCCCAGAGGGTGGTTAAGAATCAACCACATTGCTGTGTGGGTCTGGAGTCACATGCAGGCCAGGATGGGTAAGGATGGCAGATTTCCTTGCCTAAAGGACAGACGGGTCTTCAAATCTGCTGTGTTGGGATTCGAACTTGGATGTAACCACAGCGCTACAGCAAGTATAGGCTTATGGAAAAGGGTGCAGCAATGCCAGTGACCTCCCCGCCACCGTTTGTGAGGTTAGCCAATCAGTAACGTTGGATGAAGGCTCGGCTGTGATGCCCTCACAGTCAAATAGCTAGCTGACTCAGCGCTGCTGCAGATGGCGAAGTAGTTGGAATGCTTTAAACTGGTGGATTGTTAAGATGTAGAGAGATGGGCATTCCCCAATCCCTCACCCCCCCCACCCCGTCACCCCACACGGTATGAGCTGCCCCTTCACCCTGAGTGGAGACTTTCTCAACGCTCCATAATCTCTGTGGGAGTCAGGATGGGGCACTTTCAGGTGGTCTATGTGGTCTGGTTGGATGACCCATGAGTGAGTTGATAAGCAGATGATCCAGCTCACCTCTGTTAGTCTCTCGCTCTTTAATAACCCTTTGTTATTGCCACCAAAACAAGGCAGGACAAGAGAGGGCCAGAGTGATTCTGCCACATCGTCCCATCCATTGCAGTGAAGGCGATTACTACAGGGCCTTATCCACGTGCAATTCCACTGCCTGTCTCTTCCTGTGTCACACCATTATAAAGATTCACCACAGATCGCTCTCTCCAATCTTATCTTTCCAATGTCCCAGCTCACTTTCGGACTGGAGCTTGCAGCCTCGTGTATTCCTCCCTGTGAGGTTCTGGTTTTCTATCTGTCTTGCTTCTCACCAACGTCCACCAAGAAATCCAACAGGAATGATGGGGACTGTCCAGCTGTCACTCGGCCACTGTCTGAGCTTGACTTGTCCCTTTCACCTGTGCCTCTCTGCCTGATGGTCACCATTACTGGCCGTGCTGTCAGTCCTTGGACACTGTCAAACCACTCTTTCCTGCTTCTCTCACCTCCAAGCTCCCTCACTCTTTCCTTAAACCTTTCCCTTGCCAATTCTTCCTTTGTTTTTCTTCTCCGAACGAAGCCGTCATTGCGCTCATTCTTCCTCCTTGAATCTCTCGATTTTCATCCAGCACTTTCCCTCTGTTCCCGCTCTCCCCCAGCCCTCCCTGCACACCTCCTCCTGATCCCTTCTCTACCTCCATGTTCGCTCTCATAGTTCAGCTTCTATCTTTATGCCTGGCCAGAAACAGCCCTTCAACCCATCCAGCCAGTGCTGGCTCTGCAGCAGAGCTATCGCATTAGTCCCACATCACTTCCCTTCTCCCCCTACAAGCCCTACAAATGTTCCTCCCTTTCAGTGTTTAATCAGTCCCTTTCCGAACATTCTTATCCAATCGGCGTGCACTGCCCCATCACGCAGCACATTCCAGACCACAATGACTCACCAGGAGAAACAATTCCTGTAGCCTTGGTGGGATAGGAGGATGCTAACCCCAGTCCTCTCTCTTTGACTGAGTCTCAGGACTATATGGTGAGGAACATAAGAACTAGGAGCAGGAGTAGGCCACTCAGCCCCTCAAGCCTGCTCGTTCCCACCTTGGCGTCACAGGATGTGGGAGTCACTGGTTAGTAATTATTACGCATTCCAATTACAAGTCCTTGATCAGATGGTCCAATGGGCCGAGGAGTGGCAGATGGAGTTTAATTTAGATAAATGTGAGGTGCTGCATTTTGGAAAAGCAAATCAGAGTAGGACTTGTACACTTAATGGGAAGGCCCTGGGGAGTGTTGATGAACAAAGAGACCCGGGGTGCAGGTACATAGTTCCTTGAAAGTGGAGTCACAGGTAGATGGAATATTGAAGAAGAATTGCCTTCATTGGTCAGAGTATTGAGTACAGGAGTTGGGAGGCCATGTTGCGGCTGTACAGGACATTGGTTAGGCCACTTTTGGAATACTGCGAGCAATTCTGGTCTGCCTGTTACAGGAAAGATGTTACAGAGCTTAAAAGGGCTCAGAAAAGATGTTCAGGGATGTTGCCAGGGTTGGAGGATTTGAGCTATAGGGAGAGGCTGAACAAGCTGGGGCTGTTTTCCCTGGAGCATCGGAGGCTGAGGGGTGACCTTATAGAGGTTTATAGAATCATGCGAGGAATGGATAGGATAAATAGACAAGATATTTTCTCTGGGGTGGGTGAGTCCAGAACTAGAGAGCACCGGTTTAAGGTGAGAAGGGAAAGATTTAAATGGGACTAAGGGTCAACTTTTTCACACAGAGGGTGGTGCGTGAGTGGAATGAGCTGCCAGAGGAAGTGATGGAGGCTGGTACAATTACAACATTTAAAAGGCATCTAGATGGATAAATGAATAGGAAGGGTTTGGAGGGATATGGGTTGATGGGGCGGCATGGTGGCTCAGTGGTTAGCACTACAGCCTCACAGCACCAGGGACCAGGTTCGATTCCAGCCTTGGGTGACAGTTTGTGTGGAGTTTGCACATTCTCCCCGTGTCTGCGAGGGTTTCCTCCCACATTCCAAAGATGTGCAGGTCAGGTGAATTGCCCATTGTGTCAAGTGCATTAGTCAGAGAGAAGTAGGTCTGGGTGGGTTACTCTTTGGAGGGTCGGTGTGGACTCGTTGGGCCGAGGGGCCTGTTTTCACACTGTAGGGAATCTAAGCATTAATTTAGGATATCTGGTCGGCATGGATGAGTTGGACCGAAGGGTCTGTTAACGTACTGTACATCTCTGTGACTATATGAGTCAACCACATCCACTGTGAGTCTGGAGTCACGTGTAGACCAAACCAGATAAAGTCAGAAGATTTCCTTCTCTGTGGGCGACTCCTGAAGCAAATGGGCTTTTTATGGCAATCAGCAATGTTTTCAGGGATGCCATTTTGACGAGCTTTCATTTTAAATTCCGGATTTTTGTTGACTTCAAACTTCACTCATCCGGCATGGTGGGATTTCTAACATAGGGGTCTCAGATTAGGCCGGGATTCTGGATTCCGAGCTTGTGTGCTGAGTAGCCCGTTGTGCTGGGAATGGCACGTGGTAGGGTGGGGGTTAGAACTGGACACGAGGGAAGTCATGGGGCAGGCTAGAAGCGGGAATACTCACCAGGCCTCAAGGTGAAAAGCCTTCCAAAAAAACTCGACACCGCTGGCACTTCACCAAAACAATCGATAAAATTCAGGCCCAATAAAACCCCGCATTGTTGAATTGCCCAGCTCTTACCCAATCTTTCTCTGATTTCCAACGGATCCTCTTCATCCACCTCAATTTCGAATTAAAGGGAAGGCTTGAAAACCAAAGAACAAGACGATTGACCTGTAGTGATGAAGTGGATACCAAGACCCATACCAATGCCGGTCCAAATCCCACCGCAACTGTTTCGGTTAAATCTTATCAGTAACCCTGGAATGTAAACCTAATCACAGCCATGGTGTCCGATTGTTTTAAAGGCCCATCTCTTTCACTGTCGCCATTTTAAGGAAGGGAATCTTCCACACTTACCGTGTCTGGCCTACATGTGACTCCAGACCCACAGCAGCATGGTTCACTCTTAACCGCCCCTCTGAAATGGATAAGCGAGTCACTCAAGTTCGGGGGACTGCTAACCCAGCCTTTCTCCCGTGGGAAGCGGACGGTTCAGTAATAAAATGTTCACAATTGTTTTCAGGACAACCACAACAGAGGAGGTCAGAGAACGGGGGAGAAAAAATGCAGGTGTTTGGTGGTTAAAAGGCTATTTAAATCCGACTGATTACAAATATTGATTTATATCTATCCTTTGGGCAGAACCATCACCACTGATGACACAGTACAGATAATTATCATTGCCGCTTCTCAGGTATTAAGATAATAAGCAATGTATGAGCACTGAATGGGTAAATAAATCACTCAGATTTAATAGGCAGGTACACTGAAAAGCCACCTTTTGTTTAGTTTTTTTAACCATCATTCCAACTCAGGGAACATTAAATGAACTGGTGATTACATCAGGTAAATAAATAATTTTGATAATGGATTCTAAATCACACTAACACCTCATTGTAAAACACGTGTGATCGTTATCATAGTCTTAAACTATCATTTTCTAACTTAGAGTCATAGAGATGTACAGCACGGAAACACCCTTCAGTCCAACCTGTCCATACCTCCCAGATATCCTAAATTAATCTCGTCCCATTGGCCAGCACGTGACCCAAAATCCCTCCAATCCCTTCCTATTCATATACCAATCCAGGTGCCTTTTACACATTGCAATTGTACCAACCTCCACCACTTCCTCTGGCAGCTCATCCCATACACATACCACCCTCTGCGTGAAAAAGTTGCCCCTGAGGTCCCTTTCAAACGTTTCCCCTCTCACCCTAAACCTATGCCCTCTAATTTTGGACCCCCCTACCCCAGGGAAAAGACCTTGTCTATTTACCCAATTCATGCCCCTCATGATGTTATAAACCTCTATAAGTTCACCCCTCAGCCTCCGACGCTCCAGGGAAAACAGCCCCAGGCCTGTTCAGCCTCTCCCTGTAGCACAAACCCTCCAACCCTGGCAACATCCTTGCAAATCTTTCCTGAACCCTTTCAAGTTTCACAACATGCTTCTGAAGACTGTTTTGTTTATTCACTGATGAAATGTGGGCATCGCTGCCTGGGCCAGCATTTATTAGCCCAACCTAATTGCCTTTGAGAAGGTGGTGGTGAGCTGCCTTCTTGAATTGCTGTCGTCTGTATTGTGTAGGGACACTGACAGTGCTGTTAGAGAGCGAGTTCCAGTAGTTTGACCCAACGACACTGAAGGAACAGCGTTACATTCCCAAGTCAGGACAGTGAGTGACTGGGAGGGGTCTGTGATTCCATGTATCTGCTGCCCTTGTCCTTCGAGATGGAAGTGGGCTTGGAAGATGCTGTGGGAGCAGCTTTTCCTGCACATTCACTGAAGGTGACCTCACATTTGCCATCATTTATGAGATCTCTGTGATTTGTTTCCTCCAGGTACCTGTTCTTGATGTTTTGAACAGTTTGTCCTCATTAAGTACTCACAAAACACTTAGCAAGGCACCTTGGAGTTGATAAATTGCAGACCAGGAGTATGGCAGCCATCCACAACACTCGATCAGAACAGGCAGCATGGCCTTTTCTGTTGGGTTATGTGGCTTTCAGCTTTGCAAAGGTGGCAGCTCAAGCATTGAGGCAAACTTCTTTCTCAGTATCAGTCGTAACGTATGCTCAGGATTCGACTCTGAGCTAATTTTCAACGACGTGTGCGCCGTGAAATAAAAAGAAGAAACACACTACCTTCATATAGCGTCTTGGATGTCGCATAGCACCTTGCAGCCATTGGAAGGGCAGCTGCTTCTGTAATTTTGGAAATGAGGCAGCCAGTCTGTGCACAGCAGACAGCAAAAAGCAGCAACGTGATAAAGATCAGGTCACACGGTTCAGTGGGTGTTGAGTGGGGTGTTCTCCTCAGAAGAAAATGCCCTTCTTCTTCATCAAAACAGTGAGGTGACCTTCCCAAGAGGGAGAGAGAAGGCAGAACCTCAACATCTCACCTTAAAGACAGTACCCCTGACAGCACAGCTCTCCTTCCGCACTGCACTGGAAGCTACCACCTATGATTTTATTGTGTCAGTCATTGAACAACAGAATGCCTCCATTTCACATTGTCCCACTTAGTGTCATGTCATGTGGAAGTTGTTTTATTTTTAGGGTTTGTTTCTCACACTAACTTAATTTCTGCTTTAATTTGGGTTGCCTCTTGGCATCATCTCCTCCTCCTGGCTTGGATCCCTACTCAACCTTGCTTCCATCCAGTGTTGCCTCCTCTGTCCCTTGCCCTCCCCTTGCCTCCCGCCTTCTGATCTCTCACCTTGGACTCAGGGTCTGTTTTGAGGCCATTCCTTTCTCCTGGCTTCTGTTCTGTCCTCGGCATTGAAAGGATCCACCTAGTGGCAGCCGTTAGTCACTACAGGTGGAACCCAGCAGCACCAACCAACATCTGCCACTAGATGTCGCATGATCACAAGCTGAAAATAGAGGTGAGCCTGAATTTGAATTAAATGTGTGCACTGTACTATATTACTTTGTATTTGGTTGTGTACTTTATATTACAAGGTCTATCAAATTGGAATGAATTGCTGCATAGCTACCGTAGAGAATCAACTTGCATCTGTGGGCAAAATAGTGTCCGAAGGAACCTAACTCCAGCTTTAACATTGATCCCTATGGAAACCCTTGATTCGCTTAAAGTTGTTCCACTTAAAGTAGCAATTTTCCGGAATGGAAACACACATTATTAAATGAAGGCAATCTCTACTAAAAAGGAAATTAAAGAATGTGACTGCTGGAGATTGAAAACAAAAACAGAAATTTTTGGCAAAATGCAACGGGTCTGGCAGTGTCTAAGGGGATAAAAGCAAATTTGATGTTTCTCGTCTGGTTCTGATAAAGGGTCAATGGACTCGAAACCTTATCTCTACTTTCTTCCCTCGGATGTTGCCAGACCTGCTGGGTTTCGGCAGAAATTTGCGTTTTAGCTTTACAAACTTTCCTAAACTCGGATTCAGAGCCGGGAGGGAACTGCTTCTCATTGACTCACTGCTGATGCTGCGAACTGCCAGTGAGTTAAAATGGCCCAAAGAATAAATCTTTCACATGTTATAAAATATAGATGTCATATTCATGAAGTTGTACAGCACGGAAACTGATCCTTCAGCTGACCAGATATTCTCAACTAAACTAGTCCCATTTGCCAGCACTTGGCCCATATCCCTCTAAACCCTTTTTATTCATGTACCCATCTTTCAAATGCTGTAATTGTACCAGCCTCCACCACTTCCTCTGGCAGCTCATTTCACCCTCTTTGTGAAAAAGTTGCCCCTTAGGTACTTTTTAAATCTTTCCCCTCTCACCTTAAACCTACGCCCTCTCGTTTTGGACTCCCCTACTCCAGGAAAAAAAGACTTTTGGCTATTCACCCTCTCCACGATTTCATGTCTTGATGCTTTTTGAGCCAAAAATACTTTGAGCAAGTCAGGGGTTTGCACAGGAATCAATGTTATGATGATCAAATCACAAAACCACAGGGTAAATCAGTCCCTGCTGCTCAGATTCTCAATAACCACAAAGCAATTTGTTCTGGAGCAAAGTAGATAAATTTTAAATTGAAGAATAAATGGTTGCTGGCCCATTCAGGAAAGTAATAATTAAAAACACTAACATATAGTAATGATTTGCATTAATTGCATAAAGAATAATGCAATTCTGAAGTAATAAACTTTCATTTTGTTTATTAATTCCCAGATAAGCCTCTGCTATGGCATTAACATGTGACTTATTGCCAACTCGATGTTTGACAATGGTAGAATCATTGAATCCATACAGTGTGGAAGCAAGCCATTCAGCCCATCAAGTCCACACTCAGCCTCTGAACAGCAAACCACCCATACCTATCCCATCCCTGTGACACTGCACTCCCCTGTGGCTAACCCATCTAGCCTGCACGTCCATGGGCACTATGGGACAACTTCCCACGGCCAATCCACCCTGACCTGCACATCTATGGGCTGTGGGAGGAAACCCACACAGACAGTTACCCCGAGGCTAGGATCGAACTTGCGTCCCTGGCACTGTGAGACAGCAGTGCTAACCACTGAGCCACCGTGCTGCCCCCATGGTAATGCACTTTGGAAGGGGACAGGGGAATACCGTTCTCTGCTTGTATTTGCATTTAACATTAAAAGACTAGCTAGATTATACAAAGCAGTGTCTGGAACATTGTTTTTTTTTCAAGCGCTGCGTCCTAGTTTAACAGTGTTCCTGTGTTGTCCCAGTAACTCAAAAAAACTTCAATCAGCTCGGAAAAGTACTTTGACCCCTAAAACATTCTTGTGTACCACTAACTGCCACTCGTTTATAGTAATGAAAAAATTCAAGTGCCTTTCAAGGAGCTATTGATGGCACCCCCTTGTGGAGTGATTTGTTATTTCCCATTGGACAGGAAAGGGCTGGCCAAATGGCCTCAGCTCTACGGTACCCAGTCCCCTGTACCCCCAGCATCTGCCTAATGCCTTGGAGGCTGAAAATGTGGAAAATAATGGGCCACACCAAGCCACCTTTCCCAGAAGAGAGTGTGTGTGTGTGTGTGTGTGTGTGTGTGTGCGTATTACCTCCCACAATCCAAAGATGTTCAGGTTAAGGTAGATTGACCGCACTAAATTGCCCCATAGTGTTCAGCGCAATTAGGTTAGGTGCGTTAGTCAGGGGTAAATATAGGGTAGAGGAATGGGTCTGGGTGGGTTACTCTTCGGAGGGTCAGTGTGGACTTGTTGGGCTGAAGGCCCTGTTTGCAAACTGTAGGGGTTCTAATTTAAGTCTGCATTCCTTACAAGTCCAATAATGTACTGACAGCAATTTCTGCGTTAGTTAAGAGATAGACACCCTCAGCCATACCTCGAACAGGGGTTAGGGAAGCCTTACTGCAATTGTACAGGGGGTTGGTGAGACCACATCTGGAATACTGTGAGCAGACTTGTTGTCTTTTCAAAGAAAGATGTTGTTTCATTGGACGCAGTTCAGTGAAGGTTCACTTGGATGTTCTCTGGTAGGGAGGGATTGTCTTATGACAAATGGTTAAACAGGTTGGGACTCTACTCACTGAAGTTTGGAAGAATGTGACGTAATCTCATTGAACCATATGGGATTCCGAAGGGGCCTTAACAGGGAAAATGCTGAGAGGATGCTTCCTCTCATGGGACAGTCTGGGACCAAAGGGCGTAGTCTCAGAATAAAGGGGTGCCAATTTAAGACTGAAATGATGAATTCCTTGCCACAGTGAGCTGTGGGCCAGAGTCCTTGTGTATATTTACAACTGCAATAGGTAGACTCTTGATCAGTCAGGAAATCAAGAGTTAGAACAAATGAACAAAAAAAAATGCACCCCAGGAACTGGCCCTTCGGCCCTCCAAGTCTGTGCCGATCCAAATCCACTGTCTAAACCTATCGCCTAATTCCTAAGGATCTGTATCCCCCTGCTCCCCACCTACTCCTGCATCTGTCCAGACACATCTTAAATGAATCTACCGTGCCTGCCTTTACCACCTCTGCTGGCAACATGTTCCAGACACCCCCACCCTCTGTATAAAGTATTTGCTGCATGTATCCCCCTTAAACTTTCACCTCTCACCTTGAATGTGTGACCTCTCGTTATTCAATCCCTTACCCTGGAAAAAAGCTAATCTCTATCTATCCTGTCTATACCCTTCATGATTTTGTAGACCTCAATCAGGTCCCCCCTCAATCTCCTTTTTCTAATGAAAATAACTTTAACCTACTCAACCTCTCTTCATAGCTAGCACCTTCCATACCAGGCAACATCCTCATAAACCTTCTCCGCACCCTCTCCAAAGCATCCACATTCTTTTGGTAATGTGGCGACCAGAACTGTACACAGTATTCTAAATGCGGCTAAACAAATGTCTTGTACAATATTAACATGACCTGCCAGCTCTCATACTCAATACCCCGTCTGCTGAGGGCAAGCAGAGCATATGCCTTCCTGACCACTCTATCCACCTGTGCAGCAACCTTCAGGGTACAATGGACCTGAACTCCCAGATCTCTCTGCTCATCAACTTTTCCCAAGGCTCTTCCATTTACAATATAGTTCGCTCTAGAATTAGGCATTCCAAAGTGCATCACCTCACATTTGCCCAGATTGAACTCCATCTGCCACTTCTCTGCCCAACTCTCCAGTCTATCTATATCCTCCTGTATTCTTTAACAGTACCTTATGCTTTCTGCTACTCCACCAATCTTTGTGTCATCTGCAAACTTGCTGATCATACCAACAGTGCCCTCTTCTGGATCATTTATGTATATCACAAACAACAGTGGTCCCAACACTGTCCCCTGTGGAACACCACTGGTCACCTTTCTCCATTTCAAGAAACTCCCTTCAACTACTGCTCTCTGTCTCCTGTTGCTCAACCAGTCCTTTATCCACCTAGCTAGAACACCCTGCACACCATGTGACTTCACTTTCTCCATTAGTTTACCATGGGGAACCTTATCAAACACCTTAGTAAAGTCCAAGTATATGACATCTACAGCCTTTCCTTCATCTATCAACTTGGTCACTTCCTCAAAGAACTCTATTAAGTTGGTGAGGCACGATCTCCCCTGCACAAAACCATGTTGCCTATCGCTGATAAGCCCATTCTTTTCCAAATATAAATATCCCTCAGGACCTTCTCCAGCAACTTTCCCACCACTGACGTCAGGCTCACTGGTCTGTAGTTACCCGGAATATTCCTACTACCCTTCTTGTACAGGGGGACAACATGAGCAACCCTCCAGTCCTCCGGCACCTCACCTGTGTTTAAGGATGCTACAAAGATATCTGTCGGGGCCCCAGCTATTTCCTCTCTTGCCTCCCTCAGCAACCTGGGATAGATCCCATCCGGTCCTGGGGATTTGTCCACCTGAATATCCTTTAGCCTGCCCAACACATCTTCCCTCCTTATGTCAACGTGATCTAGAGTCAACAAACATCTGTCTCTAATCGCAACATTCATCATGTCCCTCTCCTCAGTGAACACTGTAATGTGTATTGTGGACTGATCCAAGACATCAATATTTATGTTCATGAGTCCCCTAGCCTCTATTTCTTTCTCCTCAGTAAAAACTGATGAAAAATATTCATTTAGTATTTTACCCATCTCCAGTGTTTCCAAGTATAGATGACCTTGTTGATCTTTAAGGAGCCCTATTTTGTCCCCAGTTGCTCTTTTGTTCTTAAAATCTCTTAGGGATTATCTTCAACCTTATTTGCCAATACTATCGCATATCCCCTTTTTGCCCTCCTGATTTGCTTCTTAAGAATGCCCCTACACCCTTTGTACTCTTCAAGAGACCCATCTGATCACAGTTGTCTGGATGTAAAATAAGGTAGGGATCCTTAAAGATCAACAAGGTAATCTATATGTGAGGAGAATATAGTTCCCTACTCTTACGAACCTTAACCTTCACGCTGACATGAAGATGATGCCTCTGAACACTCACTATCTCACTTTCGAAAGCCTCACACTTGCCAGTTATCCCTTTACCTGTGAACAATCTCCTCCAATCAGGTCTTGAAAGTTCCTCTCTCATATCATCAAAATTTGCCTCACTCCAATTAAGAACTGAAACTTTTATCCAAGACCTGGCCTTATCCAAAGCTATTTCAGAACTAATACAATTATGATCACTAGTCCCAAAGTGCTCCCATACGTAAACCTCAACCACTTATCCTGTCTTATTTCCTATGAGATGATCAAATGTTGCTGCTTATCTGGTAGATATATGTACCCATTGGTAAAGAAAACTTTCTTGAACACATTTAACAAATTCCTCACCATCCAAGCCTTTGAAACCCACAGCACTCCCAGTCTATGTTTGGAAAATTGAAATCCCCTACTGTTACAACCCTGTAATTCTTTATGTATCTGAGATCTCTTTAGATATTTGCTTCTTAATTTCCTTCTGACTATTGGGGGCCTACAGTACAATCCCAACAAGGTGATCATCCTGTTCTTATTTCAGAATTCTACCCAGACAGCGTGACTGGATGATCCCTCAGAAATAGCCAAAGCACAGCAGGTAATGTTTTCCTAAATAAAACAATGTCACTCTCCCTACTCTCTTGCCTCCCTTTCCATCCTTCCAATAATAACTAAATCCTGGCATATTGAGCCATGTTCCTGTCATAGTTATGATGTCCCAGACCCATGTTCCCATACACTCCCTGAGTTCATCTGCCTTACTTGTAAGGCCCCTTGCGTTGAAATAAATGCAGCTTAATTCGTCAGAGTTACCTCATTCTCTGACTTGCTCTTGTTAAGATGGAGTCGAGAGTGTGGTGCTGGAAAAGCACAGCAGGTCAGGCAGCATCCGGGGAGCAGGAGAATCAATGGTAATTCCTGATGAAAGGCTTATGCCCGAAATGTCGATTCTCCTGCTCCTCGGACGCTGCCTGACCTGCTGTGCTTTTCCAGCACCACACTCGCGGCTCTGATCTCCGGCATCTGCAGTCCTCACTTTTTCCTTGTTAAGATGGAGTCCAAAATCTTTATACCTTAATGTTAACTCCTACTGTGGAGAGACCTTGAGCAAATCTCTTAAAGTCCATTGGATGCTTCAGGTCAGCTTCATGATTGAATTAGATCATGTCGGATATGATTGTGGCTTCATATCTCCATCCGAGTCTGTTTCCCATGCCCTTGTCTATCCAAAATACCATAATTAAACAGAAGGATTGTAAACTTTAAATCTTGGACCCATGCAAAACTGACAGGAGCTTCCAGAGCTTCCAAAAAGCTACATCATGCTACAACCTTTGGTTCCAATTCTCGCTCAGTTTGTTTGGTTTTCTTGAGATTCTCACCTGAACTTTAACCAATCGAGCACAGTGAGCATGAATAGTAAGCAGACTCCCGTAATGAAAGATGGAGCAACTGAACAACAAAGGGAGAAGTATGCGGGATCCAGAGCAGGATCCACAACAAAACTGTGTTCTACTTGAGCAGTGTGTGACACTGAAGGTGCAGGGGATGGATACCATTTGCAACAGCCAAGTGAGGCCCACGATGGAGAAGTGAGTTTTTAAAAATTTATTCAGTTGTGGGCCCAGCATTTATTGCCCGTCCCCAGTTGCCCCCTTGAGAAGGTGAGGGGTGAGCTGCCTTCTTGAACCGCTGCAGTCCACCTGCTGTGGGTTGACCCACAACGCCCTTAGGGAGGGAATTCTAGGATTCTGACCCAGTGACACTGAAGGAGCAGCGATATATTTCCAAGTCAGGATGGTGAGCGGCTTGGAGGGGAACATGCAGGGGGCAGTGCTCCCATATATCTGCTGTGCTTGTCCTTCTGGATGGAAGTGGCTGTAGGTTTGGAAGGTGCTGTCTTGTAGATGGTACACACCTCTGTTACTGAGCGTCGGTGGTGGAGGGAGTGGATACTTGTGGATGTGGTGCCAATCAAGTGGCTGCTTTGTCCTGGATGGTGTCAAGCTTCTAGAATGTTGTTGAGGCTGCCCCCATCAAGGCAAGTGTTCCATCACACTCCTGACTTGTGTCTCGTAGATGATGGACAGGTTTTGGAATGTTAGGAGGTGAGTTACTCGCAGAATTCCTAGTCTCTGAGCTGCTCTCAACTGTGCTGAGTCCAGTTGAGTCCCTGGCCAGTGATAACTCCAAAGATATTGATAACGGGGGATTCAGGAATGGTAACTTCATTGAATGTCGAGAGGCATTGGTCAGATTGTCTTTTATTGAAGATGGTCAGATAGCCTGGCATTTGTGTGGCGCGCATGTTCCCCGTGAGCTGTCCCTATTCCAGGCAGATATAGCCTGTTTCTTTCTCAGCTGCGTTGTTGCATGGTGGGGGAGAAACCACCCCCAACTTGCAACAGAGGAAGGGAACCAGAAACCCCTCCACCTCCCTCTGATACCACAAGTGAGTGAGCTAGCTGTCTCTGTCCAAGATAGCCCATTCTGAGGCTGAGAACCTTCTATTGTCTGCACAGCTCCCTCACAGATGCCAGGCTGCTGCCAGACCAGAGTCTGAAGCAGTTTTGAATTTCTGAACTCTCTCGCAATCACACCGAGCAACATAATCCCTCTCCCACGGGGACTCCCAGGCAGAGAAAAGTGCATTTTTTTAATATATCTGAAAGGACTATCTCCTGCTGCATTGATTGTAAGAGAAGGTAAGTCTCATGTGATAAGATTCCACTTTCACAGGCACTTTAAATAATCAAA
The DNA here is from genome assembly GCF_047496795.1 of Chiloscyllium punctatum. Lineage (NCBI taxonomy): Eukaryota > Metazoa > Chordata > Chondrichthyes > Orectolobiformes > Hemiscylliidae > Chiloscyllium > Chiloscyllium punctatum. The sequence continues at coordinate 57,725,807 of NC_092784.1, forward strand.
CCACTACACTCCCCACCCTCCCACACACACGTACACTTTGCAAACTCCTTCAGTGCATTTCAGATCTATCTTTGCAATCAACTGCAATGCAAGAATTATTCTGCAAAAGCGTCCTTTCCCAGCAAGGGTCTAAACTCAGAAAAGATGTAGATTGGAACAGATGGGCAGATCCTTGACTTTAGCCCCATCTTACTGGGCTTGTTTGCAGAGGTTAACAGGAGATGTAACAGAATGATCAAGGTGTTTGATTGGGGTAATTAGGAAGAAATTGTTCCCACTTGCTGGAGGGTCAGTAACCAACAGATACAGATTTAAGATAATTAGCATTAGAGAGGAGGCCTGGGACATTGTTGTGATTGGGAAGATGATGCCTGCAAGGCAATTGGAAACAGATTCAAAAAGGAACTTTCACAAAGGAAGCTAGATCCTAGTCAAGGGGAAAGGTTTGCAACTTTCCTTGATATTCAGTTTGATCTCTCTCTCTTCCAATTTGCTTCAGCACTCTCACTCTGTGTTAATCACATTCCCACTCTCTCTCCCTCACTCTTACCTCACTTCTAACTCTCTTTCCCTTCTAACTCTCTTTCGCTTCACTCACCCTCCACTCTCCAATTTCACTTAATAAGTTGCTGTCATTCTCTATTTCACTCAATAGCTGTCATTCTCTCTCACTCACACTCCCTCATTTTTCTTTTTATTTATTCATTCACAGGATGAGAGTATTTATTGCCCATCTCTAATTGCTCAAAGTGCAGTTAAGAGTCCCACCCACATTGCTGTGGGTCTGGAGTCACATGTAGGCTAGACCAGGTGAGGATGGCAGATTCTTCTCTAAAGAGTGTTAGTGAACAGTTGTTTTTTTTTTAACCCAACAATCAATAATGGATTCACAGTCATCATTAGAGTCTTACTTCCAGACTTTACTGAGTTCAAATTCCACCATGTGTCATCGTGGGATTCGACCCAGGTCCCCAGAACGTTACCTGGGTTTCTGGATTAACAGTCTTGTGATGATACCAATAGACCATTGACCTGCACCCCCGTCACTGCTCATTTATAGTGTCTCTCTCTCTCACTCACTCACTTTCTTACACACTGACTTATTCACACCCTCACAGACACTCTACCTCACTCACTCTCCCACACACACACACTCACTGTCTCAGTCATTCCTATCTGCACTCATTCTCTCACACTCGCTCTTATTCACAAACACTCTCACTCAAATGCTTTTAATATCCAAAGACATATTAAAGACCATCTTGGGGCTAGGTTGTAGATCAGCCATAATCTGACTGAATGTTAGAACAGACTAAAGGGGCTGAATGGCCTTCATCTGTTTAAATGTTGCTCCACTGCCACACCACTACTTGTTACATGTTCTCCAGAATCCCAGACAACAATATCCCATCAGTCTCTGTCTCTCGAAGCAGAAATTACATTTCTCTCTGTTCCCCTTTTCTTTAAATCAAATACAGGGCATATTCACTGTTTCTACATTCCCTGCACGATAAAGAACAGGGAGAAGGTACAGCTGTGAAAGGGAGTATGGAGAGGCTGGGAATATTCTCCCCGGAGCATCAGAGGCTGAGGATTGATTTTGCAGAGGCTGAGAAGATCATGAGGGTCATGGATAAGTGAATAGCAGTGGTCTTTTTTTCCCCAGGGTGGGGAAGTCCAAAGGTGGTGGGGGGGGGGGGGGCATAGATTTAAGGGAGAGGGGCAAGATTTAAAGGGGACCTAAGGAGCATCTTTTTCACACAGATGGGGCAGCGCAGCGGCTCAGTGGTCAGCACTGCTGTCTCGCAGCACCGGGGACCCAGGTTCGATTCCAGCCTCTGGCGACTGTCTGTGGGGAGTTTGCACATTCTCCCCGTGTCTGCGTGGGGTTTCCACCGGGTGCTCCGGTTTCCTCCCACAGTCCAAAGATGTGCAGGTCAGGGTGGATTGGCCCGTGCTGAATTGCCCACGATGTCCGCGGATGTGTGGGTTAGCCATTGGAAATGCAGAGTGGGATGCTCTGGCGATGGGATGAATGGCCTGCTGCCACTTAGGATAATAAGGTGGGGTGTGTGCACATGGAATTAGCTGCCAGAGTAAGTGTTAGAGGTGGGTACAATAATAACATTTAAAAGGCGTTTGGACGGGTAAATAAATGGGAATGGCTTAGAAGAATGTGGGCCAAGTACACGGAAGTGGGACTAGTTCAGTTTGAGAAACCTGGCCACGAATGGTCTGATTAGATTACTTACAGTGTGGAAACAGGCCCTTCGGCCCAACAAGTCCACACCGCCCCGCCGAAGCGCGACCCACCCATACCCCTACATCTACCCCTTACCGAACACTACGGGCAATTTAGCATGGCCAATTCACCTAACCTGCACATCTTTGGACTGTGGGAGGAAACCGGAGCACCCGGAGGAAACCCACATAGACACGGGGAGAACGTGCAAACTCCACACAGTCAGTCGCCTGAGGCGGGAATTGAACCCGGGTCTCAGGCGCTGTGAGGCAGCAGTGCTAACCACTGTGCCGCCCGTCTGTTTCCATTCTGTATGACTGTAAATTCTATCACCATCTTTGAAACGTATTATGGGACAATGGAATGGCTATGAAACGTCACATGGCCAATGAATCAAAATGCACCACCACCAATTTAAGCCTTAAAGGGACACGCCTGAATTAAATCAACTTAATACCAAGACATCACAAGAGTGCAGCAGCTCCATGCGATGTAACACCACTGACTTCCAACTTAATTAAATTTGGAAATTTTTGAGATGGATCCTCTCGAGACTGTCAGTTAGATAAATAGATGCTGATTCTCAGTCAGACACAGGCACTTCCTAATTTACCTGCTGTCTGTTCATCACCAAATAATTTACAGGATCCTCTTCATAATGTCTGTCCTTGGGTCTGTTCCAAGCCACATGGTATTGTTACACTGAGGTGGGTGAAAAGGTCTGCATTCTCCTGCAACTGCATTGTCAGCTTCACTCGGTCTATCGTCCATGTGCCAGCTCTCAGCAGCAACTATCCAGTTAGTCACACCGCACCCACCCCCCACCCTTTCACAGGAGCACTGCAACCATCTTCTCTCCTTTTTTTTAACATATTTATTCTATCCCCTTTCAAGTGTGGCTGTTGCTTACCAACCCCCCCTTCAGAGCTTTCCAGATCGACACCTTCCAAATCTGTGACCTCTACCACCTCAAAGGACCAGGGAGGGAATTCCAGCATTTTGACCCAGAGACACTGAAGGAATGGTAATATATTTCCCAGTCAGGATGGTGAGCGGCTCGTAGGGGAACTTGTAGACAGTGGTGTTCCCATGTATCTGCTGCCCTTGTCCTTCTCGATGGAAGTGGTTGTGGGTTTGGACGGTCTAAGGAGTCTTGAGTGAGTTACTACAGTGCATCTTGTAGATGATACACACTGCTGCGACTGAGCATTGGCGGTGGAGGGAGTGCATGCCTCTGGATGCAGTGCCAATCAAGCTTTGTACTGAATGGTGTCAAGCTTATTGAGAGTTGTTGGGGCTCCACCCATCCAGGTAATTGGGGAGTATTCCATCACATTCATTCCATCATACACTCATTCCTGATGAAGGGCTTATGCCCGAAATGTCGATTCTCCTGCTCCTCGGATGCTGCCCAACCCGCTGTGCTTTTCCAGCACCACACTCTCGACTCTGATCTCCAGCATCTGCAGTCCTCACTTTCTCCTAGTATTCCATCGCATTCGTGACTTGAACCTTGCAGATAGTGGACCGGCTTTAGGGAGTCAGGGGTTGAGTTACTCGTGGGAGTGTTCCTAGCCTCTGACCTACTCTCATAGCCACAGTGTTTATATGGTAGATCTAGTGGAGTTTCTGGCCAGTGGTAACCTTCAGGATGTACATGTATTTGGAAAGGTAAGGACTGATTAGGGATAGTCAACATGGCTTTGCGTGGGAAATCATGTCTCACAAACTTGATTGAGTTTTTTGAAGAAATAACAAAGAAGATTGATGAGGGCAGAGCAGTAGACATGATCTATATGGACTTCAGTAAGGCGTTTGACAAGGTTCCCCATGGGAGACTGATTAGCAAGGTTAGATCTCATGGAATACAGGGAGAACCAGCCATTTGGATACAGAACTGGCTCAAAGGCAGAAGACAGAGGGTGGTGGTGGAGGGTTGTTTTTCAGACTGGAGGCCTGTGACCAGTGGAGTGCCACAAGGATCGGTGCTGGGCCCTTTACTTTTTGTTGTTTACATAAATGATTTGAATGCGAGCATAAGAGGTACAGTTAGTAAGTTTGCAGAAGACACCAAAATTGGAGGTGTAGTGGACAGCGAAGAAGGTTACCTCAGATTGCAACAGGAACTAGAGCAGATGGACCAATGGGCTGAGAAGTGGCAGATGGAGTTTAATTCAGATAAATGAGAGGTGCTGCATTTTGGGAAAGCAAATCTTAGCAGGACTTATACACTTAATGGTAAGGTCCCAGGGAGTGTTGCTGAACAAAGAGACCTTGGAGTGCAGGTTCATAGCTCCTTGAAAGTGGAGTTGCAGGTAGATAGGATAGTGAAGAAGGTGTTTGGTATGGTTTCCATTATTGGTCAGAGTATTGAGTACAGGAGTTGGGAGGTCATGTTGCGGCTGTACAGGACATTGGTTCGGCCACTGTTGGAATATTGCAATTCTGGTCTCCTTCCTATCGGAAAGATGTTGTGAAACTTGAAAGGGTTCAGAAAAGATTTACAAGGATGTTGCCAGGGTTGGAGGATCTGAGCTACAGGGAGAGACTGAACAGGCTGGGGCTGTTTTCCCTGGAGCGTCGGAGGCTGAGGGGTGACCTTATAGAGATTTACAAAATTATGAGGGACATGGATAAGGATAAATAGACAAAGTCTTTTCCCTGGCATTGGGGAATCCAGAACTAGAGGGCATAGGTTTAGGGTTAGAGGGGAAGGATATAAAAGAGACCTAAGGGGCAACTTTTTCACGCAGAGGGTGGTACATGCATGGAATGAGCTGCCAGAGGAAGTGGTGGAGGCTGGTACAATTGCAACATTTAAGAGACATCTGGATGGGTATATGAATAGGAAGGGTTTGGAGGGATATGGGCCGGGTCCTGGCAGGTGGGACTAGATTGGGTTGGGATATCTGGTCGGCATGGACAGGTTGGACTGAAGGGTCTGTTTCCATGCTGTACATCTCTATGACTCTATGTTGGTAGTAGGGGATTTGGTGATGGTAATGCCACTGAATGTCAATGAGTGGTGGTTGGATCATCTCTTATTGGAGATGGTCATTGCAGAGCCAAAAAAGTTATTGGTCACTTGTCAGCCCATGCCTGGAGATTGCCGAGGTCTTGTTGCATTTGAACAAGCACTGCTTCAATATCTGAGGAGTCTTCTGCTATCCCTTCGCTTTAAACCATGACCTTTCCTACAAGGAGCAACATCCATTCTCTCTCAATGTTGTCAATCCCCTTAGTACCTTATGTACTTCAGTTAGATCTCCTCTCATTGTTCTAACCTCTCGCAAGTATGAGCCTGAATGGTCATTGGAAATCATTCCTCTTTATCTATTTATTGTGGTCAGCAGTGCCAGATCACCAGGACAGATAAAATAAATATTACATTATATTATATTAGAAAATTTATATTTTGTAGCTCAGTAGGATAAAACAGGCAAAATAAATGAGTAGTGGAAATTGGGTAGCATGTCATCACCATATACAGCAAGACATGGACTCTGTTCCTGATTATTTGACCCTGGTTACTGTTCAGGGGGAGATTGTGGCCTACTGCCATTACCGCTAGGACTTTAATCAAGAGAGCCACATAATGTCCTGGGTTCAAATCCCACCATGGCAGATGGTGGAATTTGAATTCAAGGGGAAAAGTCTCACGTCTAATGGTAAGCAGGCATTCATTGTTGGGAATAAAACCCCATCTGGTTCACTAATGTCCTCTGGGGAAGCAAACTGCCATGCTTCCCTGGTCCAGCCTACCTGTGACTCCAGATCCATGTCATTGACTCTGAACTGCTCCCCAGGCAATAAATACTGGCCTAGCAAGTGATGCACAAATCCTGTGAATGAATTTTAAAAAAACGCAGCACACCCACTGAACAGAGGAGCAGATCGAAGAGTTGAGGGAGGGTTAGAACAAGGTTTTAGCCTGGGAGGCTGGAGAGGGGGGGAGACTGGAGGAGGGAGGGACAGAATTTGGATAGAAGGGAGATTGGGGGAAATAGGGTTGAAGGTTCAAGGTTGACGGGAGGGAGGTTGTAGGTTCACGGTGAGGGATAAATACAAGCCTGGTAGCTGTCCAGACCACTCTCTTGCTGCTCAGTGGAATGTTGCTATTTTGGGAAGTGCAGATCAATGGTTAATACTCGGGAAGTGCAGTAGTGGAATGCTGATATACAGCTTCCAGTCAGACCTTGTAAATCTCAATGAACACCCGCCGATTAATAAGGAAGGTGACTACACAAGTTTATGGGTAAACACGAAATGCAAAAATAAAGAAAATTAACACCGGTTATTTATGGTTGTTGATATTTTTACTGCTGACTGTAATGAGGATACACTGCAGTAAAATATATACATACAATGCAGGCAGCTCGGGAAACCAGTGTGCCATTTCACCCTTCATCTGGTTTTATTCCGTCTGCTCCCTTGCTCAGTCCTCACCCTCCACCCCCCCAACCCCGATTGTCAGTTTCTGCCTCCGTTCCCGCCTATTCTCTACAACCCAGTCTGCTCTGAACCTGCCCTTTAATATGTCTGACCTCTTCCGGCCATGGCAACTCTTCACAGCGCCAGAGACCCAGGTTCAATTCCCACCTCAGGCAACTCTCTGTGTGGAGTTTGCACATTCTCCCCATGTCTGCGTGGGTTTCCTCCGGGTGCTCCGGTTTCCTCCCACAGTCCAAAAATGTGCAGGTCAGGTGAATTGGCCCAAGCTAAATTGCCCATAGTGTTAGGTGAAGGGGTAAATGTAAGGGAATGGGTGCGGGTGGGTTGCTCTTCAGAGGGTCGGTGTGCACTTGTTGGGCCAAAAGGCCTGTTTCCACACGAAGTAATCTAATCTAACCTCCCCTCCCCCTTTAAGACTCTGCTTAAAACCCACTTCTTTGGATCAATCTTTGCTCACTCTTTTTGATATCTCCTTGTGTGACTCACTACCACATCTTATATTAAACATTTTTGAGCCTTTTTACTGTTGGGGGTGAGTCACTGTTTTCATATTCTCCAATTTATTTTAGTTTTTTCTTTCTATAAACTACCTGCTCAGAGATATTATCTCTGGAACAGGGGGGATTGAACCCAGGTTTCCGGCATCAGCTGTAGGGACACAACCCCAGTGCCATAAGAAGGTCTCCAATTTGGTTAAATCCTAAATTGTACACGTTTCCAGGTGATGTTATTGCAGTGTTCAATGGTTTAATTGAACTGCGTTTGATTATGAGACTGGTTACTGTGCTGTGCTTATTGTACTTGATTGGCTGTGCCTGGGTGCAGACTCAGAGCAAAGTAAACAGACACCAGAGAAATTATTGGAGGCTATAACTGGGGTAAGTGTGGAGACAGATATTTTGTGATTGCAGGGGTGTTTTACAGCTCTGTAAATAAACCTGCTGCACCTGCAGAAGCTAATGTCATCTGTGCCTTGCTCTGAGATATATGAAGTGTACAACAGTTGTGAATACGCCCCTACCCTTTCCAAACCAGTCCTTAAACCAAAACTTGTTACCCAATCCCATTTTAATGTTTCTACTTCATTTTGACCATGCAGTGCATTCTGACTGTTGTTCCACTCTATTTTTGAATGAATGAAAAATTATTTATTTATTGTCACATATATCTAGGGTGATACAGTGAAAAGGGTTCTGTTGCCACAATCTGACTGACCCACCTCATTCTGACCGTCCCTCCCCACTCTGACTGTCCCACTACATTCTGACCATCCGCCCCAGTCTGACCGTCCCTCCCCAGTCTGACTGCCCCACTATATTCTGACCATCTCACTGCACTCTGACTGTCCGCCCCAGTCTGACTGTCCGCCCCAGTCTGACTGTCCCTCCCCAGTCTGACTGTCCCTCCCCAGTCTGACTGTCCCTCCCCAGTCTGACTGTCCCTCCCCAGTCTGACCATCCGCCCCAGTCTGACCGTCCCTCCCCAGTCTGACCGTCCCTCCCCAGTCTGACCGTCCCTCCCCAGTCTGACCGTCCCTCCCCAGTCTGACTGTCCCTCCCCAGTCTGACCATCCCACTGCACTCTGACTGTTAGACTCCATGAGGTCGTGGATTCGTACGCTGAGCTGTTGTGTTTTTCCTCAGATGTTTCATCACCTCAGTAGATGACATCATCAGTGTGCCTCCGGTGTAGCGTTGGTGGGATGTCCTGCCTCATATTTCTGTGTCTCTGTTTGTTGGTACTTCCAGTTCTGTATCTGAGTGGCTTGTTTGAGAGTTTGGGTAAGATTTGTAGCTCAGGTTGTAAGTTTGCTCGCTGAGCTGGTAGGGTTGTTCTCAGACATTTCATCACCAGGATAGGTAACACCATCTGGTGAATTGATGGTGTTTTGTCCCTCTTTCTATTTATCGGTCTGGGTTTGTTGTGGTGGGTGATATCACTTCTGGTTCTTTTTCTGAGAGGCTGGTAAATGGGGTCCAAATCAATGTGTTTATTGAAGTACTTCCGGTTTGAATGCCAGGCCTCTAGGAATTCCCGTGTGTGTCTTTGTTCAACCTGTCCCAGGATGGATGCATTGTCCCAGTCAAACAGGTATCTCTCTTCGTCTGTCTGCATGGATACTAGTGATAGTTGGTCACGTCCTTTGGTGGCTAGTTGGTGCTCATGTATCTAGCCAGTCCATCCAATGTAATGTTTGTTTCGGTCCTTGCAGAGTATTTTGTATATGACACTCATTCTGCTGATTGTTGGTATGGGGTCCTTTAAATTCATCCGGAGCTGTTTCAGGGTGATGGTAGGTTTGTGGGCTACCATGATGCAGAGGGGCAGGAGTAGTCTGGTTGTCATCTCCGAGATGTCTCTAATATATGGCAGGGTGGCTCGAGTCTCTGGGTGGTTGTGTCTTCTTGTTTCGGTCTGTTGGGTAGGAATTGGCAGACTGCACTTATCAGGTACCCGTTGTTCCTGAATACGTTGTGTAGGTGTTTTTCCTTGGTTTCTCGTAGTTCCTGGTATGGCAGTGTGTTGTGGTTCATTTAAATAATTTCCTGATGTAGCTCCGTTTGTGGGTGTTGGGATGATTGCTCCTGTAGTTAAGTATCTGGTCAGTATGTGTGGCTTTCCCTGTCAATGTTTCCCACTCCATTCCGCCTGTCCCACTGCATTGTGACTGTCCCCCCATCCTGACTGTCCCACTCCATTCTGACTGTCCCACCCCATTCTGACTGTCGCACTGCACTCTAACTGTCCCCCCATTCTGACTGGTCCACCCCTTTCTTACTGACCCACCGCAGTCTGACTGTCCCCCCATTCTGACTGTCCCCCCTCCATTGTGACTGTCCGATTGCATTCTGAATGTCCCACCACATTCTGACTGTTTCCCCCTTATGACTGTTCCACTGTACTCTGATTGTCCCACCTTATTCTGAGTGTCCCACAGCATTCTCAGTACTCCATTCCATTCTGACTGTCCTCCCCCTTATCCTGAGTGTACCACCGCATTCTGACTGTCCCACTCCATTCCAACAGTCCCACTGCATGCACACTGTCCCACCGCACTCTGACTGTCTCACCCACTCTGACTGTCCCACCTTATTCTGAGTGTCCCTCACATATAAGCTTTTGCAGGAGTGGGGGGCAGTGCAGGGCGTGTGGGGGCTACTTAAGTAACAGTGAAAATAAAAGCAAAAATAAATATGGTTCTGAATCAGGAAAGAATAGTTAGAAAAGACAGACAGGAGGAAATCAGGGAACAAGGTAACTGAAGAATTCAGCTGTGTTGATTTTAATGCAAGAGGTCTTCTAGGTAAGGCTGATGAAGTCAGGGCACGCTTGAGAACAGGACTGGAATATCATAGACATTACAGAAACATAGCTGAAGGAAGGGCAAGACTGGCTCTCAATATTCCAGGTTTATATGTTATAGGATGGATCAACATAGTGGATGGGGAGTGGTAATTTTGATGAAGGAAAACATTACTGCTGTAATAAGAGAAGATATTTCTGAGGGATCATTTAGTGAAAATATATAGATTGGAATTAGAAATAAGAAAGGGATGTTCACCTTGATGCGATTGTACTATAGATCCCCCAATAGACAGAGGGAAATCGATAAGGAAGTGCATATATATCTGAGCTCCCCATATATAAGAATAATATGGTGTAATAGTAAGTGATTTTAATTTTCCAAACATTGACTGGAGATATTATACTGGTAAAGGCTTGGATGGTGAAAAATCTGTTAAATGTGTTCAACTATATTTTCTTTATCAATACGTCAATGTTCCTACTAGAGAAGGAGTAAAACATGACCTTCTCTTGGGAAATAAGGCAGGGCAAGTGACTGAAGTGTTAGCAGGGGAAGGCTCTAGGACTGGATCATAATTCTATTTGTTTTAAAATAGCTATGGAAAAGATAAGCCATTCATAAACGTTAAAGTTCTTATTTGGAGTCAGGCAAATTTCAAAGGTATGAAACAAGAACTTTCAAAAGTGGATTGAAGTAGATTGTATGCAGGTAAAGTGATGACTAAGAAATGGGAGGCTTTCAAACGTGAGAGAATGAGGACTCATAGTGGGCGGCACGGTGGCACAGTGGTTAGCACTGCTGCCTTATAGCTTCAGACACCTGGGTTCAATTCCCGCCTCAGGCAACTGTCTGTGTGGAACCGGGCGCTCCGGTTTCCTCCCACAATCCAAAGAAAATGTGCAGATTCGGTGAATTGGCCATGTTAAATTGCCCGTTGTGTTAGATGAAGGGGCAAATGTAGGGGGGTGGGTTGCTCTTCAGAGGGTTGGTGTGGACTTGTTGGGCCAAAGGGCCTGTTTCCGCACTGTAAGTAATCTAATCATCATGTTCCTGTTAGGGTGAAAGGCAGGCTTGTTAAGATTAAGGAACAATTGAAAATATTGAAGTTCTGGCCAAGAATATGACAGAATCAGTATTCGATATAGACAACTAAGATCAACGGAATCTCTTGAAGGATACAAACAGTGTAGGGTCAATCTTCGGAAGGAAACCTGGAGGGCAAATAGGGGAATTGAGATCGACTTGGCAGATAAGGTTCAAGATAATCCAGAAAGAATTCTACAAATACATTAGGAACAAGAGGGAGAGTCAGACCCCTTAAAGATCAATGAGGATTTCTCTGTGTTGGGCCTCAGGAGATGGGAGAGACATTAAATGAATATTTTGCATCGATATTTACTGTTGAGAAAGAAGTGGAGACTAGAGACTTCAGGGAAATAAATATTGATGTTTTTGAAAACACAAAAGAGGAAGTGCTGGAGGTGTAGAAATGTAAAGGTGGATAAATCTCCAGGATCTGATCTAGTGAATCCCAGAATGTTATGGGAAATTACGGAGGAAATTGCAGGGCCCCTAGCAGAAATATATGTATCATCTGTCAACACAGGTGATGACTGGAGGTTAGGTAATGTTTTTTCCATTGTTTAAGAAAGACTGGAAGGAGAAGTCTAGGAACTACAGAACAGTGAGTCTGACATCAGTGGTGGGTAAATTGGTGGATGAGATTCTGAGAGACAGGATTTACATGCATTTGAAGAGGCAAGGACTTGATTAGGGTTAGTCAGCATGGCTTTGTGTGTGAGAAATCACGTCTTAATGATTTTTAATGAAATGACCAAAGCTGTTGATGAAAGCAGAGTGGTAGAAATTGTTAACTTGGACTTTAGTAAAGCCTTTGACAAGGTTCCAACATGGTAGACTAATTTGGAAAGATTATTAACATGGGATTCAGGGTGAGCTTGTCAATTAGCTACAAACCTGGCTTGATGGTTGGAGACAAAAATCACACGAAATTAGGTTGTAGTCCAGCAGGTTTATTTGAAACCAGAGAGGATGGTGATGAGGGGGTGTTTTCCCAAGAGTATTTCTTATTTCAGACCCAGCACTGCTGCCTCACAGCGCCAGAGACCCGGTGTTCAATTCCCACCTCAGGCAGCTCTCTGTGTGGAGTTTGTACATTCTCCCCGTGTTTGCGTGGGTTTCCTCCCACAGTCCAAAGATGTTCAGGTTAGGTGAATTGGCCATGCTAACTTGCCCGTAGTGTTAGGTGAAGGGGTAAATGTAGGAGAATGGGTCTGGGTGGGTTACTCTTCGGAGGGTCAGTGTGGACTTGTTGGGCTGAAGGGCCTGTTTCCACACTGTAAGTAATCTAATCTAATCTCATCTAATACTATCCCTATCCCAGATGTGCTTAACCAGGTTTGGTGTGAGGGGAATTTTAATTTTAGTTGAAATGAGCAGGTGAACTTCTGGATTTTAAATCATTGTTGTCCCTGTACCCAGGAGCATCTGACGGGGATGGAGCAGAACCAGTTCATTTATTTATTTGTTTTCTTTGAGTTTATTTTTAATTTGGCCCTTTGTGCTCACTTCCCAAAAGTGATTGGTGGGGCTGGAGTCAAGGATGAATCATTTTCTTGCTCATTGGTGTATTTTATTTGTTTTTTCCCCAGCGTAATAGGGTCTTTATCTTCATTTAACAAAATCAAGGCAGCTTTATTTTGTGTGTCAGATTAGCAGGTTGTGGCTTTGCTCTGTGTTTTAACTGATACTGTCCCTGTCCTGGGAATATCTGGTGGGGGCAGTGTCGAGGGATATTGGCTTTTTTTCTGTTTCAACCTTTATTTTAAAGAATAGAGGTTTTTTTTTCTGTGACCAGCAATGTTCCACATGGGATGGTGCTGGGCCCACTCTGTTTGTCATTCATATAAATGATTTGGATGAGAATATAGGAGACGTGGTTAGGAAGTCTGTGGATGACACCCACCAAACCTGGTGGTGTAATGGACAGTGAAAAAGGCTATCTAAAATCACAGAGATTTTGATCAGTTGGGTCAATGGGCTAAGAAGGAGTTTAATTTGGATAAATGAGAGGTATTGCATTTGGTAATACAAACAAGTGCAGGTCTTATACAGTTAATGGTAGGGCCCTGGGTAATGTTGTAGAACAGAGAGACCGAGGGACTCAGGTACATAATGCTTTGAATTTAGTGTCACAGGTCGACAGAGTGATTAAGAAGCCATTTAGCACACTTGCCTTCATTGCTCAGATCATTAATTATAGGAGTTGAGATGTCATGTTGCTGTTGTCCAGGACATTGGTGAGGTCTCTTCCGGAACAGGTGAGGTCTCTTCTGTGTCCGGTTCTGGTCACTCAGCTGTAGGAAGGACATTATTAAACTGAGAGAGTTCAGAAAAGATTGACCAGGATGTTGCCAGGGAATGAAGGGTTTGAGTTATAAAAAGAGACTGGAAGGGCTGGGACTTTTCGCTCTGGGGCGTACGGGTTTGAGGGGTGACCTTATTGAGGTTTATAAAATCATGTAGGGTGTAGATAAGGTGAATGACAAAGAGTCTTCTTCCATAGGGCAGGGAAATTTAAAACTAGGGGACATATTTTTAAGGTGAGAGGGGAAAGATTTAAAAAGGACACGAGGGTCAACATTTTTATATACAGAGAGTGGTTCATGTGTGGACTGAACGTCCAGAAGAAGTGGGTACAATTACAATGTTTAAAAGACACTTAGATATGTACATGAATGGTAAAGGTTTGGAAGGATTAGGGGGAAAAGCAGGTAGGTGGGACTAATGCAGTTTGGGAACATGTTCGGCATGGACTGGTTGGATGCAAGGGATTGTTTCCATGCTGTATGACTCTATATAAGCTTTCTCTTACATTCTGCTACTCATTGTTAATGTAATTTTTTAATAAAACATGGTCTTCTGCTGCCACCTACTGTCTGTAATAGGCACTTTCCAAATGAGCGTTTTAAAGGAACAGCATCATTTGTCACACTACTTTCCTATCACACAATTGTTACAACAATTTGTATGTATACAGCAAATTTAATCTTTTAAAATTCATTGATGGTATGTGGGCAATGCTGGCTGGTCAGCATTTATTTCCTATCCCTAGTTGCTCCCTTGAGAAGGTGATAGTGAGTTTCCTTCTTGAACCTCTATTAGGTAGAAAATTCCAGGATTTTGACCCAGCGACAGTGAAGGGACGGCGATATAATTCCAAGTCAGGATGGTGAGTGGCTCGGATGGGAACTTGCAGGGAGTGGTGTTCCTGTGTATCTGCTGCCCTTGTCCATCTGAATGGAGGTGGTTGTGGGTTTGGAAGGTGTTGTCTGAGGATCTTTGGTGAGTTTCTGCAGTGCATCTTGTAGATGGTACGCACTGCTGCTACTGAGCGTCGGTGGTGGAGGGAGTGGATGTTTGAGTTTCCAATCAGTGGGGCTTCTTTGTCCTGTGTAGTTCCATGCCTCTAAATTGTCGTTGGGGCTGCACTCATCCAGGTAAGTGGGGGAGTATTAGGAGAAAGTGAGGACTGCAGATGCTGGAGACCAGAGTTGAAAACTGTGGTGCTAGAAAAACACAGCAGGCCAGGCAGCATCCGAGGAGCAGGAGAATCGACGTTTCGGGCATAAGCCCTTCTTCAGGAATGAGGCTGGTGTGCCAAGCGGGCTAAGATAAAAGGTGGGGGGTGGGGGGGGTGATTTGGGGGAGGGGCGCAGGGAATACAATAGGTGGAAGGAGGTGAGGGTGATAGGCCGGAGAGGGGGGCAGGGGCAGGGCCGGAGGGGTCGGGAAGAAGATTGCAGGTCAAGAGGGCAGTGCTGAATCTGGGGGTTGGGACTAAGATAAGGTTGGGGGAGGGGAAATGAGGAAACTGGAGAAATCTCCATTCATGGGGAATATTCCATCACACTCCTGATGTGGGCTTTGATAGGCTTTCAGGAGTTAGGGGGTAAATTACTTGCTGAAATAGCTACACTGGCATCAACTTCTAAGAGAACTGGGTGACCATTTAAACAGATAGGTTCTGATTTAGATGTTGCTCAGCAATTTAACTGTTACAAAGCAGATGCAAATGGACTTTGCAGAGTATGACCTCTCCTGGATATTGGTCTGTGAGATCTCTCACTCTGTTTGGGTCTACTGGGACCCCTTTGCCAGTTTGAGTCCGCATACCGGCAGTAACTACAATGGCTTGCCGGCCCGATCCTGAAGAAAATGTTAACCATTTGGCCGAGACTTGGCTTTATTTTGGGATCTTGCTGTGGGCTGACCTAGAGTCCCACAGTTCAGGATATGTCCTGAGTGAGGCTATGCGATTTCCTTGACTCCAGTAGTTTTTTGAAGAAGTAACAAAGAGGATTGATGAGGGTAGAGCAGTAGATGTGATCTATATGGACTTCAGTAAGGCGTCGACAAGGTTCCCCATGGGAGACTGATTAGATTAGATTAGATTAGATTAGATTAGATTACTTACAGTGTGGAAACAGGCCCTTCGGCCCAACAAGTCCACACCGCCCTGCCGAAGCGTAACCCACCCATACCCCTACATCTACATTTACCCCTTACCTAACACTATGGGCAATTTAGCATGGCCAATTCACCTGGCCTGCACATCTTTGGACTGTAGGAGGAAACCGGAGCACCCGGAGGAAACCTCCGCACGCAGACACGGGGAGAACGTGCAAACTCCACACAGTCAGTCGCCTGAGGCGGGAATTGAACCCGGGTCTCAGGCGCAGAGAAGCAGCAGTGCTAACCACTGTGCCACCGTGCCGTCCATGCCAACCAGATATCCCAACCCGATCTAGTCCCACCTGCCAGCACCCGGCCCATATCCCTCCAAACCCTTCCTGTTCATAAACCCATCCGAATGCCTTTTAAAAGTTACAAGGTTAGATCTCACGGAATACAGGGAGAACTAGCCATTTGGATACAGAACTGGCTCAAAGGTAGAAGACAGAGGGTGGTGGTGGAGGGTTGTTTTTCAGACTGGAGCCCTGTGACCATTGGAGTGCCACAAGGATCGGTGCTGAGTCCACTACTTTAAATAAATGATTTGGATGCGAGCATAAGAGGTACAGTTAGTAAGTTTGCAGATGACACCAAAATTGGAGGTGTAGTGGACAGTGAAGAAGGTTACCTCAGATTACAACAGGATCTGGACCAGATGGGCCAATGGGTTGAGAAGTGGCAGATGGAGTTTAATTCAGATAAATAAGAGGTGCTGCATTTTGGGAAAACAAATCTCAGCAGGACTTAGACACTTAATAGTAATATCCCAGGGAGTGTTGCTGAACAAGGAGACCTTGGAGTGCAGGTTCATAGCTCCTTGAAAGTGGAGTCGCAGGTAGATAAGATAGTGAAGAAGGTGTTTGGTATGCTTTCCTTTATTGGTCAGAGTATTGAGTACAGGAGTTGGGAGGTCATGTTGCAGCTGTACAGGACATTGGTTAGGCCACTGCTGGAATATTGCATGCAATTCTGGTCTCCTTCCTATCAGAAAGATGTTGTGAAACTTGAAAGGGTTCAGAAAAGATTTACAAGGATGTTGCCAGGGTTGGAGGATTTGAGCTACAGGGAGAGGCTGAACAGGCTGGGGCTGTTTTCCCTGGAGCGTCGGAGGCTGAGGGGTGACCTTATAGAGGTTTACAAAATTATGAGGGACATGGATAGGATAAATAGGCAAGATATTTTCTCTGGGGTGGGTGAGTCCAGAGCTAGAGAGCACCGGTTTAAGGTGAGAAGGGAAAGATTTAAAGGGGACTAAGGGGCAACGTTTTCACGCAGAGGGTGGTACGTGTATGGAATGAGCTGCCAGAGGCTAGTACAATTGTAACTTTTAAAAGGCATTCGGATGGGTTTATGAAGAGGAAGGGTTTGGAGGGATATGGGCCGGGTGCTGGCAGGTGGGACTAGATCGGGTTGGGATATCTGGTTGGCATGGACGGGATGAACCGAAGTGTCTGTTTCTGTGCTTTACATCTCTATGACTCTATGGTGTTCCCTAAGCTCAGTCAGACTGGTGAGGGTATCCACTTCCATTGGAATATCCTGTAACTCATATACTCCACTTGCTTCACTTTCCAATGATAAAGCCAGTTCTGGTGCCTGTTTGAAGTCCAGTTGGGCTTCAGTTAGTCGATACTTTTGCAGGGTTACATCATTAATCCCACATTCCAAACGGTTGCTCATCACCTCATTAAGGGTTAACCCAAACTCTCATGCCTCTGCCTGCCTTAACTGAGTCAAAAATCCTGGTAAGGATTCCCCTAGTTCACAAATGTCCATGTAAAACCAATAGCATCTCAGAATTAGAGGAGGCTTTGGGTTATAATATTCTGTAAATAAACCCATCAACTCTAGAAAGCTTTTAGTATCAGGTGCCTCAGGAAACATTAGGCTCCTAATAACTGACAAAGCTGCAGGTCCGCAAGCTGTCAGGAGAATTACTGGCTGATTTTCATCTGCCTCAGTGTAATTTGCTTGGAAAAGATGTTACATTCTTCCCACATACTGGGTCCAGTCTTTGATGACAGGATGGAATGAGTCAAACTTCCCAAATAACAGCACGATGCCAGAAATTCTTATCCCAACTCAAAGGCGACTGTTGTGAGTGAGTTTCTTCAGGAATGTGCTTTACTCTCATCGCCACTGAAATTACTCCACAGAGGCTGGTATCCCGTCACCAAGTGACCCTACATTTATACACGGAGAGTCCTTGACATTGACCCAGCTCCCTCAGAGCCAGCTCTCAGATCAAACAGAACCTCTGACGTTCCTGTTTATATCTGTCAGCCAGGGCTCCCTGATTGGGAATGTTAATCTGGTCCAATCAGGGATGTCTGAGGAGTCTACCTGGCCGGTCTTGTTACAATCACTGCAGTATCAAGATGTTTTATTTATGCCGTGATTAATGTGGTATCATATGTAAAAATGGGGTTTTGGATAACTGTACAACAAATCCATGACCTCTACCATCTAGAAGGACAAGGGCAGCAGATACATGGGAAGACCACCCTCCAAGTTTCCCTCCAAGCCACTCACCATCCTGGCTTGGAAATACCTGGCCGATCCTTCAGTGGGTCAACGTCCTGGAATTCCCTCCTCAATTACATTATGGGTGTCCCGAAATGGGGCATATGAACTGCAGTGGTTCAAGAAGGCAGCTTATCCCCACCTTCTCAAGGGGCAACTAGGGATGAGCAGGAAATGCTGGGCCCAGCCAGCAATGCTCATGTACCAAGAATGGATAAAGAAAGGATAGATGCAGGGAATGGTCAGAGAGGACACCTCACTCAGAGTCCCAATGATTCCAGTCCCTTATGATCTGAAGTCTCTGTGGTGTGGTTCCTTTCTACATTCTAGGCCGCTGTACCCAAAGAACATTTAGGATATGGGGGAGCCATGTTGGACTGGGGTGGAAAAGTTAAAAAAACACAAAGCCAGCTCATAGTCCGATGCTCCGAAAGCTAGTGCTTCCGAATAAGCCTGTTGGACTGTAACCTGGTGTTGTATGATTTATTAACAAAGAACAGTTCGGATTTCCTCACACTACAGCAGCATCATTGTTCAACACTAGGTGGAAGCCTTCACCAGCTCACTGCTTCGGCAGAGTCATTGTTGTTTTATTCTGGGTCACCTCCTTCTGGTTCTACCTTCAACACAGCACGAAAATGTGGGATAACTAAATCACTGAAATTAGACCAGAGCTCTGTGTGCAGCTGTAGAAACCCTACAGACACTAGGAACAGGCCCAATCTATCCCAGTAACAATACAGCTGAGATTGAAGCACGCGGTCCCATTCACATTTTTAATCAAATTTTCTCCCTCTTCCCCCATCCCCTTTTCTGAAAGCTCCTGAATCTTGCCTTGATAAAACGCAGTCCCAGATCGCCAGTGTTCCGAGCATGTCACTGGATATTGTTTGTCAACCGGCTATTCATCTGTGGAGGGCATCACAACTGAGCTCCATCCTGCTCATTGTCCTCACACTGTGTTTCCACAGGTTATGACCCTGGGTAATGCTTCAGCAAAAGAGGGCAAGAATTAGATATGCAATCTCACGGGATCTGCAGTCTACAGAATAGACCCTTGGATTTGCATCCTGCCCCCTCCCTCTGAAATGGAGACTCCTCACTGGTTTCCCTTTAGCTGCTGGATGGGATCTGCAGATACATTGCCTCACCAGCTGACGTACCCGTAGAGTTCACCCTGGAGTGTAAGTTCTTCTGGAGTGTCCTGCTGCCCGACGCCCCGAGCAGGATCTTTCTGGTCAGTTGTGAATTTGCTTTTTCGGCTGTCTCAGTCTTGGGCACAATCATTGCCATTATCCCACCTGCCCCTTGCTTTCCCTGGGCTCTGTCAACCGGAAAACGCCTTATCAGGAGCTGAGATGTACTCTGCTGCAGTCGGGTCCATGTTGATGATGGTGGGGTGTGTTCCCTGAGGAAAAGTGATTAGCCCAGAGTCTCCGTAAGGATTATCCCTGAGCTCTCTCTGTAAGGATTATTCCTGAGTTCTCTGTAAGGATTATCCTTGGAGCTCTCTGTAAGTATTATCCCTGAGCTCTCCGTAAGGATTATTCCTGAACTCTCTATCATGATTATCCCTGAGCTCTCTCCGTCAGGATTATCCCTGAGCTCTCTCTGTCAGGATTATCCCTGAGCTCTCTCTGTCAGGATTATCCCTGAGCTCTCTCTGTCAGGATTATCCCTGAGCTCTCTCTGTAAGGATTATCCCTGGGCTCTCTCTGTCAGGATTATCCCTGAGCACTCTCTGTAATGATTGTCCCTGAGCACTCTCTGTCAGGATTATCCCTGAGCTCTCTGTCAGGATTATCCCTGAGCTCTCTGTCAGGATTATCCCTGAGCTCTCTGTCAGGATTATCCCTGAGCTCTCTGTCAGGATTATCCCTGATCTCTCTGTCAGGATTATCCCTGAGCTCTGTGTCAGGATTATCCCTGAGCTCTCTGTCAGGATTATCCCTGAGCTCTCTGTAAGGATTATCCCTGAGCTCTCTCTGTCAGGATTATCCTTGAGCGCTCTGTAAGGATTATCCCTGAGCTCTCTGTCGGGATTATCCCTGAGCTCTCTGTAAGGATTATCCCTGAGCTCTCTCTGTCAGGATTATCCTTGAGCGCTCTGTAAAGAATATTCCTGAGCTCACTGTCAGGATTATCCTTGAACTCTCTGACAGGAATTTCCCTGAGCGCTCTCTGTAAGGATTATCCCTGAGCTCTCTCTTTAAACATTATCCCCGAGCTCTCTGTCAGGATTATCCCCGAGCTCTCTGTCAGGATTATCCCTGAACTCTATCTATAAGGGATATTCCCGAGCTCTCTGTAAGGATTATCCTTGAGCTCTCTGTCGGGATTATCCCTGAGTTCTCTGTCAGGATTATCCCTGAGCTCTCTCTGTCAGGATTATCCCTGAGCTCTCTCTGTCAGGATTATCTCTGAGCGCTCTCTGTCAGGATTATCCCTGAGCTCTCTGTAAGGATTATCCCTGAGCTTTCTGTAAGGATTACCCCGGGTCTATCTTTATGGATTCGCCTTGAACCTTCTTGGCTGTTTTTCCCCTTCCTAACCTCACTCTGCACCAGGCAAGGTCCACAGTTTGCTCTTTGAGTTGCTGGCCACTGTACATAGCGTCTTGGTGGTCATCCCCCACCCCAAACTCTCGTCTTGAATTGCAGATCCATGGGTGGAGCTTAGGCTATTTACTCTGGGTTGCCATGCTCTGTCCCAAAAGGTCACTCTCGAGGTTTATTGCAGAGGCAATTACCTCTGAAATGTGGTCAATGGAGATTTTTGTCAATGGATCCTGAGTCAGGTACGGTATTCCTGCTAATGCTGAGGAACTACACTATAAGGCCACTTAGTATCTGCTGCTCACCAATGGGTAATTCTTTTTGGAATAAAAACTAATCATGTAAAAGTTGGAGCAGCAGTGGGTCATTAGGCCCTTTGCCATTCAATACAATCCTGGCTGATTCTGTATCTCAATGCCATATTGCAGCATTTTCCCCTTGTCCCGTGACGCCTTTAAATCTAGCGACGTTAACTCTCCCTTCCGTGAATGTAGCGAGGGTCTGTGAAATCTCTTGTTGCTCATGTCAGAGCCTCACAAACACCTAGTTAATGAGGTGCCCTGTACCTTGCTGAGGAGATGGAGATCTAGCCATTGCATTGCATCAGAAAAGAGGGTGCTCCCCTATCTCATCTTATCCGTATTAACGAAACAGATCCATACTCCAGAGATCTGCTGTCACCTGGGCCCCTTAGGACAACGTGGTATCACAGAGCATTACAAGGCCATTCAGCCCATTGAGTCTGCTGCATCACTCATGGCTGATTAGATAATCTTCAGTTCCACCTCCTTGCCTTTTCCTCATGATCCTTGATTCCCTCGCTGATTGAAAATCTGTCTGTCTCAGCCTTGAATATACTTCATGACCCAGCCTCGACAGCTCTCTGCGGTAAAGAATTCCACAGATTCACTCCCCTCTGAGCGAAGAAATTCCGCCTCGTCTCTTTCTTATATGTGCGACCTGAATTCAGAAATTACGCCCTCTGGTTCTAGACTGTTCCCAATAAGAGGAAACACATGGACCTATCCAGCCTCCTAAGAAGCTTCTATGTCACAATAAGGTCAGCTCTTATTCTTCCATATTCGAATGAGCACAGGAAATGCTTTTTGGAAACTTGCACAGAGAGCTGTGATACTCTGTGCCAGTAAATGGGACTGCTTACCTCAATAGTCCTACCTCAGAGATTTAAACCAGCTTCAAAATAGCCTGTGATAAATTAAATACATGCTTTAACTCAAGATATTATGACCACTGTGAAGTGTCCCCGAAATCCAATTGCCTCCTACAGAAAGCAATAAAGCCACACTCATGCACTATTAATGACAATCCTTTGACAGTTCTGATGAGGTGCTGTCTTGCCTCAGTGGAAATAAATACACCTTTCAGATCTCCATCTCTTGTCACCTTTCATCGTGTTAAAGGTCCCACTGTAAGTCCGGAACGGTGCTACACAGAAGATTCTGCAATGAATATTATTGCTTGAAGAACCTGAGAGATATTTCTTGTTAGCCTAACTTTTTCTCCCCCTTTCTCTGTCTCTCTGATCTCCATTTACAAAACTCTGTTCACACCTTCTGTCCCTCCCCCACCATGGGCTTGAATGCATTTTTTTTCCCCCTAGACGTTATCAGTTCTGAAGAAGGGTCGCTGGATTGAAAATGTTAACTCTGTTTCTCTCCTGCTGAGTTTCTCCAGCAATCTCGGTGTTTGAGACCTCCAGTGTTATATTTCACTGAAATGTATCTCATTGCATCATTTCAATGGGAATTGACAGCAGGTTCACCCTCATGTTTTGTTCAGTATTTATCTCCTGAACAATATCCCCAAAACAGATTTCCTGGTCATTATACCGTTGGCATCATGGGGAATGCGCTCTGTGAAAATTGGCTGCCACATATCCAACATAACTACGCTGACTTCACATCATTGATTGGTGGCAGGCTTCTCTCTCTCTCTCTCTCTTTCTCTCTCTCTCTCTCTCTCTCACACACTTTAGATTCATAATGAAGAAAGGCTTAATAGGTGATACAGAACTTCAATGGAGGCCATTTCTGCTCCTTCCATTCCACCCTCAGATCAATTCAAACCTGAGGATGACTGTCTGTGTGGAGTTTGCACGTTCTCCCTGTATCTACGTGGGTTTCCTCCAGATATCTGGTTACCTCCCATAGCCCAAAGCTGTGCAGGTCAGGTTGAATTGACCATGCTAAGCCATCCATAGTGTGCGTGGATGTGCAGGCCAGTGGGTTAGTCATAGGAAATGCAGTTCTACGGGAATAGGTTAGGGAGGGTTAGGTCTGGGTGGATGCTCTTCAGAGAGTCAGTATGGACTCGATGGGCTGAATGGCCTGCTTTCACACTGTAGGGATTGTTATGGACCAGGCCAGACCCCCCTCAAAATATTTCAAGAACATAACCAAACCCTAATGCTTTGTTGTTTTAAAGACAGATGTGAAATGGGTGTTCCAGGTGTGATGCAGCTGGTCAAACCACTCGGCTTTAGGCAAAATACAATTCATTTAAACACTGCAGTTAAAACACACGCAGAAGAAAGCAGAATTTAGAATAACTTAACTATTGGAAAACTTAACCAACCCAATACAGTAACTGTTATTAATTAACTGTTCAAAAACTGTATCAGTTCATAAACACACACCCCTTGGCGAATCCAAACACAGATTCTTGCAGGCTGGAGGGAACAACATCCGGAGAGAGGTTTCAGAGAACGGCTGAGGTGTTCTTTACTGAACCTTGCAACTCCCCTCGACTCAGACAGAGTGACTGCTACCGCTAAAAACAAAAACAGACCACCACTCCCCTTCCCTTGTTAAACTGGACACTTCAGCACCTCTGCTTTTACAACCTCTCTTCAAACAAACCAAGGAAGGCGTAACCTTTTTAAAGTGACAGCATCATCACAGGGTTTTATGATTCATACTAAAGATTAAAGTATTTGTCGCATATGACATTGTATCACTTCCTGTAATAACGTAACTTTTCCCTGGAGCATCGGAGGCTGAGGGGTGACCTTACAGAGGTTTACAAAATCATGAGGGGCATGGATAGGGTAAATAGGCAAAGTCTTTTCCCTGGGGTCGGGGAGTCCAGAACTAGAGGGCATAGGTTTAGGCTGAGAGGGGAAAGATATAAAAGAGACCTAAGGGGCAACGTTTTCACACAGAGGGTGGTACATGTATGGAATGAGCTGCCAGAGGATGTGATGGAGGCTGGTACAATTGCAACATCTAAGAGGCATTTGAATGGGTATATGAATAGGAAGGGTTTGGACAGATATGGGCCGGGTGCTGGCAGGTGGACTAGATTGGGTTGGGATATCTGGTTGGCATGGACAGGTTGGACCGAAGGGTCTGTTCCCATGCTGTACATCTCTATGACTCTATGAATGTATCTCTAAATTATTTTACTGTATGTATTAGCAAGCACATGATCACAATGCAAGATAGTGAGGTGGTTGTTTTTGACTGGCACTGACTCAATGGGCTGAAGGGCCATTATCAGGGCTGGGGACCTCTTTGAGTGTAACGTGGGTGAGCTTCAGGCTCGGCTGCCTCAGGAAGAAGCAACCACAGAGAGAGGGGAGGATCCTCAATGTTCATTTAAGGTTGACCAGAAGCACGTGTGGGGGTTAGGGCATGGAGGTGAGGGGATGGGGGTTATAGGCTGAGGTTACAGGCCACTTCGAGGTGAGATGAGGAGAGGTGTCATTGCCCAGAGAGTAGGGAGCCCGTGGAATTCTCCACCACAGAAAGGACAAAACATTGAATGTTCTCAAGAAGGAATTAGATATAGTTCTGTGCTAAAGGGATCAAAGGGTGAAAGCAGGAACAGGGCATTGTGTTGGATGATTAGCTGTGATTGTGTTGAGTGTCAGAGCAGGGTCAAAAAGCCAAATGGCCTACTCCTATGTTCTATTTTTCATGATTTGCATGCGTAGAGACTGGTGCCTCTTTTAGTAGTGAGTGAAAACCACCATTTCTGGTGTATGCTTTTTGCTCGCCCCCCTAGGAGCTTGAGTAGTGGCTGTGAAACGGATTGATTTGTGGATCTCATCCATAATCTCTCACTTGAAGGGAGAGGTAATGGCCTAGTGTTAATGCTTGACTATTAATCCAGAACTTTTAACTTATTCCTTTTTTTTCCCCCAATTTAAACAATGAAAGACTTTAATATTAACCTATCTCTTTATTTTTCTACTATTTAATGAAGTAATGCTGAACATTTTAACTCGTATTTCCCTTACTACTTTGTACCTGTGCTTTTTTGTGCCTGGTTCTGTGGTACCTAAGGTAGTGCCACGTGTGGCAACATTATACACACTTCACTATACTTGTGTGCTTGAGTACATGTGACAATAAATCTAAAATGTCTAAATCTAAACTCAGAGATTTTGGTAATGTTCTGGGATGTGGGTTTGAATCCCACTATAGATGAATGGTCTACTCCAGCAGGGCCTTAACATGCAGATGTTGAATGACCATGGCAGATGGTAGAATTTGAAATCTCCTCATCTGGAATTACGAATCTCATGATGACCATGTAGCAGTTGTTGGAAAGCCAATCTGATTCATTCATGTTCTTTTTGGCAAATAAAGCAGCTAGCCGCATTTGGTCTGGGCTATGTGTGACTCCAGACCCACAGTAATGTGGTTGACTCCTAACTACTCTCTGGGATGAAATTAGGGATGGGCAATAAATGCTGGCCTAACCAGCAACACCTTCATCCTGTGAGTTAATAAAAAAAAACCTTCTTTATCCTTCCTGCAGTGCAATGTCATCTTCCTTGTGTAAGGTGGCCGAAACCACCTGTAATACTGTAGGTGTGATCCCACCTAGACTGCACTATTGTGTGGGAAACCTCGTTACTCCATATTTCATCTCACTGCAGTCAAATTTACACGAGAGTGAAATTCAATTAAACCCCCTCGCAAATGTCTTATGCCTATCTTTTGCCACTGTCTAGAGTATTAAGCTGTAGCCTTATAAAATCTCTTCGTGAAACGTGCTTGGTTTGCGAGATGTGCTTTCAGTTTGAGCGTTGGAAGGTGATATTATGCAGGTACAATGCTCATCCCTCAACTAGTTTATCCGAAAGCTTTCTGCCTTAGCGTTTCTGGGTAAACACCCTCCATCTGCAGGATAGCTGGAATTAAAGATTAATCTTCTGGACAGGATTGTGAGATGTGCTTGTGAGAAACGTCACAGTGGGCATCAAAAACCAATTGTGACTTTTAATTTGGACAATGGAACTCGGGGGGTGGGGGTGGGGGTGAATCCAGGTGCTTAACAGCTGCATGAATCAGACAGAGGATTGACACTGAGCTAGGGAGGGCATTAGGGTGAGAACTCAAATGCTTTGGGGAAAGATTTGTTTCATTTATAAGTTGTAACACGACCATCTAGAAGGACAAGGAAGCACCAGCAAGCCACACACCATCCTGACTTGGAAATATATCGCTCTTCTCAATCTGCTTCTTGTATCTAATATTTCACACTCCTCCTGTTTAACAAGACTGTCTTTACAAAGGAGGGCGACTGTACTGACAGAGTCAAAATACTCATTATCTTGTCATGAACATTCCTGATAGGCCCAATCCTTTCCTTAGTGTTCCCCTCGCTCTTAGAATCTCTACAGTGTGGGAGCAGGCCATTCAGCCCATCAAGTCCACACCAACCCTCTGAAGAGCATCCCACCGACCCACCCTGCTACTTTTTCCATAAGACCCTGTATTTCCCATGGCTAACCTAGCCTGCACATCCCTGAACACTATGGGGAAATGTAGCATGGCCAATCCACCTAACCTGCACATCTTTGGACTGTGGGAGGAAACCCACACACACACACAGGGAGAATATGCAAACTCCATGCAGAGGGTGGAATCAGACCCAGGTCCCTGGTGCTGTGAGGCAGCAGTGCTAACTATTAAGCCAAGGTGTGT
Organism: Chiloscyllium punctatum; assembly: GCF_047496795.1. Classification (NCBI taxonomy): domain Eukaryota; kingdom Metazoa; phylum Chordata; class Chondrichthyes; order Orectolobiformes; family Hemiscylliidae; genus Chiloscyllium; species Chiloscyllium punctatum. Next base: position 57,752,378 of record NC_092784.1, read on the forward strand.
GGTACAGAATGCACTACGTTCTCATTGCACTGGATAAACACAATTGGATTTCCTTTAACTTCATCTGTCGATAGTTTCTCGAATCCTCTTTATCCAATCTCCTTTTTCACTCACCCTGTGCTTTCTGTATTCCTCTGGGATTTCTGCAGAATTCAGTTTTTTTGAGATTGGCATAAGCTTTATTTTCCCTCTTTTTGTTAGCCCATATGCTTCAGGATATTGAGGAGGTTGGATATTTGCCAGTACCACCCTTCCTTTTTATGGGGCTGCGTGCCCCTCAAGTTTTGCTTTTGAATGCCTCCCTCTGGGTTGCCTTTGATTTTCCTTCAAGTAGCTGTCTTCTAGTCCATCTCCAGATCATCTCTCAGCTTTGTGAAGATTATCTTGCCCCAATTTAGAACTTTCTATCTTTATCCTTTCCCAGTAATGATGCTAAATCTAACGGTATTATGATCACTGTTTCCAAAATGTCCCCCGTTGTCCTAGCCAGCAATACTCACGTCCCATCAAAACATGAAAAGAAAAAGTTGGCTCTCCAGATTATGAACCTACTAGATCACTACCTCCCGGATTGCGAGACACAATATAATTATTCATTGTTGGCGAAATATGAAATTTTGTCGATGAAAATGTAACTGAGATATAAATCTGTGACAAAAATTGATGCACTATTAAATTGTAGGTTCTGGATTTTACTGGACTCCATGGATTTAATCCTCATCTGAGTATTCCCAGTGTAACATCACATGCTAAAGTAAGGTATTTATTGTCAACAAACTGTTCCCTGTGCTCCAATTATATCAGCAGTGAAAGATCCTTTCATACTCTAAGTTAGCGCTACTTAATATTGTGTTTTTGTGTGGTTTAGGATCCCATTGTAATTGTGACAGGAACTCTTACATCTGATATTGACTTTTTACATTGAGCAATGAAATTTTGTAATTTAGTATTGATTCGGCACTTCGATTTTATTGTTTTTTTTATTTAATCTTTTTTCTGATATGTCTGCAAATTAACTTGTTCAACATTGAGTTCTTCAGCCGGATGAGGAGTGTGTTGCAACAGGTGAAGAAATATTGTGGTCAATACTTGCTCCAAGTGATTCAGTCTTTCTTTAGGCATCCCTTTTCCTGGCGTCCTGCCTGAAGTGATGGGAATTAGGTAAAAAGAGCAGGAGGCCATTCAGCCCATTGAGTGCTACACTGCTCTGCAATTAGATCATGCTTGATCCTCACTTGACCCTCTGAACTGTAGTGTTGTTTTATTTTGAAATAATGATTTGTAATCGTGTTCAAGAACAGAGCACCTCAGATGAAAAACTCGGGACTTTTGTGAAATGAACTGAATCATGACGGGAAACATTCTCTGTAAATAAGTGATGGACAAATTTCTTGTCTTCTTGAATATAATTGAGTGTATTGGTCAATTAATGGAGACATTCAAATATGCAGTGAGTTGAATGGAATGGTCATTCCATGCTTACATTTGGAATCATAGAATCCATACAGTGTGGAAATAGGCCTTTCAGCCCAACACCAATCCTCCGAAGAGTAACCCACCCAGACCCATTCCCCTTCTATTCTACATTTACCCCACATTAATGCACCAAGCCTACACATCCCTGAACACTATGGGCAATTTAGCATGGCCAATCCACCTAACCTGTGGGAGGAAACCCATGTAGACACATGGAGAATGTGCTAACTCTACACAGTCACCCAAGGCAGGAATTGAACCCAGTACCCTGGTACTGTGAGGCAGCAGTAACCACTGAGCCACTTTCTGCCCTGTTTAGATGTAAGAGATGGATTGTCGAAACATGCTACATTTACTAAAAGGGGAAAGGATGTAGCGTTGTATTGTTTGAAGAACGAAATTTGTATCTTGTGTTCACTTGAAGCTACGTTACAGAACAATGCCAGTAGATGGAGCTTTATGAGGAAGTACAAGGAAGGAAGTGTGCCAGGGAATGTGCTGCTCATGAAAAAAGTCTTTGTTGTTTTCTGGTTTGTCTGTACAGTAGTTGTTTCTCAGTCTCAAGACCCTCACCATCGACCAAGAAACTCACACCCAAGTTCATTCCAAGTCTCTTGATTACTCTTAGCTGCTAATTATCTATGTATCTCCATTTGGAGAGCTCCAGTTACCGCCTAGTTTGAGATTATGTTCAGCATAGACTGGTTGGACCAAAGGATCCATTTCCATGTTGTATGATTCTATGAGTCTATATATACTTAGACACAGATAAGATTCCCAGCATCCACAGCAAGTTTAACCACATGCTTTCAGTTTCCTGGGTTCCAAGCTCTGGAATTCTCTCCTCACTCCCCATAACCGCTCCCCCCCCCCCCCCAAAAAAAAAATTCAATTTCTCTATCTCTAACTCTTCTGCTGTAAAAGCTGCATCATCAACACCTACCTCTTGATGAGTGGTCTACCTGTCTGCGTTTTGATGTCAAACACTATCTGATAAATACACAGGTTAAGGATGAGGAACTCACTCCCTCAGTGGGGAGTCAAAGCAAATAGTGCAGATGCACTGAAGGGGAAGCTAGTCAAGCAGATGAGGAAACAGAAGATCATGCTTTTCCCTCTGACCCATAGACCATTGTTGTTCCTGCCCCTGGGGACAGAGTTGAGAGGGTTTGATTTTGAGTTTCCCCTGCATTCGGCTGAGACAAGGAATGTTTATTCCACATTTCAATGCCTTATTGTACCTACCCCAAGTGTGGCTGGTGGGGACAGAGTCAAGAAGCCAATTTTTATTTGACTTTTTTTCCAGAGAGTCACTGGAACTTAATTTAGTTTGAGTTGAGGAACTTTCACTTTTCTGTTTTAAAAGAGTAGAACAAGCTTCACCCTGTCCATAGCCCGGATTCTGTCCTCGTCCCAGGAGTGACTGATGGGGGTGGTGTCATTGGGGGGAAGAGTTGGAGATTGACTTCTCCTTTTGTGTCTCTCATTGAGAAGAGTACAGGATCATTGGTAGGTTCGGAGGAGGCCAAACTGCAGTGTAGACTGTTTCCGTGCCATATATCCCTCGATTTATTCACTCACTGGATATGTGTGTTGCTGGGCCAGCATTTGTTACCCATCTCTCATGGCCCAGAGAGTCAACCACATTGCTGAAGGTCAGATGTAGACCAGGTAACGAAAGCAGATTCCCCTCCCTAAAGAGATGCCGATAGATGTTTACAATTGACAGTGGCCACGTTACCAATTAAATATCTGCCTAACCTATCAGCCATGATTGAATGGCACAGTAGACTCGATAGGCCGAATGACCTGACTCCGCTCCTATATCTTATGAACTTATGTCACACCATTTGGATGAGATGGTACATTCAGCTCTCCTCTGTCCTTGTGGCACTGATCTGAGGGAGATCCAAGGGTCATTCCCCAACACACTGAGCCCCCCTAATGAATACCCAGCTGGCATCACTGAAGCAGGAAATTGGTCACAACGCTCCTTCATTGGGATCTCACTGTGCACAAATTTGCGTTCCCAACATTACAGCACTCTTCAGTAAAACAGCTCACCATTGAGCTAGATATGAGTGAATTCAAATCTGTTGTGAAACGATTGGGTGGCACAGTGGTTAGCACTGCTGTCTCACAGCACCAAGGACCCGGGTCCAATTCCCACCCTCAAGTGACTGTCTGTGCGGAATTTGCACATTCTCCCTGTGTCTGCGTGAGTTTCCTCTGGGTGCTCCGGTTTCCTCCCGCAGTCTCCAAAGATGTGCAGGTGAGATGGATTGGCCATGCTAAATTGCCCATTGTGTCCAGGGATGTGCAGGTTAGGTGCATTAGTCAGGGGTAAGGGTAGGGGAATGGGTCTGGGTGGGATACCCTTTGGAGGGTCAGTGTGGACTTGTTGGGCTGAATGGCCTGTTTTCACACCGTAAGGCTTCTTTGATTGCTCCAGTTCTGGTCTCAAATGGCTAAATCCAGCAATGTTACTGCTCAACCACTACCTCCCAAAATGTATAGAATTGGTTGAGTGATTCAAAGAAACATCAAAATCAATTTTAAAAAGACCCAGCAGAAACTCTCTTCTGTGGGAAGAGGAAGCAGAGTTACTGTTTCGGGATCCCCATGGCTCTTCCTCAGAGTGGTACATCCACGGTGAGGAGGAGACATAAGGAGCAAGTTCACCGCAAATTGTGGGACACAGGTTGAGCGTCAGAAGAATCACAGACGTTAAGTGAAAGAAAACTGAGCAGCTGGGAAGTAAGTAGAGTCAGGATTAGAAGAAATAAGGTCAGTAGGTGGGCATGACCAGGCCGAGATGATGGGTGTGCCTAGGCAGTCCCATTTGTGGAGTTTGGGGAAGGAGCTAGGAGTGGGCTGTGTGATGTTAGGGGGACTGTGAGGTGGGAAGCTGTGGAGAGGAGGTGTGTTCCATCACGATCTCGGAAGGGGCAGTCCCGAAGAGGTATTACACTGGACTTGGAAGGTGTCCTCTGATTCTCTGTCTCTCTCCGTAGACCTGCTGATTTTCTCCAGCCATTTTCTCCTTTTGGTTTCAGATCTCCAGCCATCGCTGTGCTTGGCTGTTTTACCGAAGAGTGCTGTAATGTTGGGAATGCAAATTTGTGCACAGTGAGATCCCAACGAAGGAGCGTTGTGACCAATTTCCTGCTTCAGTGATGCCAGCTGGGTATTCATTAGGGGGGCTCAGTGTGTTGGGGAGTGACCCTTGGATCTCCCTCAGATCAGTGCCACAAGGACAGAGGAGAGCTGAATGTACCATCTCATCCAAATGGTGTGACATAAGTTCATAAGATATAGGAGCGGAGTCAGGTCATTCGGCCTATGGAGTCTACTGTGCCATTCAATCACGGTTGATAGGTTAGACAGATATTTAATTGGTAACGGGTTGAAGGGATATGGAGAAAAGGTGGGAAAATGGGAGTGAAGATCATATCAGCCATGATTAAATGGCGGAGCAGACATGGTGGGCTAAATGACCTAATTTCTGCTCCCATTTCTTATGGTCTTATGGTCTCAAATGTACTCACTGTCCCAGCATCCATTGCACTCCGAGTTAATGACTTCCACAGACTCAAAGCCTTTGGGAGAAGCAGTTTCTCCTCAACTCTGTGTTGAGTTTGCTGCCCCTTACCTTCTCCCCACCCAAAGACCTCCCCCACCCCCCTTTATCTGAAGCTCCCCACCCCTCCCCCCCCCCCTGTCTTGAGGAAGGGTTATACCTGAAACCTTGACTTCTCCACCTCCTGATGCTGCCTGGCTTGCTGTGTTCTTCCAGCCTCCTGGAAGAAGGTTATCCTACACATTATCCTAAGACGGGATGACCTTTCGTCCCAGAATGCCACACAAAAGGAAGCATGTTCTGACAACTGCTTTGAGGGGTGTAGGGGAGACCAACACAGCTCAGTCTTCCTGCATAACTCCCTGTCCCCATGGCCAGCAGAGATCTGTGCTGTCCACTGAGTCACAGCTAATTGACCGAAACCACCCACGGCAGCAGCTACTGCAGCTTTAATTATAGTTGAGCCGCCCGGAAGATAATGTTACAGTATTTCGCAAAGCAGACAAGAGAATTCGGCCTTGACGTTTAGTTAAGGTTCTGGTAGTCAGGAGCAACACTTCAGAAACTGATCCTTTCGAACAAACCTAATACTCTCGCATGAATATTTCATTTGGCAGTCCGCGTTGGTACAGATTCCAATAAAGCATAAATCTGAAGGCAAGGACAGTTTAATTAGATGTGGATCTCATGAGTGATACCTTTCAACAATCTTGTTCTTTCAGTCTCTTCCGGACTGTCGTTTGCTCAAATCATTCTCATCATAGAATCCCTATAGTATAGAAACAGGCCATTTGGCCCAACAAGTCCACACCGACCCTCTGAAGAGTAACCCACCCAGACCCATTCCCCTACCCTATTACTCCTCATTTACCCCTGACTAATGCGCCTAGCCCACACTTCATTGTACACTGTGGGCAATTTAGCATGGCCAATTCACCTAACCTGCACATCTTTGGATTGTGGGAGAATGTGCAAGCTCCACACAGACTGGCGGCCGAGGCTGGACTCAAACCTGGGCCCATGGTGCTGTGAGGCAGCAGTGCTAACCACTGAGCCACCGTGCCACCCTTTCTTGGTCTTAGCAACCCTCTCACAGCCCCCACAATAGGCAGGCAGGGGCTGAGCATCAAGAGGATGTTCTGCCAAAATATCTCAGTCATGGTGGAACTCACTTATCTATTTCTGTGGTGTGGCATCATAAATCGTTGGCCAGGGAATGATGAGAATGTCGAATTCAAGCTCGGTTAAATTCACTTGTGGGGCATGGGCGTCGTTGGCATTTATTGCCGGTCTCTAGTTGCCCCTTAAGAAAGTGGCGGTGAGCTGCCTTCTTGAACCACTATAGTTCACCTGCAAGTAAACCCATAATGCCCTTCAGTGAGGGAGTTCCAAGATTGTGGGCGGCACGGTGGCACAGTGGTTAGCACTGCTGCCTCACAGCGCCAGAGATCCGGGTTCAATTCCTGCCTCAGGCGACTCTCTGTGGAGTTTGTACATTCTCCCTGTGTCTGCGTGGGTTTCCTCCGGCTGCTCTGGTTTCCTCCCACACTCCAAAGATGTGCAGGTCAGGTGAATTGGCCATGCTAAATTGCCCGTAGTGTTAGGTAAGGGGTAGATGTAAATGTAGGGATATGGGTGGGTTGCGCTTCGGCGGGGCGGTGTGGACTTGTTGGGCCGAAGGGCCTGTTTCCACACTGTAAGTAATCTAATCTAATCTAATCTAAAATTACTGAAGGAACAGTGATATATTTCCAAGTCAGGATGGTGAATGGCTCGGAGGGGAACTTGCAGATGATGGCGTTCCCATATAGAGTCATAGAGATGTACAGACCCTTCAGTCCAACTCATCCATGCTGACCAGATATCCCAACCTAGTCCCAATTGCCAGCACTTGGCCCATATCCCTCCAAACCCTTCCTAGTCATATACCCATCCAGATGCCTTTTAAATGTTGTAATTGTACCAGCCTCCACCACTTCCTCAGGCAGCTCATTCCATACACGTACCACCCTCTGCTGAAAGCATTGCCCCTTTTAAATCCTTCCAGGTAGGAAGGGCTTGGAAGGTGCTGACTGCAAATCTTTGGTGGAATTCTGCAGAGCACCTGGTAAAGGAAGTTAAATTGAGAAACATGAACATTTAACGATAGGGTAAGGTGAAGGGTCTAGTATAACACCAGTGCACATCAGTTGGGTCAAATGACGTGTCTCGCAGACTAAGGGGTCACCCATTTAAGATGAGGAAGAATTTCCTTCAGAGATGGTAGTGAAACTGTAGAATTCCCTACCACAAATGGGTAGACAGAATTTTAATCAGTAAGGGAATCAAGGCTTATCAGGAAATGGCAGGAAAATGGCGTTGAGGATTATCAAATCAGCTGTGATCTCATTGCAAGACAGAGCAGATTTGAAGGGGTGAAAGACCTACTTCTACCCTTGTGTCTTATGCGTGGTGGTGTGTTGTAGCTCACTCAGGGAGTGCGAGTTGCTACGGCGACACACGATTTACAAGCATGTTGCAGTCCAGACAGTGATGTCAGAGGTTCCATTTTCTCTTTGTTCCTTAACTGAGCTGGAACTTCCCTCCTGCTCTTACTGATTGTCACTGGCATGACTTATAGGTTGATGGACAACCTGTTCGGGCCTAGGTAGGTGATATAGGAACTGGGGGGAGTAGATGGGAGCTCAGTGGGTAAGTCAAATGGAGGCATGCAGCAGGGAGAGGTAGAAAGGACAAGTACATAGTTATCTGTGACACTGAGTACCTTGGATTGAGGGTACGCCCCCAATCTGTGCTGACTCCCAGAGGTGACAAGCTCAGCCGCATTGTTTTAGCTGCTGCAGACATCATCATCATCATCATCATCGGTGGTCCCTCGCAGATGAGGATGACTCTCTCCGACTCTCGGGGTGAGTCTATACTTGGCCATACAGACTGATGCAGCTACCACAGGTACACTTGGGGCAGAAGGTGGTCATGGGAAGAGGTGGAGGGGGGTGGTGGGTGCGGGGTCACATAGTGTTGATATAGCAGCAATTCCCTTTCCCTGTTTCCCCCAGGCTCCCCATTTTTCCGGACGGTAAGTCTCAAGCAGCTCGCACCTTCCCAGATGCTTCTCCTCCACTTTGGCCAGTGATTCCCAGGTGGCACTGGGAATGCTGCACTTCCCCGGTGAGGCCTTGAGGGTAGCAGCCTCCTCTGTCCCACTTGGGGCTCTCCTGCCGTTTCAGAGCTGGGAGTATAGCACCTGCTTGGGGAGTGTCGTTTCAGTCACGGGGACGATGCACAGTGACAGCCTACATGAAGCTGGGTTAATCCCAGCATCGGGACTAGGTGGGGGAGCAAGAATATCATGTGATCCTCAGGGGGGTGGTCGTGTCATGGTGCACTGAATGAATAACCCAGAACCTGATGTGAATTTTCTGAGAACAAAGTTTTGAAACCTGCCAAGGTACATTGTAAATTCAATGAAAGACCTGGAATTAAAAGCTAGTCTAAAGGTGACTGCTCCTTGATTATTGTGAAAGCCCATCCAGTTCTGCTGGGAAGGAAATCTGCCACCCTTCCCTGGTCTGGCCTCCATGTGACTCCAAACCACAGCAATGTGGTTCTCTAACATTCCTCTGGGTGGGCAATAAGTATTGATCAGCCCAGCGATGCCCATATCCCACATAGGAATTGGCCTTTGAAGGGTGATTGAGAAGGTTCCACAAGGTAGAGTGGTTCGCAAGATTAAACCGCATGGAATCCAGAGGAAGCCAGCCAATTGGCTTGCAGTTAGGAGACAGAAGGTGGTGGTGGAGAGTTGCCTTTTGGACAGGAGGCCTGTGACCAGTGCTGTTCTGCAAGGATTCGTGCTGGGTCCATTGTTGTTTGACATTATATAAACGATTTGGATGCGAATATAGGACATATAGTTAGTAAGTTTGCAGATGACACCAATATTGGTGGTGTAGAGGACAGTGAAGGAGGTTACCTCAGCGTACAATGGGATCTTGATCAGATGGGCCATTGGGCCAAGGAATGACAGATGGAGTTTAATTTAGATAAATGTGAAGTGCTGCATTTTGGAAAGGCAAATCAGAGCAGGACTTCAATGTTTAATGGTAATGTCTGGGGTGTGTTGCTTATCAAAGGGAGCTACGAGGGCAGGTTTATAGTTCCTTGAAAGTTGAGTCACAACTAGATAGGATAGTGAAGAAGGTGTTTTGTATGCTTGCCTTCATTGGTCAGTGCATTGATTTCATGTTGCAGCTATACAGGACATTGGCTAGGCCACTTTTAGAATACACTGTTTAAATCTGGTCTCCCTGCAGGATGTTGTGAAACTTGAAAGGGTTCAGAAAAGATTTACAAGAATTTTGTTAGTTTGAAAGGTTTGAGCTATACAGAGTGGCTGAATAGGCTGGGGCTGTTTTCCCTGGAGCATCAGAGGCTGAGGGGTGACCTTAAAGAGATTTATAAAATCATTAGGGGCATGGATAGGGTGAATAGACAAAGTCTTTTCCCTGGGGTAGGTGAGTCCAAAACTGGAGGGCTTGGGTTTAAAGTGAAAGAGGCACGATTTATAAGGGACCTAAGGGGCAACTTTTTCACACAGAGGGTGGTGCATATGTGGAATGGGCTGCCAGAGGAAGTGGTGGAGGCTGCTATAATTGCAACATTTAAGAGGCATTTGGATGGGTATATGAATAGGAAGGGTTTGGAGAGATATGGGTCAGGTGCTGGCAGGTGGGACTAGATTGGGTTGGGATATCTGGTCGGCATGGATGGGTTGGGCCGAAGGGTCTGTTTCCATGCTGTACATCTCTATGACTCTATGACTCTATTAGATTAGATTAGATTACTTACAGTGTGGAAACAGGCCCTTCGGCCCAACAAGTCCACACCGCCCTCGCTATGTTGGAGGCTGATAAAATTGCAACATTTAAGAGGCATCTGGATGGGTATATGAATAGGAAGGGTTTAGAGTAATAGGGGCCAAATGCTGACAAATGGGTTTAGATCAGTTCAGGACATCTGGTTAGCATGGACGAGTTGGACCGAAGGGTCTGTTTCCGTGCTGTATGATTCTAATTAGTGGCAGTTGACTTGGGCGGCCGTGGTCCTTTACACCCAGCTCTCAATCCTGACCTAGACAGAGAGATAATGGGTTCAAGACCATCCTGCCTAATGAAATACATCACCCCTCAAAACCAGCCAGAGTAGAACTCCTGGATTTGCTCCGTCTTACGCCCATCTCCAAAATCATATCTCAGTGGGTCATTGGGTAAGAGGGCTGAAAGAACAGGCCTCTGATAAAGGGGCACGTGAGCTCTCTCTCTCCCTCTGAGCTAGATGACGCAAGGACCGCACAGCAAGAGGCCACAAAGAGCAAAGGTTGCAATTGGGCTGCTCATTACCATAGAAGGGCTTTCCACCCAACCTTTACCCCTCGGTATTTTCCACACCGTTGCTCCCTCAGTCAACAACAGTGGTAGCCCGCATTTATGTGGCACCTCCAAAGTAGCGAAACGCTCCAGCGAGTTTCCCGTGTGTGAATATTCGGGATAAATGGATGGGCACGGGGCCAGAGAAAGAGATTGGGATAGGTATCTGCTGTCTTGTTAATGACGGCAGTTTAATGGAGGTGAGAGATGCAGAAAGGTGTAAATAACAGCTTGTTAGTCACAACTGGCATCTCCGTGAATTGCGTCTGTATTTACCTTGGGAGCAACAGCGGCCAGGCATATAAAACAAAAAGCAATTTATTGCTTGTGGACTGCTGTGGGAGCTAAAGCTGTAATTGTTTTTTGTTCCTTCTCGCTAATTAGCTATCGGGTTGTCTGCCCGACTGTGGGGGAGATTTGCATTGTGAGCAGGTGAAGGGATTAACATCACTGAAGCATTGCCTGAAAGATTCACAAATCATAATGTCACCTCCTGCATTGCCAGTGAAATCACAGAATAAAAATAGCGCAGAGGGAGGCCATTCGGCCCAGTCTGTCTCTGCCAGCCCTCAGAGCTATCCAATTCAGTTCTGCCCTGAGATACCATCATATCTCCCCACCTTGGTTCTGAATTCCTCCCGTTCCCTCCATTGTTGGGTGTCAAGGCCTTTGGGGACAGCCTGAAGTGTGGTAGGTGCCACCAAAATGCACAGGCCTTTTGTTTTGCTGGTGATGTAACAGCAAGGAGATGTTTGGAGGTTGAAGCGCGCATCGTGTCGAGATTTAGGCAAGCCATCTCAATGAGCATGACCATATTTGACAGTCAGGATCTGACTGTTTCTTCCACTCCACTCTGTTGGGGCTCCTACCCTCTTGGCCAATGGGTGCCACTGTAGGGGGCTCTCCCAGGCACCATGGAAAACGGAGTGTCTGTGATACTGCACGGTTGGGTGATGGTCATACACATCAGTTTTGGATTCTTGTATCCACCGGTGTTTGGACTCCAGGAGTAGGCAAACACAGGGTAATTCCACGCTACATAATATATCCCTCATCAACCTGGGCAGAGATGTAGTTGCACATCTCTGATAACGAGACAGCATCCATGATGAGGGAATAAAATCAGGACCCATTAAACAGGACCCGGGCCTCTGAGAGACAGAGACTGGGGCCACTGTGCTCAGGGTCAAGGGTCAGGGATTGGGGCAACTGTGCTCAGGTCAAGGGTTAGGGACTGGGGCTACTGTGCTTCAGTCAAGGGTCAGGGACCTAGGCCAGTGTTCTCAGGTCAGGGCTCAGGCAGTGGGGCCATTGTGCTCAGGTCAAGGATCAGGGACTGGGGCTACAGTGCTTGGGTTAAGGGTCAGGACTGGAGCTACAGTGCTCAGGTCAGAGATCAGGGAGTGGGGCCACTGTGCAGCAGGTCAAGGTCAGGGACTGAGGCTACTGTGTTCAGGGACCTGGGCCAGCGTGCTCAGGTCAAAGGTCACAGAGTGGGGTCATTGTGCTCAGATCAAGGGTCAGGGAGGAGCCAGGGGTGCAGGCCAGGAGCATCACCATAGTACTTAATTCCTGACCTGACCCTTACTGTAGGTACTGGTGAGTGTGAAGCTGGACACTTCTAGAACCTTCCACACGCAGGTTCCAGTTGCAGGTGATTGGAGATCCTTATGATCCAGCTGTGAGGACTGTGCTATTAATCTCCTACAAGACAGCTTTCTGAAGGATGATTTACAACTCCTGAAGGCTGTAAAACAACCCAAGGGCCTTGATGACACTGGTTGAAGAAATACCTCCCCCCAGTGTTGAAGGTCCTTTGCGTTACGGGGTCTTACTGGCAAATGTTCTTGACAATTGACTCTCCAGTGGCTGGTCCAGATCCCTGGTCAGGTTCACGAGAGGTGAATTCTCAAATACACCCACCCATACTCTCCTGCTCTGCTACTCTGGGATCAATCCACCAAGCCACCTTGGAACGACCTATCAGAGAGCATAGGGAACACTTAACCGGGTGAGAAACAAAAGCAGTTTAGCTAGAATTACACACAACGCACATTACAGCACAGACACAGGCCATTCAGCCCCACTGGCCTACACAAGTACCTGTACTGTATTCGAACATCCACACACCTCATTTTGTTTCATTCCCTTTTCCCTCACGTGTGTATTCAACTTCCCCTGAAGTGCATCCACACTCACCTCCAGCCCACCCTGACCCCTACCTGAACCATAACCTTAACCCTAACCCTAACCCCACATTCAGGGGAGAGAGGTTTCCCCTGAATATGTGAACTGCTTAACGTGTTATATTCATGGTCCCGGTTCTCCCCACCATGGGAGAAGCTTGTCCCTGCCTATCCAATCAATGCTTTTCAAAACTGTTGTATCTCGTGATGACCTACCCACCTCGCTTTTTCAGGGATGAGAGCGGTACAGATAATTTAGGGCCAAGGAAAAGACCTATCACCCTTACCCAATAGCTAAGGTAAGGTCTCATACCATACCCATCAAAGCTACAGGCCTGGTGTGGGAAATCGGGGCAAGTGTAGGCTGTATATCTGTGGCAGTATAGTCTTGATGGGCTGAAGGACCTCTTTTGCACTGTATGATTCTCTGGAACCTCAATTGTTCAAAATGCAAACCTGATTGTATTTGCTCATCTGACCAATTAACACATCTCCCAGCAGAACTGTTTCAAAGTACTTATACACTTAGCAGGCTCTGTACAATATCCTAATTAACACAATATTATCCTTATGCTTTGAGATAGTTCTCTCTCTAAACTGCCATTTATTCAGCTCAATGTAACTCAAATACAAAGGGCAGGTTTTTTTTTCTGTCTTGCAGGGGTCATTGACAGTGCCAGGACATATTGAGAGCATGTTTAATTAATCATACAGTATCTTACACTTTATCAGTGGGGACACAAGGTCAGGTGTAAGAAGTCAACGCAAAATTTTGCAAATGCTGAAAATCTGAAGTAAAAACAGAAATTCCTAGACAGACTCAGCAGATGCGGCAGTGCCTGTGGAGAGAGAAAAAGAAGTAACGCTTCAGGTCTCGTGGGCGGCACGGTGGTACAGTGGTTAGCACTGCTGCCTCACAGCGCCAGAGACCCGGGTTCAATTCCCGCCTCAGGCAACTGACTGTGTGGAGTTTGCACATTCTCCCCATGTCCGCATGGGTTTCCTCCGGGTGCTCTGGTTTCCTCCCACAGTCCAAAGATGTGCAGGTCAGGTGAATTGGCCATGCAAAATTGCCTGTAGTGTTAGGTAAGGGGTAGATGTAGGGGTATGGGTGGGTTGCGCTTCGGCGGGGCGGTGTGGACTTGTTGGGCCGAAGGGCCTGTTTCCACACTGTAAGTAATCTAATCTAATCAATCATATGACTCTTCAGAAGTAGGTTTTCAGTTCTGAGCTTCCCTCTCTTAATCTAACTTCGATCACAACTAAACCCAGCACAGGTCAATGTCTTTCAGTTCCAAATTCTGATATTCAACTTGAAGCATTAAATCTCTTCTTCATCTGAATTCAGTGGGTAATAGGGAAGGCAAATGGAACGTTGATAGGCGTGCTGGATTTGGAAGGATCTTTGTTGAATACCTGCAGTGTTGTCTTGTGGATGGTGCACACTGCTGCTACTGAACGACAGTGGTAGAGGGAGTGAATGTTTGTGGATGTGGTGCCAATCAGATTCATCCTGGATGGTGTCATGCTTCTTAAGTGTTGTTGAGGGGCTGCAATTATGCAGGTAAATGGGGAGTATTCCATCACACTTCTGACATGTGCCTTGTAGATGGTGGACAGGCTTTGTGGAGTCAGGAGGTGAGTTACTCACCGCAGTATTCCTAACCTCTGACCTGCTTTTCATAGATTACCATAGAATCCCTACAGTGTGGGAGCAGGCTGTTAGGCCTATCAAGTCTACACCAACCTCTCTGAAGAGCATCCCACCCAGCCTCATACCTCCCGCCCACCCCCCCCCCCCCCAAACCTGTCTGTGCAATGCTGCATTTCCCATGGCTAACTCCTGGACACTATGGGACAGTTTAGCATGGCCAATCCACCCTAACCTGCACACCTTTGGATTGTGGGAGGAAACCGGAGCACCCGGAGGAAACCCCACGCAGACACAGGGAGAATGTGCAAACTCCACACAGAGGGTGGAATCGAACCTGGGACCCTGGTGCTGTGAGGCAGCAGTGCTAACCACTGAGTCACTGTATTTATAAGGTTGGCCCCGTTCAGTTTCTGGTTGATGGTTATTCCCAGGATGCTGATAGCAGGGGAATCAGTGATGGTAATGCCATTGAATGTCCAAGGGTGATGGTTAGACTCTCTCTTATTGAAGATGGTAGTCATGATTTGGTGCTGCTGGTGTTGGACTGGAGTGTATAAAGGTAAAAATCACACAACACCAGGTTCTAGTCCAACAGTTTAATTGGAAGCGCTAGCTTTCGGAGCGATGCTCCTTCATCAGGTGGTTGTCGGCGCTCCGAAAGCTAGTGTGCTTCCAATTAAACCTGTTGGACTATAACCTGGTGTTGTGTGATTTTTAACATTGAAGATGGTCATTGTCTTCCGTTAGCCAAAATCTGGATATCATCGAGATCTTGCTGCATCGTATCTAAGGATACCAACATCCACTGATATCCAGAGCCCTGGAATGTGAAACCAGAAAGGTGATTGTTTAAGGGTTAAATCTTCCAGTTTCTGAATTTGCTCTCTATTTAAGTTTCTTAAAAAAAACACATTTTGTTCACGATCTCCGAAAATGATTTTATAATTAAATGAGAAAAGCATTTCATTTCCCTCAAGTGCTGCTGTTTATGTTGATCACTGAATTATAATGGCTTCTCGTTGATTCATTCATCTTCAGTGGCATTGCCTCTGTCTTTACCCACATCAATCTTTCATTGTGTGTTCTTTTTCCAAATTTAATATACACTTAAGATCATCTTTGTTCATTTCCCCAATGAGTTAGTTGTCAGCTGCAGCCCAGCATGGAGGCTCTCAGTCAGAGGATTGTGCCTTTAAACTCCCCCTCCAGAGACCTGAGCCTAACACTCCCAGTACTGAGGAAGAGCTACCGTTCTGACAGTGCTGTCTTTTCACTGGGGTGAAAAGCTTCTACCTTTGTGTGTGCCAAAGTGTTCACTGATTTTACTTCTCCTGCGTTTTACCTTTAAGCTCTGCTGCCTGGTCCTCAGCACCTTAACCAAGTGAAATAGAGCAAGTATTTATTGCCCATCCCTAGTTGCCCCTTGAGAACATAAGATTTGGGAGGCAGAGTTGGCCCTTCAGCCCCTTGAGTTCACGGCACCATTTCGTACGATCATGACTCATCTCATTCACGGCCTCAACTCCACTCTCCTGCACATTCTCCACATCCCTTCCACTCATTACTAATTGGAAGGTGGGAATGAACTGCCTTCTTGAACTGTTGGATTCTATGTGCTGTAAGGGAGACCCACAATGCCATTAGGGGCAGAGTTCCTCCTGTTCTTATGCAATGAAGTGCGGTGGCTGAGCAATCAGCGATTCCCTTGACAATTGTGGAATAATAAATATTAGAAGTGACGTTTCAAAGTTGCTTGGTTTGATAAACACAGTATTGATTTAATCACTTGATGGCTCTTTCACTTGAGTTAACCATTCAGGTGCACAGTGCTGTCTTCATTCTTCATTAAGTGAAGTCTGTGAATTCTCAGCATGGAAAACAATTCACCTCAGTGATATAACTCAGGAGGCACCGCGTAGGGAAAAATGACCCTCAGCTTCCAGTTGCCTACCACTTTAACACCCCCCCACATTCCCTGGCCAACATCTCAGTCTCAGGTTTGCTGCAGTGTTCCAATGAACCTCAGTGCAAGCTCAAAAAATAACAATCAAATTTTCCGCTGGGAGACCCTGCATTGTCTGGGACTCACCATCGAGTTAAATAACTTCAGAGCCTGATTCTGTCCTTCCATGTCTTTTTACCTGCCCCACACCCAAGTCTGTTATGACATAGTACAAAGTTAAAAATCACACAACACCAGGTTATAGTCTAACAGGTTTAATTGGAAGCACACTAGCTTTCGGAGCGACGCTCCTTCATCAGGTGATAGTGGAGGGCTCGATCGTAACACAGAATTTATAGCAAAAATTTACAGTGTGATGTAACTGAAATTATACGTTGAAAAATTGATTGTCTGTTAAGCCTTTCATCTGTTAGATTACAGTGATAGTTTCATTTCTTTCATGTGTAAATCACAAAACCTTTTTTTTAAAAGTTGCATTCTCGGGTCAGCTGTTAACAATGGTGATAGCTAGACAATATGTTGAAGGTGTTGGCCCCCTGTGTGTTCTCTGTCTGTGCCATGATGTTTAGATTGATTCTAATCTAAAAAGTGAGATAACAGAGTTTTACATAAATTCATGTAGTTTTTGAGCAAAGTACAACGTAACTCTGCAAGTATAAATTCGCCCCACAAAATATATGTGTGCATGTGGGTCTTTGTCTGTCTGTGTGTGTGTGTGTGTGTGTGTGTGTGTGTGTGTGTGTGTGTGTGTGTGTGTGTGTGTGTGTGTGTGTGTGTGTGTGTGTGTGTGTGTGTGCGTCTGTCTGTCTGGGGTGGGGATTGTGAGTGTGAGAAAGTGTGTGCGTGTAGTGATTGCAGAGTGTCTTAAGTCTGTGAGGGGGTGCATGTGTGAGTGTGGGAGTGTGTGTGTCTATAAGGGTGTGTGTGGGTGTCTGTGTGCACGTCTGTGTGTACCTGTGTCCGTGTAGGAATATCTGTGTGTGTGTATAGTGCAATGGTGGTCACCTGTAATGTGACATGAACCCAAGGTCCTGGTTGAGGCCCTCCCTATGGGTACCGAACTTAGCTATCAGCCTCTGCTCGGCCACTTTCCTCTGCTGCCTGTCCCGAAGTCCACCTTGGAGGATGGTCACCCGAAGGTCCGAGGCTGAATGTCCAGGACCACTGAAATGTTCCCCAACTGGGAGGGAACCCTCCTGTCAGTTGATTGTTGTGCGGTGCCCATTCATCCGTTGTCGTAGCCTTTGCTCGGTTTCCCCAATGTACCATGCCTCCAGGCATCCTTGCCTGCAACGTATAAGATAGACAACGTTGGCTGAGTCACACAAGTACCTGCCATGTACAAGGTGGGAGGTGTTCCCATGCATAATAGTGGTATCTATGTCCACAATCTGACACCGTGACAGGGTTGTATGTACTTGTCCTGAGAGCCGGGCCGTTTGCTACGAACAATGATCTGTTTGAGGTTTGGCGGTTGTTTAAAGGCAAGTAGTGGAGGTGTGGGGAAGGTCTTGGTGAGGTGCTCATCCTCATTGATGATGTGTTGCTGGTCACAAAGAACATGGCATAGTTTTTCAGCTCCTGGGAAGTACTGGACAATGAAGGGTACCCTGTCGGTTGCAGAACGTGTCTGTCTCCTGAGGAGGTGATTATGGTTCCTTGCGGTGGCATGTTGGAACTGGCGGTCGATGAGTTGAGCATCGTACCCCGTTCTTGTGAGGGCATCCCTGAGTACTTCCTCCTCATCTGAGCAGATCCAGTGTATACGTATGTCTTGTCCATAGGGAATGGCTGTTTTAATATGTTTTGGGTGGAAGCTGGAGAAGTGTAGCATTGTGAGGTTGTCTGTGGGTTTGCGGTAGAGTGTGGTGCTGAGGTGTCCGTCCTTGATGGAGATGCATGTGTCCAAGAATGAGACAGATAGTCGAGAGTAGTCCATGGTGAGTTTGATGGTGGGATGAAACTTGTTGATGTCACTGTGTAGTTTTATCAGTGACTCCTCGCCATGGGTTCAGAGGAAGAAAATGTCATCAATGTACCTGGTGTACAATGTTGGTTGGAGATCCTGCAGAGAGAAGAAGTCTTGTTCAAACCTGTGCAAAAAAGTGTTGGCATATTGGGGTGCAAATTTGGTCCCCATGGCTGTTCCGTGTGTCTGGATGAGGAACTGGTTGTCAAAGGTGAAGACGTTGTGATCGAGGATAAAGCGGATGAGTTGTAGGATGGTATTTGGAGATTGGCAGTTGTTGGTGTTGAGTACAGAGGCTGTTGCCGCGATGCCATCATTGTGGGGGATGCTGGTGTAGAGTGCGGAAACGTCCATTGTAACGAGGAATGTTCCCAGTTCGACTGGTCCGTGGGTGCTGAGTTTCTGTAAGAAATCCTTCATCACCTGATGAAGGAGCTTCACTCCGAAAGCTAGTGCTTCCAATTAAACCTGTTGGACTATAACCTGGTGTTGTGTGATTTTTAACTTTGTCCACCCCAGTCTAACACTGGCATCTCCAAATCATGACATAGTACAGTCACCTATTTCCTCACTCTTAAGTCTTACTATTATTCAGGCTTTCTTCTGTGCCATTCTACTATCTATTCCCTCCTTGTTTGCCTAGCACCACCTCTCTCTGTCTCTCTCTGTGTCTCTGTCTCTCTCTCTGTCTCTCTCTCTCTCTCTGGGCTCTGTTTCAACTATCTGCTCACCTCTGCCCTTCTCCCCCACTCCCCTCCCCTACTTCATCATTGTCGGAGAAATGCAGCCCGATGAATCAGAGACCAGAAGCGAGGATGGCAGTGAAATTGAACAAAGTGATAGCGCCGAAGTGAAATTGACCAGGCTGGCACAGAACTGAGTCTCTGCACAGATGGTCAGAATGCTCTTCCTCAACTGGAAGGTGCCGGCAGATTTTATAGGGGTACAACACGAAGGTGATAGTTGTAAACCAGTTACAGTGCAATGGTGAAAATTGTAAAGCGGTTAAAACAAGAATAAACTGAATGGAAATTACATCAAACATCTGGCAGCAGCAATTCATTTGTAATTGACACAGGGGATGCCAGCCCTCTCCGTGAGTGGGTGACAATGTCTTCTAGAGGATTCTTCATTGTATTTACCGTCCGTGCCAACATGTGCAAATGTCCCTTCTCCTGGCATCCAGGTGTGTCCATTGTGTTCCTCCTGCAGGCAAAGTCTTCCAGGGCCTCTCGGTCTGCCTCTTTGTTTATGCAGTATCAGTTTCAATGGGAAGTGAGCCTGCCCTGAGGGTACTGGGACTGCAGTGTTATTCAGGGCTGGGAGCTTCACTGTGAAGGCTGTTTGGGAAGTGTATTCTCTGGTCTGGGAGTAGCTTGACCAAGAGAGGTAAAAACAATGACTGCAGATGCTGGAAAGCAAATACTGGATTAGTGGTGCTGGAAGAGCACAGCAGTTCAGGCAGCATCCAACGAGCAGCGAAATCGACGTTTCGGGCAAACGCCCTTATGATTCCTGATGAAGGGCGTTTGCCCGAAACGTCGATTTCGCTGCTCGTTGGATACTGCCTGAACTGCTGTGCTCTTCCAGCACCACTAATCCAGTAGTAGCTTGACCAAGTCTGGTTTCTGTGTTAGCCTGATTGGCCAAGAGTGGGGCATTGTGGGTGCATTCTGTGTGTATTGGGAGGCTTGATCTCTGTGTTTCATAGATCTGCTTCTGTGCTTCTTATGTGGTCATGTTGTGGGTGCGCAGGGTAGCAGACCTCCCCCCCCCCCCCCCCCGCCACCCCCCCCCCCCCCTCCCCGCCCCCACAAGTATAAATACCAGGTTTCTAACGTTCCGATAAGAGTCACAGGGCTCGAAACATCAACTCTGCTTTCTTCCCACAGGTGCAGCCGGACCACCTGAGGTTTCTCCAACAGCATCTGTTTTTGTTTCAGATCTCCAGCATCCGCAATTTTTTCTTGTTGCAGGGATTCCTATGGGAATCGCCTGCATTGTGGAGGTATCTAACCAATAATCCTAACCCTTACCTCTATGTTCTTCCACTGATATATGCTGGCCAACTGATCCTTAAAGGCCAAACATTTCAGACCTCCTTTTCTGCTTGTTTTATTAGCAAGGGGAGTTGATGGTCCATTGGTATTCTCAAAAGACCATTAATCCAGGGACCCATGCAACATCCTGGGGATCTGGATTCAACTCCTGTCCATCGCAAATGGTAGCCATGATGTGGAGGTGCCAGTATTGGACTGGGGTGGGCAAAGTCAGAAGTCACACAACACCAGGTTATAGTCCAATGGATTTATTTGAAATCACAAGCTTCTGGAGCATAGTCCCTTCATTAGGTGACGTCTTGGAAGTGGAAATCTGGAATTAAGAATCTAATGATGCCCATTTTCTGGAAAAACCCTCTCAGGAAGGAAGCTGCCACTCTTGCCTGGTCTGGCCTCCATGGGACTCCATACCCAGAACAATGTGGGTGACTCTTAATTGCCCTATTAGAGATGGGCAATAAATGTTGGCCTGTTCAGCGATGCCCACATCCTGTGAATGATTTAAAACCAGGGTGCCCCCTGTTTATGATCGGTAATCCCAGAGGTTTAGCGAAGTCAATTGTTCATGAGTTTGCCTCACTGGAGAGTAAATCCTGAATTGCCCACTGAAATCTATCCAGGTCTATCCCATTAATGGGAATGCAGGCTGTAGCTTTGTCCCAGCAGACCAACGGAAACCCCAACTGAATCTTCCATCTATGAACTCTCCCCTCTTCTGCTCGACTTCACCTCTGGTTGCCAGGGTCTCCAGCAAATGAGGGCCCAGCAGGGTTTCCAAAACTCCAGAGATATGCAGGAATGAAAGTTTGCAATGGATAGGGCTGGGAGTCAAACCTGGAAGAAGGGTCAGAAATTTTAACTTAGAGGCAGGAGCTCCTGTGATGAATCATCCGAGAATATGTACAGGTTGAGTTGGGATTGTAGAAGCTAGTTTTCCAACACGTCTATTGGGTGTTCTAATACAGCAGAATTTCATGGCTGCCAGAGCTCAAGATTGTCCTGATGCATTTAGTGTCAAACTGTGTTTGGAATTGGCAAAACATTCACTGGTTTCTTGCCAGCCATTCAGGAATTGGAGTCCAAATTCCATTTTCTGCCACATGGGATTCAACCTCAATCCCTTATTGAGGTATTTAGACCATCAGACCATTGACAATACCAATGCATTATCATCTCCCCATAACTTGCTGCTGTTATCTATTGACCAACACCTTGGGCTTTACAAAGAACAATATAGCACAGGAACTAGCCCTTCAGCCCTCCAAGCCTGCGCCGACACATTTTGCCCTGCCATACTAAAACAGTCTTCACTTACAGGATCCGAATCCCTCTATTCCCTTCCTATTCATGTCTCCATCCAAGCACCTCATGAATGCCGCTGTTGTGTCTGCTTCCCCACCTCCTCTGGCAGTGTGTTCCAGGCACTCACCGCCCTTTGTGTGAAAAACCTGCCCCGCACACCTCTTTTAAACATCCCCCCCACACCTTGAGCCTATGTCTCCTAGTAATTGACCCTTCCACCCTGGGAAAAAGCCTCATGCTTTCCACTCTATCCATGACATTCGCAATCTTACAAAGCTCCTCAGCCTCCTGCGTTCCAGTGAAAATAAAACAATCTATCCAACCTTTCTTCATAGCTAAAATCCCCCTTACCAGGCACCATCCTGGTAAAGCTTTTCTGTACCCCCTCCAAAGCATCCGCATCCTTCTGGTTGTGTGGTGACCAGAACTACATGCAACTGTACTCCGCATCCTGGACTTCTTGAAAGATGTCTGCAATACAATGGGCCTCTACTGTCTGGAATTTAGATGAATCAGAGGAGATCTCACTGAAGTGTGTATCAGTTCTTAAGAGACTTAACAAGTTCAATGCTTCTTGGCCCTTTCCTCATGGCCAGACAGCCTGACTCTCATGTTCTTAGATAAATGGGTCAATCATTAGTGTCTGAGCTGAGGAGAACTTTCTTCAACCTGGGGATTGTGAATCTTTAAAATTCTCTCCCCAGAGGAAACTGGATGTGATGTCATTTGAGTATGTTCAACACTGCGATTGATAGACCTTTCAGCACCAAGGAAATTGAGGGCTGTGGGGAGTGGGGTTGAGGATGATCTTGTCGAATAGTAGAAGAGGGGCTGAATGGTCCTTACTTCTAATGTTCTTACATCTAAATCAACTCACATGACTTTACAGAAAGTACATCCCACAAGTTCTCAAATTCTGTAAGACACCGTGAGCCGATTTGAAACATGGACCTCAATGCCATTCTCAGCTCTGAGAATGAGAGACCCAGTGAGCGACTGATTGTGGCCATGTTCTTGTTTTTCTTTCCTGGGGTCTTACCTTTACCATAAGTTTAAACCCACTCTTATAGTGTGAGCTTATAGTGTCGGCAGCTTGGAAGCCTTTACCAACAAGAGGCTGGATGGCTTTAAGTTGGAGGGTGCCGGTAAGTGGCATTGAAATGCCCATCAGCCGTGATTAAATGGCGGAGTGGATTCGATGGGTCAAATGGCCTTACTTCTACTCGTACGTCTTATGATCTTATGGATAAGCAGAGTTTGTACCAGCCAACGCCAGCACTGGAAAAGTTCTCCAACTGTTTTGAAACTTCGTAATTATAAGTGACCTTTCCTTTTTGATTGGAACATTGATCATTCTTGTAATTTGCATGTTACAGCCACTCCAGAAGCCCATTCAGGAGATGTTCACTACACATCATTCTTACTGACTCTCCCTGAGCCTGGCCACTTGAACAAAGTGGTAAAAACAGAACCTGCTTTCTATTCTCTCTCAGATTCGCTCGGCAAACAAAAATCACTTTAACCTTACTCTCACGGGGCCGGTCACTGTTTTGCTGCTCCAGGTTCGATTGTAGATCAGAGACTCCATTTATATCGGGAGTACTGCACAGAGGAGAGTCAGTATCCACTGGTGACTGCACTGCCAGGGTGTGACTCCCCTCACGGCTGAATTGCAGCATGTTCGTGACCTGAAGACAGACATGACGAATTGGCCATGTAGGCAGAGGGTGAGGCCATTCTGCCTGTCATGCCTGTGTAGGTGTTTGGTAGGACTGATGAAGGACTAATGCCCGATTCTGCTGCACCTCGGACGCTGCCTGACCTGCTGTGATTTTCCACTCTTTGACTCTGGTAGGACTATTCAATTAATCCCACTCCAACCTCCCACGCCCCTTTCGAACATGTCAATTAGCAGAAAGAAATAGCAAAACTGGTGAATTACATTGGTCCAACCGCACTTGTACAATTCAAAATCAAATTAAATCAAATTGTGGCATAGGTTCGTGGCCTATTTCCATGCTGTAAACCTCTATGACTCTAAAGCATAGGGGTGGCACAGTGGCTCAGTGGTTAGCACTGATGCCCCACCG
Organism: Chiloscyllium punctatum; assembly: GCF_047496795.1. Classification (NCBI taxonomy): domain Eukaryota; kingdom Metazoa; phylum Chordata; class Chondrichthyes; order Orectolobiformes; family Hemiscylliidae; genus Chiloscyllium; species Chiloscyllium punctatum. The sequence goes on from NC_092784.1 coordinate 57,776,087, forward strand.
CATCAGGGACCTGGGTTCAATTCCCGCTTCAGGCAGCTGTCTGTGTGGAGTTTGTACATTCTCCCCTGTGTCTGTGCGGGTTTCCTCCGGGTGCTCCGGTTTCCTCCCAACGATGTGCACATTAGGTGAATTGGCCATGCTAAATTGCCCGTAGCGTTAGGTGCATTAGTCAGGGGTAAATGTCGGGGAATGGGTCTGGGTGGGTTGCTCTTCGGAGGGTCAGTGTGGACTTGTTGAGCTGGGGGGGGGCCTGTTTCCACACTGTAGGGAATGTAATCTAATCAAATCAAGTCATTGCATTCATTTTCAAGAATGATCTGGAATTTTGTTGTTCCCGATTCTTTTCTCCCTCGGGAAACAGGCCGTTTGGCCCACTGAGTCTGCTCCACCAGTCAGCAGGATCACAGCTGATCTGTTTCTGTTGTCCCTGACCCCTGAAAACACTCCACTCCGCATATTTACAGAACTTTCTTCAGAACGTTATCATCGATTGACTTCCAATGTTCATTCAGGCAGCACACTCCTTCGCTGTGTGAAGGAAAATTTTTCCTTACCTCCCCTCCGGCTGTTTTGCCAATTACCGTCAATCTGTCTTCTTCAACGCGGGTCCCCTTCCATCGATGCTGATCACTGATTGTCTGGAGGCAAACCATTAAATTTGAATTGGTTTGAATTGAAATGATACACTTTGTTTTTCTGCCTGATGCAGGGCCTTGTAACATTCTGCAAAAGTTGCACAACATTGTCAGCTTGCGTATGGACTCATTCAGAGTATTCTGTGTAACATACCTTCTGTGTAATTATGTCTGGTGTTGACATTGCTGTCAGATTTGTTGTAGCTTACGAAGTCAGAATGTTATGTGAAACACACTTTAACGTAATTATAACACGGTGATCAGTAACAGCATTGAAACCAGGTTGTCAAATTTAATTTTGCATTGCTTTTTAAGACCTTAAGAACAGAAATTAGGCCATACAGCCCATCAGGACAAACACATGGATGGCAGTAATATGATGGGTGTATAGGTTAGGTCGATAAATGCTTGGTACAACATCGTGGGCTGAAGGACTTGTATTGTTCTAGGTTCTATGAGTCTGCTGCATCAATCAATCATGGCTGATAGGTTTTCCAACCTCATTTTCCCTCTTTCTCCCTGTAACCTTTGATTCCCTTGACAATCAAGAATCTATGTATCTCCATTTTAATTATACTCAATGTTACGTTATTTGCATCGATGGCTGGGCTAGGATTTACTATCCATCCCTAAATATCACAGGAGGGGGTGGTGGTGAGATGCCTTCTTGAACCACTGCAGTCCACTTGGTGTAAATACACTCACACATTACTGTTAGGGAGGGAGTTCCAGGATATTGACCCAGCGATGCCGAAGGAATGGCAATATGTTTCCCAGTCAGGATGGTGGATGGAGGGGATCTTGCAGAGGCTGGTGCTCCCATATCAGCTCCGAGCTGGGAGAAAACTCAGATGTGGGAAGTGTTGTTGAAGGAGCTTTACTGTTTGATGCATTAAGCCCTTTCTTTGTCCTTTCATGGGATGTGGATGTGGCTCACCCCTAAGTAATGATCCTAGCTCCCACCTGTATGTCCTTCCACTACTAGGTCATGGAGTCATTGAGATCTACAGCATGAAAACAGGCCCTTCGGCCCAACTTGCCCATGCTGCCCAGTTTTCACAATTTAAACTTGTCCCATTTTCGTGCGAATGGTCCATATCCCTCCTTACCCATCCCATTCATGTACCTGTCTAAATGTTTCTTAAATGACAAAATTGTACTCACTTCCACCTCTCCCTCTGCCAGCCCGTCCCAAGCACTCACCCCCCCTCCAATTGTGAAACAATTGCCCCTCTCTTTTGTATCTCACCCCTCTCTCCTTAAACCTCTGCCCTCTAGTGTTAGTTTTTCTCCATGGTAGGGGAGTCTATCTACCTGATCTACGCCCCTCTTGGTTTTATAGACGTCTGAAGGGTCACCCCCCCCTCTCCACCCGCTCCGGGGGGAAGGAGTCCCAGCCTATCCAACAACTCTTTATCATACGGACCAGGTAGTATCTTAGGTCCTTGAAATCAACATTTCAGAGGGCAGTAAAGAGTCAACCACATTGCCGACGGTCAGATGTCTCCAGCAGACCAAGTAGGACAGGATTCAAAGGACATCAGTGAACCAGCTGGGTTTTTATAATAATCGATGATAATCACCATGGCTGTCATCACTGAGCCATTTCCAGATCTATTGATTGAATTTAAATTCCTGCCGCACTAACCTGGGCCTCTCGATTACTAGTCGAGAGTGTGGTGCTGGAAAAGCACAGCAGGTCAGAATCTGATTCCTGATGAAGGGCTTGTACCTGAAACATCGATTCTCCTGCTCCTCGGATACTTCCTGACCTGCTGTGCTTTCCCAGCACCACACTCTCGACTCTGAGCGCCAGCATCTGCAGTCCTCACTGTCTCCTCTAGATTGCTAGTCCATTTTGCCACCCCATCGCAATCACTTCACAGTAACAACAGTTTACACAATGTATACGGCATTTCCAACCTCACAAGATGCTTGGTGGGAGGTTGAGAGCCTTATCAACAAACTTTTGTTGTCAGGTCCCACAGAGTGATGTGAGGTAAGGAACATGCTTAAAGAGAACAAGCATCTTATAACTAGCAAGGGAAATCAAGGTATGTCGGGAGAGAAGTCAACAGCTTAGTGCTCAGACAGTGGAAGTCATAGCCAGCGATAGTGAAGCAATTAAAATTGGGGGTGGACAAGAGGCCAGGATCCGAGGAGAGCCACCATCTCAGAAGATTGTGAGGCTGGAGGAGTTACAGAGTTCAGAAGATGCGAGGGATTGGAAAGCATGGGTGAGAATTTTTTAAAATCCGGTGCTGGGGCCACGTCAGTGGCTATTGGAGTGAGGTGTAAATGGGGCTCTACGAGTTAGGCCAGAGCCAGCAGAAACTTGAATGGGGTCAAAACTAGTCTTGTTGCCATACCCAGATGCTCTGATGTTTGTAGACCTCTTTGATATCAGGGTGAGAATCATTTGATGATTTGCAGGCTATTCCTCCTTCAGATGTTTCTGCCCCATTGTCTAACAAATTGATGAAATGTTAAAAGTCCATAACCTTCCTGCTGTCAGAGGATAACCCTTGAAACTCAATTCCAAATGGCGTCCATTTCTCCCAAAGACCACAGTGTACTGTCAGAACGTGAAAAATTTGGGAGGCTGGTTCACAAATAAACAATGAGCAAATTAATGTGTCTCAAAAGCTACTGTGCTAGCCTTGAAGTTTGGAAGGTTATGGATTCAAGCCCAACTGCATAGATCTGAGTGTAAACATTCCAAGAAGATGCTCCAGTATGTGACTGTTAGATGTGAGGCTCCGTCAGTTGGATATTAAAGATTCCAACTTGTGGAGGGGAGTGGCGTGCACCCTGTTCTGCTGGCCAACATGTCAGACTTAAGTGGGATTATCATATTGCTCTTTGTGGGATCTTGCTGTGCATAAATGGCTGCTGGTTTTCCTACGTTCCCACAGTAACTGGCTGTGGAATGTCCCGGAGTTGTAAAGGGTGCCATATCAATGCTAGCCTGTCTTGGGTCAGGCTGGGGATATCTTTGTCAGGGGTTCTGTTCACTCTGAGAGCTGGCTCTGAGGGAACTGGATCAGTGTCAAGGACTTTCTGTGTGTAAGTAAAGGGAGACTTGGTGACAGGATCACAGCCTCTGTGCAGTTATTTCACCCTATCTGATCTGAAACTATCTCTAGCTAAGTGGTTGGTTTCTTACGTAGACTGATGCTAATAGTATGGGTTCAGTTCCCACACTAGCTGAGGTCCCCATGAAGGACTTCCCTTCTCAACTGCCCATCATCTGAGGCTTAGTTACAGACATAAAAACGGAAGATAATGGCATTCAAGGTAGGCAAGCAGGAGGCTGGAAAAACACAGCAAGCCAAGCCTCTGACAGCAGGAAGGTTATGGACTTTTAACATTTCATCAATGTTAAAGTCAATGTTTCAAGTATAACCTTTCTCCATCTCCTGATGCTGCCTGGCCTGCTGTGTTCTTCCAGCCTCCTGCTTGTCTACCTTACCTGAGTCTTGGGTAACCAAGTTTTGAGAAGATTTGTATCTCAGGTTGAGGTTCTGGATGTAGGTTTGCTCACTGTGCTGGATGGTTCGTTGGTTAATGAGCAGAACTATGGTCTGGTAGGACTGCGGCGAATTTACTTTCCCTCCACTCTACAAAAATGTTACGGTCCTACACCCTCACTCAGAGAGCTCCGAAATCACACGACTCTCTGAAAAACAAATGTCTCCTTATTTCTGTCCAAAAGGGCGATCCTTCATTTTAATCCTGAGTTCAAGACTGACCCGCAAGAGGAAACATCCTTTCCATGTCTTCCTTGTCAGAACCATTCAGGATCGTTTTGATCAAGTCACCCTTCGCTGTTCCAAACTCCATTGGAAGCAAGGCCAGTCTGTCCAACCTGTCATCATAAGATAACCCACTGATTGGAGATATCAGTCTGGTTAACATTAATGTCCTGAACAGAAACAATGGGAGAACTTGTGTTGTTCGGAGAGGTAACACATGACCTTGGCTTCAGTCTGCCAGCCAGCATAGATTTTTGTACAAGTCTCGGAGTGAAACTTAGACTTATAACTTACAGGCAGGAGCACTAACCACTGACTGAGAATGTCCCTGGGCTAGTAACCCAGGCTAATCCACTGAGGTTGTGGATTCAAATCCACAGATACTGATGGAATTTAAAGCGATGTTGGCTGTGAAACTATTGTCGACTGTCATAAAGAAAAACCCATCTGGTTCACTAATGCTGTCCTAGGGAAGGAAATCTGCTGTCTTTCTCCGGTCTGACATACATGTGATCTCAGCAATGTGGTTGATTCTTAATTGCTCTCCAAGGTGGACTAGAGAGCCAATCAGTCCAGGGGCAATTAGGGATGGGCAACAAGTGCTGGCATTTGCCAGTGGTACCTACATCCCATCAAAGGAGAAATAAAATGGAATTGATTCCTTCCTAGTTATTGGCATAAAGCTTAAAGTATAATGATACGTTACAAGGTGATGGGAAGTCTATATGTGGCTTTGATGTCAGCACTCTTCTCAAATGAGTAGAAATTTTAAATTGAATTAATTATCGGTTTGCGCAAGGTTGAGTGGAAGAGGGAAGCCCCATTTGACTATTAAGCCTGGACATCCATTTTGAAGGATTGATTTCCATTTATTTAGAGTAAATTCATGCTGTTAGCTGCATGAGTAATAGGAAATCCATTTCTGAATCTTGTCCCATTGATGTGTGCACTCGTTTTCAGGAGCTATAGAGTTTACTCGACCTGTTTGAGCCAGTGTCTGTACTGGACATTATGAATTGGGATTCTAGATTAGACTACTTACAGTGTGGAAACAGGCCCTTCGGTCCAACAAGTCCACACCGACCCGCCGAAGTGCAACCCACCCATACATTTACCCCTTCACCTAACACTACGGGCAATTTAGCTTGGCCAATTCGCCTGACCTGCACATCTTTGGACTGTGGGAGGAAACCGGAGCACCCGGAGGAAACCCACGCAGACACGGGGAGAATGTGCAAACTCCACACAGTCAGTCGCCTGAGGCGGGAATTGAACCCGGGTCTCTGGCGCTGCTAACCACTGTGCCACCGTGCCACCCACTCATCTCATCATTTTTTTGCACACATCCATTGACAACAAAGTATAGCCGGAATTGACTTCATCCTAACTCCATTGAAGATCGGAATTGCTCGTGTTTAAGGGTGAATTTAGTAATGCGTGATAGATGAAATGAAAGAAATCCATTGGTTGCAGTCGTAGTGAGTGAATAGAGACTAGATTGCTAATCTAAAGCTGTGAGCTCCTACTGTGATACTGTCTTAAAGTGAATGCAATAAATCTGGCAATTCATAGTCTAGTCATGAAATTGTTCAAAATGTTAAAAGGATTGTTTAGCGAGAGTGAATAAATTATCTCCTCCAGTGGGGGAATCAAGAACAAAAGAACATGGTTGTAAAATTAGAGCAAAGTTGTTCAGGAAGCAAGAAACAAAGCATCTCTTCATACAAAGGGCAGGAAATATTTGGTGCAGTGTCTCAGCTCTCTCTGAGTGCTGAGGGGTGAACTGTCTCCATGAGGGCAGTATCCCGTCACCAAGTCACCCTTTATTTCTACGTGGAGAGTCTTCGATACTGGTCTGACTTCCTCAGAGCCAGCTTTCAGAGTGAACAGAACCTGTTTTTTTCTCCCCTGTCATAACACTTCCCCATTCAACTTCCAAGAAAAGAGTTAAAAATCACACAACACCCCCCCAGGTATAGTCCAACACGTTTATTTGGAAGCACTAGCTTTCAGAACGCTGCTCCTTTGTTGGGTAGCTACCTGATAAGGAGCAGTGTTCTGAAAGCTAGTGCTTCCAATTAAACCTGTTGGACTATAACCTGGTGTTGTGTGACTTTTAACTTTGTCCACCCCAGTCCAACATTGGCTCCTCCACATCAAAGATCTTTTGTGTTTTGATTCAGATCAAGAATGAACAGGGAGAAAGGACATTTGTCAACCATCTTGGATTATTGGCACAAAGAAGCATTTTAATTACCCTGAAGATTGTGCTAATTATTGACCAACTTTGTGGCTTTTGTTGAGGGTCACACTTTAACATGGCCACTGTTGTCTCTGCTTTACTGTTTTACCACTGATCTGGGTGTATAACTTAGTCTCAGCTATCTGTATCACGCTATGGAAATCAGGGAGAGGTTAACTGAACCCACAGGGGATATCTTCAGCACTGCATGGAAAACAGACACTGAATACTCTTGTCAGCCAGTGCTGCTTGTATGGACATGGTTAACAGCCCCAATTAGGGAACTCATATTCTATGATGTTCACCAGGCTGACTGCATTACTATGGGCGTTCAAGGGCCAGGTTGATAAATCTGTGTTGGGTCACAATAGATATTGAGTTACATCAGGCTAAATGGAGCCAGTCACAACCTGACTGAATGTTGGACAGATCCTGAGGGGTCAAATCTGACAGACAGAATTAACTAGCAGATTGGAAATTAGAATCCCTACAGTGTGGAAACTGGCCATTTGGCCCAACAAGTCCACACTGACCCTCCGAAGAGCATCCCATCCAGACCCATTCCCCTATACCTAATACCCTACATTTCCCTTAACTAACGCACCTAGCCTACACCTCCCTGAACACTGTGGGCAATTTAGCATGGACAATTAGCATGCAATTTTAAACTGTGCATTTTTTTGGAAACGCAAAAGAACAAATGATGCAGGAGGTGTAAATAACGTGTGAGGGAGACAGATTGTGTTGAGGGAAGTCTGGTCTGCTATTCGATCAGATCATGGCTGATTTCTCAACTTCTACACCAGCGTGCTGCCCTCACCCCACATCCCCTGGGTCGTTGAAAGCTATCCCAGCTTTTTCTGAAGATTCGTGTTTGCTTTCATCCTGTCATTTCTCAGCTGTGCTTGATTTCTACTCATCTCACATGAACCATTTCACTGTGCAAGATGAAAGTTGCTGTTCTAAATCCAAGCGGGGGGAATAGATCAATGCGGGCCTATAATTGATAGGAGTGAGCGTTCAGAAATACTGCAAGTTGATTAAAACTTTGCCAAACAAACACAGATAGCAGCACGAAAGGGCTTGATCTCTTTATTCCCAAAAATGTAACGATCCCTGTCTTGAATATTGTCCTTTAGCAGTTGGCAGTGCTGCCTCAGCGCGAGGGACCTGGGTTCGATTCCAGCCTTGGGTGACTGTCTGTGTGGGTTTCCTTTGGGTGCTCCGGTTTCCTCCCAGAGTCCAAAGATGTGCAGGTTATGGTGGATTGGCCATGTTAAATTACCCATAGTGTCCAGGAATGTGCAGGTTATGGTGGATTGGCAATGGGAAATTACCCATAGTGTCCAAGGATGTGCAGGCTAGGTGCATTCATCATGAGAAATGCAGGGTTAGAGGGATAGAGTGGGGGCGTGGTGGGTCTAGGTGGGATGTTCTTTGGAGGGTCAGTGTGGATTTGATGGGCCAACTGGCCTGCTTCCACACTTTAGGAATCCTATGATACTTCTTAGACATGTCCCTAGGTATCTTTTGTAGCTAAGATGGCACCATAGCGGCGACATTGTAAACTTTTCACTGTACCCATTCGGATGCATGTGACAATAAAGCTCTTTCAGATGTTCAGAGATGCCTTGATGACGTCCTTAAAAGGGTGTTTCTGCCATGCTCCTGGTGGTCTCCTACCATGAGCAAGTAGATACGTTGCCTTGGGAATGTGGTGTCAGGTCAATCAACACATCCCACCCAAAAGAACGAGTTTTGAATGATTAATGCCTTGATGTTGGTCTGGGGAAAGCACCCCGTTGTTGGACCACCCCGTTCTTGACTTTGGGCCTTTGAGGATCTTGCAAAGGCACCGTTGCTGGGACTTCACGTAGGGCTCTAAGGTTCCTGCTCTAGGATGTCCAAGTCTCCACAGCATAGAGGGGCACAGGGATCTACACTATCTGGTCAAGCTTGACTTTCGGCTTGGGTTTGAGATCCTGACCCTCAAATTCTCTTTCCTTCAATTGAACGAAGGTACTTTGAATATATGTAACAATTTGTATCCAGAAGCTCTTTTGGATAGTACATTTCAAAGATTCAGAATTCTTTGTGTGAATACTGTGACAATAAACTGAAGAATGAAATCAATTAAAACCTGAATCATTGCCAGCTCTCGATTCTGTTCCATTTCAAAAAGATTGGCATTTGCTTTCAACCTCAGCGTGGTCATAGACTCAGCAATTAGTACCATGACATTACTAAAGGTTGTTAATGCTTTGGAATCAGTTCAGAGAAGCTTTACTCAACTAACACCTGGGAGTGGATTACCTTATGAGGAAAGGTTGGACAGGCTAGGCCTGTATTCCTTGGAGTTTAGGAGAGTGAGAGATGACTGAATTGACTTAATGCTGAGGAAATGTGGCCAGGTGGATGTGGAGAGGTATCCTTTTGCAAGACAATCTGGAAATAGGGTCACCGTTTAAAGATTTAAGACTTGAGATACAGTCATAGAGCCATAGAAATGTACAGCACAGAAACAGACTCTTTGGTCTAAACCATGCAAGCCGACCAGATATCCCAACCCAATCTAGTCCCACCTGCCAGCACCCGGCCCATATCCCTCTAAACCCTTCCTATTCATAAACCCATCCAGATGCCTTTTAAATGTTGTAATTGTACCAGCCTCCACCACTTCCTCTGGCAGCCCATTCCATACACGTACCACCGTCAGCATGAAAAAGTTTCCCCTTAGGTCTCTTTTATATCTTTCCCCTCTCACCCTAAACCTATGCCCTCTAGTTCTGGACTTCCCAACCCCAGGGAAAAGACTTTGTCTATTTACCCTATCCATGCCCCTCATGACTTTATAAACCTCTATAAGGTCACTCCTCAGCCCTCACCTATTCAGCCTCTCCTGTAGCTCAAATCCTTCATGAGTATTATTTTTCTATGGGAGCGCCATAAGTGTTTGGAATTCCTTTCCTCAAAAAGCAATAGATGCAGAATCTTTCAATACTTTTAAGGCACAGGTAGATAGATTCTTGACAACCAAGGAGATGAAAGATGACTGGGCAGGTGTCGGTAGGTGGCGTTGAGGTTAAAGTCAGATCTGCTGTGATCTGGTTGAATGATGGAGCAGGGCTCAAACGGCCAAGTGGCTGATTCTTGTTCCTCATTTGTACATTTCATAGTGTAGTTAAGAAGGGATTCCTTCTGAACAACCAATGCTGAGAGTGTGCAGTTTGACCACAGAGTGCAGACAGGACCGGCTTTGATAGTCACTGCACTGGGTGGCACAGAACCACAACCAATCACCGTTGGGGAAGACTGTCCTTACAGAGAAAGATCCCAGAGCTGGTACAGTACAGGTGTTCCATAACCCCAATATATAGCACAAGAGGAGAATCAGAATCTATTAATAAAAATTGCATTCGTACTGTTAGAATAACAATTTTGTGTACAAATATTACAAATTAATCCTGTTTTGTAACAAGTAAATGGATAGGTTCGTGTATATATCTGGCATGTTGAACAAATGTTCTCTGGTAGATTGAGCCTAATCATTGACCACATGATGACCCTTGGTAATGTGCTCTCTCTGATATGCAGATACATCCCAAGCAGTACTAGCCATGTCTTGAAGCAGACTGGAAAATGGAATGTTTGTTCCAGTTAATTGTTGCTGCTATTTAACCCCTCCATCAGTTAGTAACATAATGAAGACATAACAATATTACAAGAAATTTTACTCGGGCAATTCCTTCTGTTAAGCTGGAGAAAGAAAGAATGTGAATTGCTATAGCACCTTTTACAACATTAGTTCATCTCAAAGCCCTTGACAGCAATTATGAGCAGATGAGCAGGGATGACTCATCTCTCTCTTTTCAATCTCCTTGATTAGCTGCAAGAAATGTATAAAATTATTTTCCAGTACAAAGCTATACCTCGTTCTAATTAGAATGTAATTACCCAATGTCTGTTCAATCAGGAAGGAGTCAATTACAAGAATTATTTCGGTGAGAGAAAGAGCAATTTTATTATCAGCTAATCCTGAGAAGGGTGTGCACACATGTGCGTGCACACACACACAGACACACACACACACACACACACACACACAATTAAAAAGGCATATAAACTCTATAGTGTATCATTCAGGTGTAGGGCTTTAACCTGAGACCATGGTTGTTCTATTGATATTTTGAAGCCACCTGATGAAGGAGCAGCGCTCCGAAAGCTTGTGATTTCAAATAAACCTGTTGAGCTACAACCTGGTGTCGTGTGACTTCTGACACAGTGCATTTATAATTGATATCTATCGCTGTATTTAATATTAATGGATAACAAGAACTGATGATAGTTCTTGATTTTGCCTTCTCCTTGATCAGCCTACCTTGAACCAAAACTCATTGTGTCCCATCAAGCTACACTATGAATCATTTCCTACATTTCAACAGTGAGTACACTTCTACAGTGCTTTACAGGTGGTAAAGCGTTGTGTATCATTCATGGATCATGAAGGATGGTACAGAAACATAGCCCTTCTCTGTAAAGTGAGTGTGTTCTATTTAATGTGAAGATGATACTTGAGTCAATCTGAGTTCCTCAGACCTTGCAACACACGTGGTCTGAGTTTGTGTTCACTTGTTCTGAGTCTTCAGTTTGCACACATTCTGCCTTTGTCATTCGTCTTTCCCCAATGGTCTCTCAGCTCTCCTCCTCTGCTTAACATGTCACACAGACGCTGCGGTGTTTCTTCTGTGCTCTCCTGAGCAACCCAGCGTTAATCCTACATGCTGTAAGAAGCTTGGAAGCTTCAGCCTGTCTTACAAATTAGACTTTTCAAAGAGCTGGCAGGTGTCCAGGCGAATCCCCGGCACCCCTCGGGGTTAAAGGGTTAATGGAAACATCACTGAGCTCTGTTCAGGGTTGATTGCTGATAAGACATGCATTGCCTCCATCTAAGCTTGAAAACCTCTGATGGTTTATCGATCAGAGAGGATTTCAATGCACCACATTCAGCCCTGCAGCCCCTCAACAGGGAGTTCAGGAGCACCAGGTCTAAATGTATGTTTCCTCCTGGCAATACATAGCTCTGTATATAGTTTCCATTTTTGATCAGGGCTGCAAGTGACGGTTAAGGACAAGGTGACATTTAGCTACCAGAACCCAGTCAGACTGCTGAATTGGAGACGTGCTGTATCGAAATGGTGTATCGACATTTTATACATAAACCGTTAGACAGCAATTCTGGTTCTCATTGACCGATTTAAATTTTCACATCGATCTTTAACCGGAATTTCTCACCCTTTATTGCAAAGACCTGTAGCAGTGTCAATGAGAGGCTTCCATTCCTGAGATAAATTGGAGGGGCTGAGAATATTTCCCTCAGAGGGGGAAAGATTAGGGGAGGATTAACAAAGGGGTTCAAAATCACAAGGGACTTGCACACAGTCTGAGAATTAGGGCTGGATTGATCAGGAGAAATGTGAGGAAGCACTTCGGCACACAATGGAATGCTCTTCCACAAGTGGTACACGACGCTGGATCAGTCCTCGATTTTAAATCCAAGATACACATTTTTTTTTGTTAAACAAAGGTATTAAGAGATATGGGCTAAAGGCACGTATATGGGGTTCGGCCATAGATCAGCCACGATCTCACTGATTGGCAAAACCAGGCTTGAGGGGCTGAATTGCCTACTCCTGTTCCTATGACTGCATGGATAGGGAGAACATGTTATCCTCGCTAGAAAAGTGAGGAAGAAATGAATGAGGTACAGATGTAAGATGAATTGCGAAAGAGTCAATGGTGACATGACACGAAATATATTTTCCACAGCAAGTGGTTAGTGTAGAGATAAGGTTTTGTGATTAGGGCACATGGGCCTTTGAAGTATATTGGTGACCTCAGTCATCAGAAACAGACTCTGCCGAGAGGTTGGAACAAGAAGAGTTCAGAGAGAGTGGTCTGGTACAAGACCCTATGTCTATAATGTAAATTAATATTGTTTGAAGAAAATACCTCAAGATCTGGTTATTGAAACAGACGAACCCTTGCCAAAACAGTTAGGGTCTGGAATACATTGTCTGAGAGTGTGGTGAGAAAGGCAGACCAAATTGTGACTTCCAAAAGGATAATTACCTTAAAAGAAAAAAAACACTGCAGATTTACAGTGTGGATGAGTGGAAACTAACTGGAATTCTCTTACAGAGAATCAGCACCGACACACTGGGCTGAATAGCCTCCTTCTGCGTTTTGTGATTGCAGTCTTTGATTTTATGATGCTTTCATTAGACAGCGTGTGATGCACAGCATTCAATACTGCTCACTGTACTTTGGGGAAGGTTATATTAAAACTTAACTTATGAACTGAGTTCACATAGACCGGGTTTGTGTTGCTTTGATGGCGAAAGATTAAGGTGTTCAAAAGCCAGAAAGGGCCATAAATACTCAGCAGGTCAGGCAGAGTCTGTGTTAAGAGAAACAACGTCAAGGTCACAGGTGAAGATGCCTCTCAGGAGAACTGGATAGGGTTGGAGATTGAAACAGGTTGACATCAAGTATAGAGACTGGGAGAGAGGAGGAAAGACCAACAGGGAATATCAGTGTGACGGTTCAGAGGCAAAGGGGACGAGTAAAGATACATGTGTCTAGTAAATAGATGAAGGTAGATGGCTTGTCAATGCAAGTTGTACAAGGAAGAGTAAAATTGTTGAACTCAGTGTTAAGTCTTGAAGATTGCCAAGTGTCTAACTGAAAGATAAGGTTCCTTGACCTTGTGGCATGTTTAAGGGGTCAAGGACAGAGATGGAGCAGGACAAAGATTAAAATGACAGATGACAGGAAACCAGCTGTCATGCTCGTGAACTGAACTGAAAGACATCCCTCCCACCTGTTATTTGATGTGCCCAATGTGAGATCCTGAGAGAGGGAGGATGCAGCTGGTCACTGGCACAGTGGAGGCTGGTGTGCACCAGAAGGTGCTAGGGTACATCATCTCATTTAATAAGTTTCTGTTTCATTATGTAAGTTTCTATTCAACCGTTAATTCATGTTTTATTTGGATACAGTGGCCTGGTAGTGTTTATTGATTTTTTTTATTCTCTGTTTACAAGGTTAGAGGCATCTTAACTCTGTATCTAATCCCACCTTGTCCTGGGAATGTTTGATGGGGGAGTTTGTAGATGAAGCTTTACTCTGTATCTAGCCCATGCTGTCCCTGTCCTGGCAATGTTTGATGGGGACGGTGTTGAGGGAGCTTTACTCTGTATCTATTCCCACCCTGTCCTGGGAATGTTTGATGGGGGAGTTTGAAGATGAAGCATTACTGTGTACCTAACTATGTGTTGACCCAGTTCTGCAAGTGTTTGATGGGAACATTGTTGGAAAAGCTTTACTTTGTATCCAACCTCCTGCATCCTGAGAATATTTCACAAAGAACAGTGTAGAGGGATTTTACTCTGTATCTAACCCCATGCTATCCTGGGAATAGTTCACAGGGGACAGTGTGGAGGAAGCTTTACTCTGTATCTAACCTCACCCTGTCCTGGGAACGTTTGATGGGGGCATTTGTAGATGAAGCTTTACTCTGTATCTAACTCCTTGCTGTCCCTGTCCTGGGAGTGTTTGGTGGGGACACTGTAGAGGCAGCTTTATTCTGTATCTAACCCCACCCTTTCCTGGGAATGTTTGCTGGGAGAGTTTGTAGATGAAGCTTCACTGTGTATCTAGCCCCTTGCCGTCCCTATCCTGGGAGTGTTTGATGAGAGAGTGTAGAGAGAGCTTTACTCTGTATCTAACCCCATTCTGTCCTAGGAGTGTTTTATTGGGATGGACAGTGTAGAGGCATCTTTACTCCATATCTAATCCCATGTTGTCCCTATCCTGGGAGTGTTTGATGGGGATTGTATTGGGTGAATTTTACTCTATCTAACCACGTGCTGTCCCTGTCCTGGGAGTGCTGATGGAAACGGTGTAGAGGGAGCTTTACTCTGTATCTAACCCCACCTTGTCCTGGAAATATTTGATGGGGGAGTTTGTAAATGAAGCTTTACAGTGTGTCTAACCCCTTGCTGTCCCTGTACTGGAGTGTTTGATGGAGACAGTGTCAAGATGCTTTACTCTATATCTAACCCCACTCTGTCCTGGGAGTGTTTGATGGGGAGAGTGTAGCTGGAACTTTACTCTGTATCTAACCCCATGCTGTCCCTGTCCTGGGAGTGCTTAACAGACACATTGTTGAGGGTGCTTTACTTTCAGTGTAAAAGTGTAGAGGGATTTTTACTCCATACCTAACCCCATGTTGTCCCTGTCCTGGGAGTGTTTGATGGAGACAGTGTTGAGGGGACTTTACTTACAGTTCACTTTCAGTTTTAAAATGTAGAGAAGGCCATAAATTAAGAAACCTCTGCAACTCTGCAGTAGAGAATTCCAACCATTCACAATCCTCAGAGTGAAGAAATCTCCCTGTCTCTTAGTGCTCATGGGTGAGCTCCCAAGACTGATAGTTCTAGATTCTACAGCTAGGCCAATTAAACTCTCAACATTGATTCACAAAGCCCTCGGGCATGTTGTATATTTAAGACATCTGTTCATCAGCTTCAGACAGTAGAGGCTCACTTTGCTGGAAAATATTTTAAATGGGTTCAGGATTTGGAAGGAAGCAGATTTGATAAAAAGTCTATTGCATTGATGTGAAAGAAACATTAAAAATAGTAGCAGGAGTAGGGAATATGGATTATAACTAGGACTGACTTCTACATCAACTTCACTGTCCAAGTTCAGAGGCTAGACATCCTCTGTAGAGGGGCTTTACTCTGTATCTAACCTCACCCTCCCCTGGAAATGTTTAATAGGGTGACAATGTAGAGGCAGCGAGTAACTCATGTCCTCACTTCCCAAAATCTTTACCCAGACACTGGGTGGAAATGGAACTTTATCCCACTGACAGGGGTTGAGGTGAATGTCTGAGATGTATTGATGGGGAAGCTGGATAGCCATGTGAGGCAGAATGGAATGGAAGTGTTCGACAATGAAGGGCACACTACAGGATTGAGCTGTTGGGCTGAATGGCCTGTTTTCATGCAGTACATTCAATGCAATATGACACTCATTTTAAATATCAATGATCGCAAGTAGACTTCAAATTGTTTGAAAACCTTACAGCGAGTCACTCACCTTCTGACTCCCCAGACTCTGTCGACCATCTACAAGCCACAGGTCAGAAGGATGATGGAATAGTCCCCATTTGCCTCAATGGGTGCAGCTCCGACAAAACTCAAGAAGCTTGGCACCATCCAGGACCAGGCAATAAATGCTGCCCCAACCAGCAACGCCCACATCCAAGCAGTTAATTAATTAAACAAAAGTGTAGATTCATTAAATGGATGTGGAAAGATTTTAGGCTTGTTTCCTATAGATAACACAACTGACCAAGTCAATGCCACCACATGTTGTTGGTGGAAATTGTAGAAATGAGTAATTCATCCCATCCTCTAGCGGGCGCTGTACTTGTAGATAAGAGGCTAATCCTTCTGTCTATCAACTTAACAGATCAAAATTGTCTCCATTCTCTTCAATTCTTAAATTATTTTTCTCTCCATCAGGATTCTCTGAGATTTGCTCTCAGGATTCCGACCTGACAACTTTTTCCCAGGGCGGATATGTCTATCAGGAAGGAGCACAATTTTAAGGTGGGTTAAGGATTGGAGGCTGGTTGAGGGGAGATGTCAGAGGTAGGCTCTTTACTCAGAGAGTTGTGGGTGCGTGGAATGCACTGCAAGCAGTGGTGGTAGAGTCAGATACATTTGGGACATTTAAGCAACTCTTGGATAGGCACATGGAAGTTAGTACAATGCAGGGTATGTAGGTTTGTCTGATCTTAGAGTTGGATAAAAGGCCGGCACAACATCAAGGGCCAAAGGGCCTGTACCGTTCTGTGTTTTATATTCTGTTCTTGCATTTCTGCCAGCATTGTATTGGTTTACTGTGATGTGTGCAGAGGTAGACCAGGTGGTTACAGTTCATGGTATCTCTACCCCATTGAGATCTGCTGCACTTTGCCAAGATTAGCATCGTGCTAGGGATACCAATCACTCCTTCACTGAGTTCCTCAGCTTTTCAAGTGGAAGAGGAAATGTGGGATAGATCAGGAAATTTGTTTCTGTAATTGGAGAATTAGCCCCATGTGGGGTCCGACTTGTACCTTGCATTTATTTACAAAAGCATAGATACAGATGGCCAATGTGATTAACAAAGGCGTGGGGGGAAAAATGGCTGCTGAGCCACAGGAGGGTATTTTAAGAGATTTTGATTTTCAAATGAGTATTTGTAGGAGGCAGACAAACAAGCAGAAATGTTTACGGAAGGGATTACAGAGCTTAGTGTCTATGGTTTGCTGCTATGTTGCTGCTTCCTCTGGAACCAGGTAGACAAATGGTAAATCTCAACAGGAGCAAAGATGCATAATTTAGGTGTATTGGCTGTGGTAAATTATTCATAAGTGTTCAGGGATGTGTAGGTTAGGTGCGTTAGTCATGGGAAATGCAGGGTTACAGGGATAGGCTAGGGAGATGGGTCTGGGTAGAATGGGTTGGTGTGATTTTGTTGGGCCAAATCGCCTGTTTCCACACTGTAGGGATTCCATGTCTATGATAGATTCTAGGAACACTTTATTGGCAATGATCACACCTCGACAACCCATCCTAGTCTGCGCTCAAGCAACTGCTCCTCAGGTCACCTGACCATTTTTATAAAGAGGCAGCACCCCCAACTCCTTACAGAATAGCTGCCAACTCCATTTTGGCTTGTTCCTTGTGGTTTCGTACCTTGACATCTAGCTGTCTCAACCAATCAAAAACATTTCCAAAACCATTTCAGAACTGAGATTGGTTGGTAAGTCAACTCTGATTTTATTCGTACATTTCTCCCATTTCTTTCTCCACGACAACAATGCAGCCAATCAGAGACTGGTGTCTAATACAGGGCAGATAGGTTGAGTTCAGGACTAAATCAAGTCATGCCCACAATTTAGACTGAAACCTCTGGGCAGCACTGAAGGACTCCTGCATTGTCAGAGGTGCTGTTATTCAGACATGACATTAAACATAGGCCACACTCACATTTCCTCTCCCTGGAGGATAGAAAGTATCCCACAGCAATATCCAAAGAAGGGAAGGGAATTTCTGCTTCATTAAGCTCAATTCCTTCCCTGTCGCTAGATTTCTGGGACTCTCTTCCTAACAACACCACATGGATCACAGAAGGAAACTCACCACCAACTTCTCGAGGGTAAATAGAGAAGACCAATGAATACTGGTCTAGTCAGCAGTGTCCACGTCCCATGAACAAATAAAGAAGAAAACAGATTATCTGGTCATTATTACATTTCTGTTTAGAGGAGCTTGCTGTGTGCAAACTGAGTCCTGTGTTTCCCTGCACCTTGGGAGTGAATGCACCTCAGTAGTATTTTATTGTCTTGTATATTCCTAAGATCAAGGAAGGTACTATATAAACGTAGGACCTATCTTCTTTACTGGTTTGGATGCTGCCGTGTGTAAATCACTCAATGGCATAGAATCATAGAGATCTACAACACAGGAACAGGCATATTGGTCCAACTCATCCATGCCAACCAGATATCCTAAATTAATCTAGTCCCATTGGCCTTGATCCCTCCAAACCCTTCCTATTCGTATACCCGTCCAGATGCCTTTTAAATGTTGCAATTGTACCAGCCTCCACCACTTCCTCTGGCATTCATTCCATACACAAACCACCCTCTGTGTGGAAAAGTTGCCCCTCAGGTCCTTTTTAAATCTTTCCCCTCTCACCTTATGCCCTCTAGACTCTCCTACCCTGGGGAAGATACGTTGTCTGTTCATCCTATCCATGCCCCTCATGATTTTAAAAACTTCTATAAGGTCACCCCTCAGCTTCCGACGCTCCAGGGAAACTAGCCCCAGCCTATTCAGCTTCTCCCTATAGCTCAAACTCTCCAATCCTAGCAATGCCCTTGTAAATCTTTTCTGAACCCTTTCAAGTTTCATAACATCATTCTTATAGCAGGGCAACCAGAATTGCACACAGAATTCCAAAAGTGGTCCAACCATTGTCCCGTATAGCCGCAACATGACCTCCCAACTCCAGTATGTGTGTACTTTATTTCATCTCTGAGTCACTGTTGACTTTGATTTGTGCTTCCTAAGGTACAGTTTGAAACCTAATGGAACAGCGAGGTCCCAGAGGTGATGGTTGATCTGTATTGATTTATATCGAATTCTGACAACATTGGAGACAAGGACACAGGCCATTCAGCCCCGTTGATCTATTCTGGTCTTCATAATCCACACCAGCCTCTTTTCTTGCCCCATCTTACTTCAACTCTCTCCAATCAAATCATTCTCCAGTTGGTGGCATGTAATTTGAACATTGTTACTGGAGGAAGATCTTGCTGGACTTTTTTGCTTACTTATCAGGACCCACACAAGAATGCCAAATTTCAAACCATCACAACAACTTTATGAGAGGAGGCAAGGGTGCTAATTGGTTGGCAAGTGGACTCAGATTGGCCGCAGCATCGCCATGGAGAAAGCAATGGGGAGCAGTGGAAACAAACTTCCGAAGCAGTCAATACTCTTTCCCCCCGTAGCATAAGCAGTTTGAGATTTGGCATTATTGTCTGTCAGTGTCCTGATGAGCGCAAGATGAAAAGATTCAGTAACATGTCTCTCTTCCCGGCAAGATTCCTCCAATCTCTTTCTTCAGCACATTTATCCAGCTTCCCTGTTAAACACATCTACTGTATTCATCTCATTCCACATGGTAGTGAACTCTGCATGCTAACCACTCTCTGGGGCAGAGTTGCACTTGATGGGCATTGTGTTATAGTTTGGCCCATTTCCCTCTCCCTCACCCCATTTACTGAGTGTTAAAATAAACTGACATTCCCAGACCTATTTAATGTGGTGAAGTCATTGAAAACTGTAAGGGCTCAAGTGGAGAGAGCAGTGACTGTACTAGCTCGTCTGTTATAGTGATTGATCAATACATTGATTATACTTAACAAGGCTGAACTTCAGTAACGGAAAAATCTCTCCAAAGTCCATGTTCTGGCTGTTTCTTCCCTTTCTTCTTGTCTTCAAGCCCAGTTAAAAGCAGCACTTTTGGGAAATCAGATTCCTGAGAGTTCTGAAAGAAAATTTTCCCAATGTGAAGCTTTATTCCCAGAGGTCAGGGTTGAGCTGGTTGATGGACAGCTGAGTCAATTAGCCCGTTTTCTAATAACAATCCTGACTCCTCATGGGCCCTGTTGAAAATCTGAACTTTAGTTTCAAAATCGTGTTTTAATCTTCATCTCAAATTCGATACTGTTTCTAAAGTTAGATCTCATTTCCTACTTGAATTTCTTTTTGGAGTTTTACGCTCCACAGCTGTCCTCCTGTCGAACTCCGTAATAAATTCGCTCAGAACTTGCTGGTGAGTTTCAAAGCTTGATTCTTCTCTGTTTTCTGAAGCATGGAGATACAATGGTAACGTCACTGAGACAGTGATGGCGGGGCCTATTCCCGAAACGTCGATTCTCCTGCTCCTCGGATGCTGCCTGACCTGCCGTGCTTTTCCAGTGCCACACTTTTCGACTCTGATTGCCAGCATCTGTAGTCCTCACTTTCTCCCAGTAATTCAGAGACCCAGGTTAATGCTGTGGGGTCTGTAGTTCGAATCTCAGCATGACAGATTTTGGAGTTCAAATGTTACTCAATAATTTTTGAATTGTAATTCCAGTCTCCGTTGTGGTGGCCAAGAGCAGAGTCTCTGGTGGCTGAAAGGACATTTAATCAGGCAGGAGGCGACCTGATACTGGAGGACATGGTTGAACCAATGCATATAGAGACCCTTAAAGTGGTCTTGAGGACCATTTCACTCAGTTGACCTTTGGAGAGTTTCTTTCCTTTCATCGGATATGGATGTTACTACCAATCCCCAGTTGCCCAGGGGACATTTGAGAGTCAACCACATCACTGTGAGTCTGGAGTCACTTGTCGGCCAGACTGTTTTCATTCCTTAGTGAGCTGGATGTATTGTTAAACAATGATGGTTTCTGTGGGTAACTTTGGACAGATTTTTATTGAATTTGAATTACACCATCTGCCATGGTGGGATTTGAACCCAGAACATTAGTGTAGTGACTCTGGATGCCTAGACCAGTGACATTCCCATTACATCACCACCTCCCTAAGGTAAATTTAGTTGCAAACGGGTCTATCGCCAGGCAATGGGCATGACAGTGGAAACTGAGTGGGCAACTTTAGCTCCGGGACTACTCAGTATCTGAAAAGAACACGAGAGAACACTTATACTCAGAACCTGATTGAGGGAGCACATTGGCAGCTACCTCATCTGCCCTCATTGCCAATGTTCCCTGCACCCAGCGAACACCTCAGCCCCCACCCCTTTGCCCACCACTAAGCAGGCCCAAGTCCTTGGTCAGTCTGCCATTAGTGGGTGCCTGTCATTCCTGCGGTGGCCACCACCTTCCAGCGGCACCATTGAACACATGAACTCTTGACCCATGATCGGCTGGCAGAGTTCAGCAGGCGAGACATTGCACCCTGCCCGCTCTCCCACCCTCTCCTGGGCTGGTATCAATGGGAAGACCCACAAGTGGCACCATCATTGCCTGATTGGCTCATGGGTTTGATGGACCTTCCCCCAATAAGGGGCAGCACAGGAATCACTGATTGGAGGACAAGCTCTTTTGCAAAATGTCCCATTGTTGATTTCCTACCAAATAATGTAGCCTTTTAGATGGGAACTCCACCATCCTCACCCAATCCAGCCAAATTGTGAGTCTATGATCATGTGGTTGAATCTTAAGAATGGGAAACAAATGCTGGTCTTGCCAGTAAATTTTTCTTTTAAATGAAGGCCCTCAAACTCTACTCTAGTATTATCATCATAGTTAAATAATCTACCATTAATAGTCTACTTAATGGGGAGGCATAATACTTCGTGGTGTTATCGTTGGACTGTTAATCCAGAGACACAGATAATATTCTGGGACCCTGGGTTTGAATCCTGCCATGGTAGAATTTGAATTCAATAAATACCTGGAATTAAGAATCTGATACATAACCATGAGGCAATTGTTGGGGGGAAAGACCCATCTGGCTGACTAATGCCCTTTAGGGAAGGAAGCTGCCATCCTTACCTGGTCTGGCCTATGTGTGACTCCAGACCCACAGCAAAATGGCTGACTCTTAACTGCCCTCTGGGCAATTAGAGATGGGCAATAAATGCTGGGATTGACCAGTAACCCCCTCATCCTGTGAATGAATTAAATTGAAGGAACCTCAACTTCAAAGCCCTGCCTGGTTTGTTTGCTACTGCTGCCATTTAATTTCTGATTAATTTGTTTATCATTCAGAATACTCTTTATTGTCACATGCACCTGAATGAGTGCAGCGAAAGGTTTGTTATGTCACCCCTCGGCACCACTTTAGGTACTAGGTACCCAGGTTACAGATATTTTAAATGTTGTCACGGACCTGAAATAGTAAAGAAAATGGATTAGCACGGGAATTAGCCAACACACTGTCAGAGCAGGTATTCAGCCTATCAGCATGAATAACTCTGCATTAGACAGGCACTAGCATAATGAGCTATCATTCCAGTGGCTCAGTGGTTAGCACTGCTGCCTTACAGCACCTGGGAACTGGGTTCGATTCCAACCTTGGGTGACTGTCTGTGTGGAGTTTGCACATTCTCCCCATGTCTGCGTGGGTTTGCTCCAGTATCCTCCCACACTTCAAAGATGTGTAGGTTAGGTGGATTGGCCATGCTAAATCGCCCATAATGATAGGTGCATTAGTCAGGGGTAAATGTAGGGGAATGGGCCTGGGTGGGCTTCTCTTCAGAGGGTTGGTGTGGACTTGTTGGGCCAAAGGGCCTGTTTCCATACTGTAGGGAATCTAATCTAAGTCCAGAGTTTAAAATTCCAGAATGAGAATAAAAGTGTCTTTTATCCCAGTTCAACTACAAGGAGTATTTTTGTGTTTCCTGAAGCTAGGATCGGTCTTCATTTTCACTCAGTTCCTATTGCCTGTTCTTAGACCCTCTGGAGCAGCTATCAGGGGTCTCCAATCTTGAACCCATGCAGTGAAAGTGAGCATCAAAACCTTCACAGTGTAGGCACAAGGGTTAAGGTTATATGCAGCCAACGTTGTAGATACAAAACAAATATTGCTGGTGTTATGACACGGGGTGAACCCTCCTGCTTAATTTAAAACCAGCAACACAGAAAAGACTTATCCCATGCAGTAATCAGTAAAATTTCAAGTGGCCAAGAACTATTTAAAGTAAAAATTAGCAAAATTATTTCTTCAAATATAACAGAGAATAATTAACTAGCAACTATTTACAACTCCTTCCTCTAATCTATCTTTTACTTTCCCTTCTATAACACTAGTCTGATAAAACTCCCAATTAAGATTTACAAAACAACACTCTTTATCTCAAAATCAGGCAGCTTTTGGTTCTTCTATTTGGATCTTCCTATGTCTTCTTTTCTCCTTCTTAGGGATTTCTGCGTCACAGGTTACTGATTGAAAAAGTACCTTTTAAGAGAGCTATTTTTCAAGCCATCTGCTTACATGCTGGACTTGGCAGTTCTCCCCTCAACTGTTCAATTTTCCCCGTCATATACCTCCAAAACATCGGATTGTGTCATTGGCTTTTAAGATTGTCAATATACTAGATTCAAACTGGTTTGATGTTTGATATTTTTGGGGTATATTTTAAACTGATTTGCTGAATTCATAATTGTTTTTATCTCCAAGCAATGAGCTAATTGAGTTGTTTGACCAACTGTTACGTTGTTACCTTGAGAACATAAGTTGCTGTGTCTGGTAGTTCTGCTGCTTTTAACTCTATTAAAGTATGCACACATCTTCATAACACTGGAAAAGCTCAGCAGGTCTGGCAGCATCTGTGGAGAGAAATCAGAGTTAATGTTTAAGGCCCAGTTACCCGTCCTCAGAATGTTGTAGGTACTTTCTTGCTGGTCGGTACTCAAGCAGAGAAAACCTAACCACTTCGACTGGGACAACACATCCATCCTAGGACAAGTCAAACAGAGACATGCACGAGAATTCCTAGAGGCATGGCATTCCAACCGGAACTCTATCAACAAACACGTCGAGTTGACCCCATCTACCACCCCCTGAGAAAAAGAACAGGAAATGACATCATCACAGGAAATAACATCACCACAGGAAATGACATCACCAACCCAAAGAAACCCAAACATATAAATAGAAAGCCGGAATTTTCAGCATTGCTTCGCCTGAGGCCCACTGAAGATTTACCTAGTAGGGTAACAAAATGTCTGGAAATGACCCTTGCAGCTCAGTGAGCAAACCTACATCCTAAACCTCAACCTGAGCTACAAGTCTTCTCAAAACTTGCTATAACCTAATCTTCAGCTGTTGATTCTGAAAGCTTCTGAAAAAATAAATTATGGATAAGTAAACATGTTCCTCAGAGTAGATTCCTACTTAATGATAGTTAATTCATTACACTGGTGTCTGTCTAATGCAGAGTTATTCATGCTGATCTGTAGAATACCTGCCTTGATAGTGTGTTGGCTGAGTCCCAGTTGCTCACATTCCTATAGCTGGGCCAAGTTAGTGGTTCAGTTTCCACTCATGGCACAACACGTCAAAGTGGACACTCCTAATGGTCTGGGTGGGGGTGGTTACAAGGTTAACACCTGTAGCACAGTCTTGAACTGGGCCATAGTAGCTTTTTCCAGTACTCTGGCCAAAAACGGATCGTAGAGTCACGGCTGTATCACGACGGGGGTGGGGGAAGCGGTATTGTGGGATCTTGCTGTGTACAAATCGGCTGCCATGTTTTGGACACTGCAAGATTGATGATGCCTCATTGGCTGCAAGGAATGTTGAAACAGACCTTCCCCCCCTCCCACATCACCCCTGAATCAGAGGAAGGTGCTGCATTAGTGTAAATTTTCTGTGTCGTTTTAGCTGTTGCAGGTTGCCTGATATTGCTCTGGGCAACACTCCGGGATTTGTTTTACTCTGCTAACAGATATATAAACACAAATTGTTTTTTTTTATTGCTGCTTAGATGTTGCACTAATCATATAAAGGGGATTAAGACAAATGTTTCTGTTGATTGTCATCTGTGATATTGTGGGTCTCTTGAGATAGTGGGTTGGTTAGGCAGCTGTGTAGGGATGGAATGACTGTGGTATCTTTTATTACAATGCTTCGAATCAGTCTAAAATTGAAGTGTTAACTGAGAAAAAAGTCTGGTTCCAATATTCAACTGTTTGTACTGCATTTTGTTCAATTATCCACTCAACGTTAAATATGTTTCTTTGTTGGTTCAGAGTAGAGCCCTTGGGCTTATAACTGATTCACTGAGGTGAGGAGGTCATCAGGGAGCACAGGATGTATTTCTATGAGACTGAAGAATAGGCACAGGAATAGGTCACTCAGCCCCACAAGCACCTTCTGCCATTTACTTTGAACATGGCCCCTGCGTAGCTCAAGTCCTTTTACCTGCCTTGGTTCTCTGTCATTGTACACCCTCACCAAACAGAAACCTACCCAGCAGAAAGTAGGACTCCAGATGCTGGAGAGTCAGAGCCAAAAAGTGTGGCACTGGCAAAAAAACACAGCATGTCAGCCAGCATCCGAGGAGCAGGAGAGCCGACGTTTCGGGGCAAGAGTCCTTCATCAGGAATGTGGGGAGGCAGGGGGCCAGTGGGGTGGGTGATGGTAGGGAAAAGAGGGATGAGACATAAATAGGAAGGGTCAGGGTGGGGATGGGGGGTGAGGGTGAGGTAGCTGGGATTGTGATAGGTAGATGAAAGTAGGGGGTCAGAGCGGAGGGTGGGGCAGATAGGTGGGAAGGAGGATGGACACGTGGGACAGTTCAAGAGGGCAGTGCCAAGTTGGAGGGTTGGGCCTGGGATGAGGTGGGAGGAGGGGAAATAAGGAAACTAAATTGATCCTGTGTGGTTGAAGGATCCCAAGGTGGAAGATGAGGTGGTCTTCCTCCAGACGTCAGGTGCCTTGGATTTGGTACCTCCTTGGCGGAATGGGAGGGGGGAGGTTGAAGTGGTCAGCCACAGGGTGGTGGGCTTTTTGGTGTGTGAGTCCCAGAGATGTTCTCACAACATTAATCTGGATTTTGGACAGATCAAGACACATTCTTTTTTAAAATTCATTCATGGGACATGAATATTATTGCTTGGGCCAATATTTATTGTCCATCCCTTGAGAAGGTGGGGGTGAGCTTCCTTCTTGAACCACTGCAGTCCATCTGCTGCAGATAGACCCACAATGCTATGAAGGAGGGAGTCCCAGGATTTTGACCCAGTAACACTGAAGGAATGGCGATATATTTCCAAGTCAGGATGGTGAGTAGCTTGGAGGGGAACATGCAAGTGGTGGTGTTCCCCTGTATCTGCTGCCCTTGTCCTTCTCGATGAAAGTGGTTGTGGGTTTGGAAGGTGCATTCTGTAGAGCTTTAGTGAACTTCTGCAGTAGATCTTATAAGTAATACACACCGCTGCTACTGAGCGGCGGTGATGGAACAAGTGGATGTTTGAGGATGTGGCGCCAATCAAGCGGGCTGCTTTATCCTGGATGGTGTCAAGCTCCTTGAGTGTTGTTGGGGCTGCCCCCATCCAGGCAAGTGGGAAGTATCCATCACAATCCTAACTTGTGCCTTGCAGCTGGTGGACAGGCTTTGGGGAGTCAGGAGGTGAGTAACTTACTGAAAATTCACAAAGGACTTAAGATCTCCCTATGGACAGTCTTCTCGAGTTATAGAATCATACAGCATGGAAACAGACCCTTCAGTCCAGCCAGTGTATCCCAACCATGTTGCCAAACTAAACTAGTCCCACTTGCCTGTGCTTGGCCCATATCCCTCCAAACTTCCCTATTCATGAACTTATCCAAATGTCTTTTAGATGTTGTAACTGTACCTGCATCCATATCTTTCTCTGGCAGTTCATTCCACACACGAACCGTTCTCTGTATAAAAAGGTTAGCCATCATATCCCCTTATTAAATCTTTCTCTTTTCACCTAAAAAACACATCTTTTCATTTTGAACTCCCCCAATCCAGGGAAAAGACTCTTGTCATTCACCTTATCTGTGCCCCTCATGATTTTATAAACCTCTCTAAGGTCACCCCTCAGCCTCTTACGCTCCAGTGAAAAAACTCCCAGCCTTTCCCATCTATTTTTATAACTCAAGCCTTCCAATTCCGGCAATGTCCTGGTAAATCTACCCTGAACCCTCTCTAGTTTAATATTGTCCTTCCTATAGCAGGGTGACCAGATTGCACACAGTACACATGAACGTGTATTTGTGAAAATAATGTTTGCAGTTGAATGTTTTAATAAATTATACATGTGTTTTTCCCAGTTCAGTCATTTATGTTCTGTGGGCTGTTCTTTGTTTGCCTTTGGGGTCCACTTTGTGCATATTATTTCCTCCAAACTATTTGCCGAGACAAGGCTGTCAATGTGGAGCAATTGCATCCTACAGAGTTTGCATTTAACTAAAGTCGGCATAATATAGGTAACCACAGAGTCACAACCAGGAGGAAAGTCTACCGCTCTCTATTGCTTTGCAGTCATTATCGCAGTGCTGAGGAAAATTCAATGCACACGTCGTTTGAATTTATAGTTTTAATAACTTTTACTACAATTCCTTTAATGAGGTGCTCTGAGCCTTTCCTCATTTCTTCATTGCTAATGCATGGATATGTCTGTACTAACTTTTTGCAACACAAATGGCGTCTTTTAGGGTACGTAGTAGTCACATGATACTTGCCTTTCTTAGGTTAAGCTGAGAACTCAAGAGCTGGGAGGTTTTGCTGGAATTGTATAAAACAGCAGTGAGGACACAGTTCTTAACACTGCAGTACAGAAGAGATGTGATTGCAGTAGAGAGGACACAGAACAGAGTGCTACTTGGACTGGAGAACTTTAGTTACTGTGAAAGATTAGGGGTTATTTTGTCTGGAGGCCACTGAAGTTTATTGTATCACAATTAATGCTGGGCCAAGATTCACTAGAGTTGGGAGTGTGGTGCTGGAAAAGCACAGCAGGTCAGGCAGCATCTGAGGAGCAGGAGAATCGACATTTCGGGCATAAGCCCTTCATCCTGCTCCTCAGATGCTGCCTGACCTGCTGCACTTTTCCAGCACCACACACTTTACTCTGATCTGCAGTCCTCACTTTCTCCAAGATTCAGTAGAACCTGTTCCCCTTGATGGAAAGGCCCATAAACAGAACCCTTGGTAGATGATGAAGCAATTGTAATATCATTGGATTGGTAGACCAGAGGTTCAGACTAATGCTCTGAACAGGTTCAGATGCCAACACGGCATTTAACTAATGTGGAATCAATTGATCAATCACCGTAATTGTAACTGTGACACATTTCATCAAGTGATTGTTCTGTCATGTCCATTTAGGGAATAAAATTCACCATCTTTGCCTGGTCTGGCCTACATGTGACTCCAGACCCATAGCAATGTGGTCACTTCTGAGATGGGCCAGCAAGCCATTCCATTCAAGGGCAATAAGCGTTGGTTTTGGCAACAGTTGCCACATCCCATGGAAGAATAAAGAAAAACAATCGATGAGAGAGGAATTTGTGTTACCCAGCGGGTGAAATTAGAGAGGTATGCATTATGGGTTTGGAGTGCTTGAACACCTTCTAGTATTTCAGAATAAATTAAATAAGTATTTCACTCATTGGATCTGCCCTGTTCAGTGTTGTGTTTAGTCAATTTATTTTATATATTTAAATCCATCTGGTTCACTAATGCCCTTTAAGGAAGGAAACTGCCATCCATTTCTGGTCTGGCCTACATGTGACTCCAGACCCACAGAAATGTGGTTAACTCTTAAACTGCTCTCTGGGCAACTAGGGATGGACAATAAATGCTGCCCTAGCCAGTGACGTCCTCATCTCACGAATGGATAAAAGAAATGTTTAATTCTTGATTTGCCTCAGAGCACTGAAGAGATGGCAGTGATTTCTGAGTGTGTAAGAAGTTTGTTTAGAGGACTTTAAAACATCTCTGCCATCACAGAATGTCTACTTGCAGCTCAGTTTCTAAGTCTTTCTGTTAACTTTAGCTCTGAGTCCACCCTCAGGCTTAATCAATCACAATTCGAATGGATTATTTCCCACACTCTCACAAACAAATAGTTGAACACAGCACTTATACTGGGGCTTGACTTTCAATTGACAATGTTGACAGGTTTCAATTGATCACTCAGGACAGTTCCAGGATCACTGAAAATGAGTTTATAGGCAGTGACACTAGAAGACAGGATGTGTGTGTGAGAGCAAGGAAGGCGGAATGAAACAGACTCCTAGGCTGCTGTTTGTGTGTTGCAAAACCCGGCTGAAGTACAGAGATTATGTGTAGCTGGCACTCAGGAAAGTCCTGAGCAGGTAAATAACTCTGTATGGCGAGTACTCAGAGAAATTCCAGGAGCTGTGAAGGGCTCAAAAGAAGTTGGTCTACAATAAATAAATCAGTACTGCAGATAGTGGGATTAAAATTCCTCAAGCAGTTTTTGCTTTGTGTAATCGAGCCCGATCAGAGATCGGGAAATGAAATGAGGGCAGCGCAGGTTTGGTAATGCTCCCTGTTTGTGAAAAGCAGAAATTGTGTCCGTGAGTATATGCTGGAGTGTAGTTTTCAGAACTCAGACATGGGTAGTGCAGGAAAGGAAGGTCAGAGCAGAATGCATTCGGACAGTTCATATTCAAATGGCTTTTGTTGGCGATTCAAGGCAAGTCATTGAAAGTGAAGCAGTGTAATCCCTTCTGAATATTTACTGAGATGTGTCGACCCTAGAGGAGTGTCATCACTGAGAAATCTTCTGGGATCTGTTTGATTGCATTTGCTATTTGATGTGTTCTGTGGGACTGGACCATTGTTTTTCTGGTACTCATACGTGCCTCATGTTAAGTTTTGGGTTTAGAATATAACTCATATCTAACTTCACCCTTTCTAAATCTTTGTTTGTCAATAACCTTTGCATATTTCTTTGAGTAATGTTTATTTTTGAAAAGCAAACTTGTTATTCTTTATTGATGACGGATACTGTTATGGACTAAACATTTTTAATCAGGTAGCCCAGACTGTAACTTTGCTATTTGTTTAGCTAGGTGGATATTCTCGGAGTAAATTAGTTGGATTGACTGTCAAGTTTTAAATAAGCAAAATTTATTTACAAAATTATTGAATTAAACACAAAGAACAGAAAACAGAATACCAGATACTTATCCTATCCAAACCCAACTCAGTGATGCTGTTCCAAAAATACTTACAACAGATCACATACACCCTTAGCACAAATAGGAAACAATAGCACAGGCAACTTACAGTTCAAAATCATAAGAGTAAAGGACAGAGAGAAGGCTTCCAGTTTTCCCGAGACTCTTACTCAACTCACTCCCAAACTGTATTGAACTACACAACCAGAGAGCTGGCCATGCCCACTTAACTATACCAGTTTTTCAAAAGTCCTTTTAAACATTTGGTCTGAAGCACTATCTGTTAGGGTAAGCAACAAGGCCTCAATGAACCATTCAATCTTCAGACACGATGGAGCCTCACCAATTGCCTCCCTCTCTGAAAAAAAAACTCAAGGGCAAAGTAACCTTGTACCAGACCTGCATTGTGACATTACTGAATTGAATAGTGACTGATATTACATCAGATACAGTCCAAAACTTATAAAATCAACCATATCATCACACTGATTCAATTTAATATTTGTTATGAGGAATGAAACAGTGAGACCACAGAGAGTTGGTGCCCCCTTAGTCATAATAATCTGTAGAGTTGAGATTCCTCTGTTTAATATTTAAACAAGTCTTGAACTGATTGGTTTCAAACTTCGACACACTTCTGGTGTGACAGGAGGCTAGGAGAATGCAGCTGTAGCATCGATTACATTTTGGATACACACACACATTAAGAACCTGGGCCAACTGACAACTGTGTTTCTGCACAAACTCATTTAAGACAGGATCCTCCTGCTGTCTGAGGTATGCTTCTCATTAATCAAATCTGCACTCAATCACAGCTCCCACAAGTGACAGGTCATCTAATAATAAACACGAAATAAAGCTTATTGAGAAAATAGCTGTGCTCTGTGCTCGCTATCTCAATTTGTCTTTTAAATTTCATTTTATGTTATTGTTTATGAAAAGGCGCTATGCCATGAAGCTGCCCAAAGAGGTGTTGGCACAGTGCTAACAGCATTGGTCAAGCAAGGGATGGTAGCTCAGTGGTTGGCACTGCTGCCTCACAGCACCAGGGACCCAGGTTCAATTCCAGCCTCAGGCGACTGACTGTGTGGAGTTTGCACATTCTCCCTGTGTCTGCGTGGGTTTCCTCCGGGTGCTCCGGTTTCCTCCCACAATCCAAAAAATGTGCAGGTTAGGTGAATTGGCCATGCTAAATTGCCTGTAGTGTTAGGTGAAGGGGTAAATGTAGGGTCTGGGTGGGTTACGCTTCGGCAGGTCGGTGTGGGCTTGTTGGGCTGAAGGGCCTGTTTCCACACTGTAAGTAATCTAATCTAATCTAATCTATATGGAGTTTGCACATTCTCCCCAGTGTCTGCGTGGGTTTCCTCTGGATGCTCCAGTTTCCTCCCACAATCCGAAGATATGCAGGTTAGATGAATTGGCCATGCTACATTGTGCATAGTGTTCAGGGCTGTGTAGATTAGGTGCATCAGTCGGGGGTAAATGTTGAGTAAAAGGGTTGGGGAATGGGTTTGGGTGGGTTACTCTTCAGAGGATCGGTGTGGGCTTGTTGGGCTGAAGAGCCTGTTTCCACGCTGTGGGGATTCTATGAAACTCAAGCTAACTTTCAGGGTCACGTAGGTTCAAGTCTTCAACCCCAGCAGCTAGTGGTGTTTAAATTCAATAAATAAAGCCAAAGGTTGAGGAATACAATCCTGCAATGAGTTACTCACCTCCTGTCTGACTCCCCAAAACTACATCCACCTTCTACAAAGCACAGGTCAGGAGGGTGATGGAATACTCCCCCACTTACTACAATGAGGGTAACTTGACACCATCCAGGCCACATGTCATGTGAGCCGAACACTCATAGGGTCTGTGGACAACCATCATTATATAAACGCAGTTCTCAGCAGAGAAGGAATGTCATCCCATCCACTCCCTCCACCACCAACACTGAGTAGCAGCAGCGTTCATCATTGAGAAAGTGCACTGCAGAAATTCACCTAGTGTTGCTGGGTCAAAAGCCTGGAGCTCCCTGCGTAACAGCATTGTGGGTGTTCCTACACCCCCAAGCCCTCCTGAGATTCAGGTAGTTCCAGCACCACCTTGCCCGAGGGTCATTAGAGATGATCAATAAATGGTGACATGGCCCACATCCCGTGAATGGAAGGGAACAACACTGGAAGCTGGTCTTGGTGATGGTCACCATGACAACCGTCACCATCAAAGCCAATCCAAGTCACCAATGTCTTGTAGGGAAGGAAGCTGCTTTCCTTACTTGGTCTGGCCTACATGTAACTCCAGACCCACAGCAATGTGGCTGACTCGTAAGTGCCCTTTAAAATTGCCCTGAGTAGACAGGGAGGAGGCTGGAAGAACACAGCGTTTCAGGTGTAACCCTTCTCCAGGACCCTTCTTTGGATTCCAGCATCTGCAGTTTCTTTGGCACTCAGTTCAAAGGGCAGGTAGGGATGGGCAACAGACGCTGCCCCTTGCCAACGTGAAACGTGAAATACCTTTTGAAAAGCAAGGGTAAACTGGACCTCAGTTCACCACCTCACCAGGAAGCCGTCACTCTTGTGCTGGAGTTATCAGGCAGGTCTGTTTGGTCAAGGTTCATGGTATGGAGTAGAACCCACAACATTCCTGACTCAGAGATATGTGTGTTACCCGCTGACCACAAACTGCCACTTGATGAGCAGTTTAACAGATCTGGGAGCTGACGGATTATTTCTGCCTGAATTGGAGGATATAAAAAGTAACAAGACTGAATCATCAGTCTCATGTGCCCAATTGACATTATTTGAATGACCCTGAAAACGCTCATTTGAAAGATATTCCGATTGTTTCTATGCTTCTTACCTCTGTGGTTCTGACAAAAACAATCATTACAGTGCTAACTATCTCTGGAAGTTGAACTTCACTGATTTCTTTTTTAATTTCCAGTCTGCTCTTTGGCAAACAGAAATAGATTAAAAGCTCAGGAATAAATGCTGTCGATGGACTAAACACGCTAATAATTTCGTTATAAAAGGGAGATTATTTAATTAAATATTTAAATTGAGACATCAGAACATATTCCTTGAGTGTCACTTTCCAGCTCCCTTCCATAGATTGGATTGAATTAAAGCAGCACATTAACTTCTCTATACATGAGACTTCTGCATTGCTGGACCTCCTCAGGACTTGACCAGAAAACAGCATTAGTAATTCTGATCAGGCAACTCAATGAAAAGTTCTAAAGAATTGGAAACTTAAGGCAATCAATAGCACTCACTGTCCTTCAGAAATGTATCAACCATCTGTGCAGCTTTCACTGTATCTGAGTCTTTGAATGAAGATGAAATCAGTCTATATTGGATTCGGTAAGGAGGCTAAATCCACACTTACCCGAGCGACTGAAGTTCGCATGCTTGATGTGCCTATTGTTCCTTCAAATAAGTCAACTAAGTATCATCCTCTTTTTTTGACTATTTGGAGATTAACGATTTTGACAGAGTGCAGAAGCATCAGATTTCCCTCTGGTCTCCATCTAAAGGAGCATGGTCCCAGCAGAATGCTTCCTGCTTTAACTATCCTGGTGGCTGGAAAATCCTGCTGGTTTTGGGACAGAGACAGGGTTGGTGTTGACTGACGATGGAGCACCTGCACAAAGCCATATCCAGTCAATCTGCAACTGGCATATTGTGGTTCCCCAGCACTGATGAGGAGAGGTAAGTATGGAAGAAGGAAATCATAAAATCCCAATAGCATGGAAAGAGGCCATTTAGCCCATCGAATCTGCACCGACCCTCTGAGGAACATCCCACCCAGACTCAGCCCTCCACCATATCTCTGTAACCCTGCATTTCCCATGGCTAGCCCACCTATCGCTGGACACCACTGAGCAATTTAGCATGGCCAATCCACCCTAAACCGCACATCTTTGGACTGTGGGTGGTAGTCAGAGCACTTGGAGAAAACCCACACGGACACGGGGAAAATGTGCAAACCCCACACAGCCACTCGCAGGAAGCTGGAATCAAACCTGGGTCCCTGGCACTGTGAGGCAGCAGTGCTAACCACTGCGCCACCTCCTTGTCTCTCTTTATACTGAAAAACACATCACCTCAGCACTTGCCTGGAACTCTGGTTCCAGGAGCCAAAGAATGTAAGGAGTCATCTTTCCATACAGTTCAAGACCCACTCCAGAGGCGTAAGCATATCGAGGCTGACACTTCAAATGTGGCCCTGAGGGAATGCACTGAGAAGCCTGGTTCCAGTTTTAGTGTTGCTTGTGACCTTGTGTTCTTGTACCCCGCACTTAGCAGAGAGGATTGACTCCCCAATGGCCCAGCTTCCCTCGCAAGGGTAAGAAGCCAATTTACCTCTCCCAAGTACTATCCCGGTGAGACAGGCTGGAATGGCGAAACAAAGGCTGTGAGTGTTTCAGTGGAGGAACAGCCTCTGAACCCACATTGCCTGCATGATGCCATGGCAGTCCTGCTAAGATATAAGAGGAGGTGCAGGTACAGTCCTTCCTGCAAGAACACAATAGTTGCATTTTTGTGCGACCTCGCACTATAGAAAGCTACGCTATAACAATAACAGGGTTTAAGGAAAAAAGTAGGGTTGGGGCAGATCACCAAAACTATTGTTCAAAATCAATTCAAATACAATAATTAGCCTAACACAAAGGCTGGCGCATTTTAAATAAATGTTAGATTCATATCTAATGATGATATAATATAGTAAATTTAACGCTTTCCCTTGAAAAACTTTGAAGATAACTTGACGGGAGCAGGAGAGTGGCTTTGAGGTTATTAAGACAGGGGTTGAGGGTCATTACCAGGATGCTTCTTGCAAACGTTCTTGTTACTTTGTCCTCCCGTAATTATGAGAACACAGCAAAATTTGTAAAATTACCGAAAAATTAGAGAGTGCCTCTCATAAAGCATTTCACAACAAAGCACGCAAGTCATCTGAACATGATGTTTACACTGAGACTGCTTTGGTGTTAACATTATATTCCTCCACCCACCAAGACACTTAATGCAGGGGGTGGAATCACATAACAGCCAACACACATATGTGAAAGTTCGCATTTTACAAACAACATTCACCTATTCATCAATTGCATTAAAGCCTATTCGCTTGGACGAAACACGCATAAGAGCAGAAAGGAATGTACCATGGTTCTGAGAAAGTTAACATTGAAGCTTCATTAGCTCATTAAAATCTGATGTTGTCCCACCCAGTCAATTGACTGGAGTTCCAGGAGAAAGTGAGAACCGCTGATGCTGGAGATTAGAGTCAAAAAGTGTGGTACTGGAAAAGCAGGTCAGGCAGCATCTGAGGAGCAGGAAAGTCGATGTTTCGAGCATAAGGTCTGCTGTGCTTTTCCAGCACTACACTTCTTGACCAGTGGAGTTCCAGTCTAACCTTCATGAAGAACTGATATATTCTGTACAGCTCCTGAGGGTCCTTTGTCATTATGTCTGACCAGTAATGTAAGCGATGCCTTTCGGCTTTTATTTCAAAGGGAATGAGGCAAGGAGGCTCCCTGAAGCTAACAAAACATTCATCAGACCACAGCTGGAATAGGGTGAACAGTTTTATGCCCCTTGTCTAAAGTACAATCACCGCAGTCCCAGTCATTAATTGGAGAAAATCAACTGGGGATGGTTTAATCTGAGGGTCTGCATCTCAAGCAAGGGGGGAAATTAAATTCATTGGTAACCTCAAGGTACAGGAATCAAACCCTTGCTATTGGTGTCACT
Source organism: Chiloscyllium punctatum (assembly GCF_047496795.1). Classification (NCBI taxonomy): domain Eukaryota; kingdom Metazoa; phylum Chordata; class Chondrichthyes; order Orectolobiformes; family Hemiscylliidae; genus Chiloscyllium; species Chiloscyllium punctatum. The sequence continues at coordinate 57,811,790 of NC_092784.1, forward strand.
ACACATTGCAAACCAGTTAGCCAGCCAACAGAGCTAAAGAAAGATATACTGGTATAGGAGACAGTCCAGAGAACGTTCACTAGGCAGTTATGCTGAGACTGTCTTATAAAGAGTGATTGAATACGTTGGACCCAAACTCAATGGAATTCAGAAGAATGAGAGATGACCTGATTGAAATATCCAAGATTCCTAAAGGTCTCGTCAGGGTAGATGCGGAAAGGTTGTTTCTCCCTTATGGGAGAGTCAAGGGTAAGAGGGCATAATCTCAGAATAAGGGGTAGCACACTTAAGTCAGAGATGTGGAGAAATTTCCTCTATCAAAGGGTCGGGAATCTGTGTTACTGCAGGGGGCTGTTCAGGTTGGGTCGTTAGGTATATTCAGGGCTGGGATAGTCTGATTTTCAATTAGGAAAGGATTCGAGGGCTTTGGGGGAAAGGCAGAAACATGGAGTTGAGGATTATCAGATCAACAATGATCTAATTGAATAGAGGAGCTGATTCGATGGGCTGAATAGCCTGCTGCTATGTTTTATGGTCTTGTTGCTATCATGCAATTACCCATTCAAAAAAAACACAAAGTCCTGGACACTTTATTCTGAAGAGGAATCATGTCGTGTTTAAAATACTAACGCTGTTTCTGTTTCCATGGATACTTCCAGATCTCCTGTGTTTCTCCAGCACTTTCTGCTTTTAAATTCAACTAATGTGAACTAAGAGAATTATCTTTAATGTTTAGATTGCCAGTGGTCTATCCTCTACAACTGATCAATAGACAGGCCCTAGATGTGGTACAGTCAAAGGAGAAGTGAATTCTTCTAACAACACGGTGGCTCAGTGGTTAGCACTGCTGCCTCACAGCGCTAGGGACAGAGGTTCGATTCCAGCCTCAGACAACTGTCTATGTGGAATTTGCACATTCTCCCGGTTTCTGTGTGGGTTTCCTCCCACAATCCAAAGATGTACAGGTTAGGGTGGATTGGCCATACTAAATTGCCCATAGTGCTCAGGAATGTGCAGGCGAAGTGGGTGAGCCATGGAGAAATGCAGGATTACAGGGTAGATTAGATTAAATTCTCTACAGTGTGGAAACAGGCCCTTCGGTCCAACAAGTCCACACCGACCCTCCGAACAGTAACCCATTTCCCTCTGACTAACGCACCTAACACTATGGACAATTTACCATGGCCAATTCACCAGAGCCGTCCATTGTGGGTAGAAGGGTGGGACTGGGTGGGATGCTGTTTGGAGGGTCGGTGTGGACTCAATAGTCCAAATGGCCTGTTTCCAAACAGTAGGAATTCCTCGAAACCCTTTCCCTGTCCTGAGGTCTAGCAGGTACCATGAGATGACAATGAGAGCAAATGCCACACTAGCTGCAGTGGGACTATTAAGCTGTAGAGCTCTGACAAAATTAATGTTCACAGCAGGTCCCAGAATCTCTGAACCTTTTGCTCAAGCTCCAGTGTGCTTGTCACAAAATAACAGATCTCCCAGCCTTTAAATCAAATAAAGCTCGAGAAATGTTTCTAGGCAAATGGAGTTAGACTTAGCTCATCACAAAATCCATTTTCACTGCCCAGTGGCGCAGTGTTTTCAGACCCATTGAGCCCTCGACTGAATTGTTCCATCAGACTGCAACCCGTGGTGATTGAAAACATCCAAGTGCATCTGGTTCGGAAGGTTTTCAACAGGGCAAATCACTCTTGGCAGTTAACAAATGTGTAATTCTCAAATGACACTTCACCATTTATTTAGAGCTCATGTGCCTCCAGTATCAGGGTTTGATGATGAATATAAATTTTATTGTACATTTTAAAAACCAAGGCGTTTGCAAGATCGAACCCGTTCACTGGGGAACTCCCCAAGTGGATTCACACTGAGGTGTTCTCCAGTGTCCAACACAGATAAACAAACAGGAATGTAGTAGACATTTGAAATGTTGGGTCATCAGGTCAAATGAGTTTGACAGCAGGATTAAATGATGTAGCTATAATCTAATCCATGCAGAGGAGACTAATCAGGTGATCGTCTATTCACAGCTCACAGGATTATCCATTTCCATTGTGTATAAACCACAACCCTGTCTGATTCCTAGGAAAGGAAAAGGAAGTTTGATTTAGATTAGATTCCCTACAGTGTGGGGAACAGGCCCTTCGGACCAACATGTCCACACTGACCCTTCGAAGAGTAACCCACCCAGGCCCATTTCCCTCTGACAAACGCACCTCGCACTATGGGCAATTTAGCATGGCCAATTCAACTGGTCTGCACATCTTTGGACTGTGGGAGGAAACCCACACAGACACAGGGAGAATGTGCAAACTCCACACAGACAGTCGCCCGAGGCTGGAATCGAACCTGGGTCCCTGGCAGTGTGAGGTAGAAGTGGTGACCACTGTGCCGCCCTCTTGGAATTTAAGATATACAGCAGCTATATTTTTTTTTCACACACATGGCTTCCACAAAGAGCAGAACTGTGGAACCTTACACGGAAAGTTTTAAGTCTTTGTTGAACAAAGATCACACAGAATCACACAGTACAGAAGAGGCGTTTTGGTCCATCGAGTCTGGAGCTAGACCAAAGCAACACAAGTCTTACTTTTCAGCTCTCGGCCCACGTACTGAATGGTGAGATATTTCAGGCGCTCATCCGAGTACCTTTTAAAGGTTATGAGGTTTCCCGCCTGAACTACCCTCCCCGGCACGGCATTCCAGATCCCCCCACCACCCCCCCCCCCCACCCCCCCCCCCCCCACCACCATGGGGTGGAAGTACTTTTCCATAGGAGGTTGAGGGGTGACCTCATAGACGTTTACAGAATAATGAGAGGCATAGCTCGGGTAAATGGTCGGTATCTTTTCCGTAGGGTGGGGGATTTCAAGATCAGGGAGTATATTTTTGAGGTGAGAGGAGAGGGATTTAAAAAAGACATGAGGGGCCAAGTTTTTTACAGAGAGATTGGTTCACGTGTGGAATGAACTCCTAGAGGAAGTGGTGGATGTGGGTACAATGTTTAAAAGACATCTGGTTAGATACACAAATAAGAAAGGTTTGGAGGGATATGGGCCAGGAGCAGGCAGGTGGGACTAGTTAGTTTGGGATTATGGACTGGTTGGACCGAAGGGTCTGCTTACATGCTGTGTGTGTATATGTGTATGCCTATATTCGATGTGGAAGGAGGAAGCCATGTCAACAGCACTGTTATGCATCCAAACAGATACAATGTAGGTGAAGAACTGGGAGAATGGGGTGGAATCTTTGCAGGACGTGGGGTGTGAGGAGCTGTATTGAAGGTAACTGTGGTCTACTCTATGCTGGAGAAACCAAACATAGACTGGGTGACCACTTTGCAGAACACCTCCAGTCTGTGTGCAAGCATAATCCTGACCTTCCTGTAGCCGGTCATTTTAACACAGCATCCTGCCCACGTGCCCACTTGTCTGTCCTTATCATGCTGCTGTCCTCCCATGAATTACAGCACAATATCTCATCTTTAGACCTCATCTCATCTCACTTCCTGGGCTTAATACTGAGTTTAACATCTTCAGATTGTGAATACACTTCCATTCCTTCCCTTTCTTTTAGCTTGTTACATTCTCTATCACCATGTCTTCTCTCCCCTCCTCCCACCCCATCACCACCACCCCAGTGAGACTGTCTGTTGTCTCCAGTCTGGCAGTTCGACACACCATTGTTCTGCCATTCTCACATTCCGATCACTTAATCTGAACTATCAACATCCTTTCACTCCCAGCACTCTATACCCCAGCACTCCGCTCAACTATAGCATACGTGCTGCCCCCTCCTCACTTCAAGTCAGCTCTGCTGAAGAGTCATCTAGATTAGAAACATTAGCTTGCTCTCTCTCCATGGACGCTTCCCTGGCCTGTTGTGATCTCCAGCACGTTTTGTTTACAGTCAGCATTAAAGGCAAAGTAGCAACATCATTATGATATTGGCTGAGGGACAAAGCAGACAAGAGGGAAGAACGGAAGGGGGCTATTTGGCCCATGATGCTGATACCAGCTCTTTGGTAGTAATTATAATCAAGATAATTCAGTTCCCACTAATACAGTTCAAGCCACCTGGAATAATTGTAATTATGACACATCTATCTTTTCTCTCATGGACAGTTTATTGACTTCCTCAGTCTTACGCCTCTCATTCTACATTAAGCAAACATTCACTGCTATCTGTGTTTATAAGTTTTCGAAAGATATTTAGTAAGGTACTGCGTATAATGCTGCTTAATAAGATATGAGCCTAACCTGTTTGGAGGTAATATATTAGCTTGGACAGAGGATTGGTTAACTAATTGAAGGCAGAGAGTTGGGATAAAGAGAGCACTTTCAGGATAGCAGCTTGAAACTTGTGGAGTGCCACAGGCAATAGTGCTGTGGACATAAATATTTCCAATATATAGTAATGACTTGGACGAGCAAAGTGAACGTGCTTGAATGACACAAAATAGATAGAAAGGCAGGTGATAATGGCACTAGAAGTCTACTGAGGGATATGGACAGGTTAATTGAGTCGGCAAAAACTTGGCAGATGGAGTAGAACATGGGAAAATGTGAGGTCTGTACTTTGGCAGGAAGAATGGAGGAGCTAAATATTACTCAAAAGAAGAAAACTGAAGTACAGAGAGAGTTGGAAATCCTCATGCACGAATCAATCAAAGCTTGCATCCACATTCATTAGGGAAGGTAATAAGGAAGACCAGCTTATTTCAAAATGATTCCCTATAAAATAGGGAAGTCTTGTTAAAACTACCCAGGATATTAGTCAAAACCCCACCTGGAATATTGTGAACATGTTTGGTGCCCTTATCCAGGAAATCCAAAGAAGGTTCACTAAATTGATATGGAATTGGGAGATTTTCTTACGTGGAGAAGTTGTGTAGATTGAGCCCGTGTTCATTGGAGTTTAGAAAATTGAGAAGCAGCCTGATTGAAAGATACAAGTTTCAACAATCAACATATCCTGCAAGGAACCGGTCTTTCGAGGATGTGACAGGGTGGAGGTGGTTTCCACTTCCAAGAGAGTTTAGCACCAGAGGGTATAATCTTGGAATGAGGGGTCACCCATTAAAACAGAGGTAAGGAGGACTTTTTTTTCTCTCAGAGGATAGTCAGTCTGTAGAATTCTTGGCTGCAGAGGTTCTGGTGAAAATGGGTCATTATACATTCAAGGTTGATTCAGGAAAAGAAATCAAAGGTTCTGTGCAGAAGACGGGAAAGTGAAGTTATGGATTATCAGATCAGCCACGATCTCATTAAATGCTAGAACTGACTCAATGGACAGAATGGCCAACTTCTGTTCCTACACCTTATGGTTCTTTGTTTTTAACCTCTTTATGATCTTGATATTCTTTCAAAATTTGGTGGCTGGATTCAGAGTGATGGTAGTGCCCCAACGGAGGGCTAACCAGTAATTTATTAATCTAGTTGAATTTAGCGTTAATTTGGCATAGCTGTCCCTTACTTTTGCATTCTGTCTCCTTTAATAAAGCCAACAACTCTATTTGTTCTTAAGCAGTATCCTCAGATGCTGCCTGACCTGCTGTGCTTTTCCAGCACCACTCTAATCTCGACTCTGATCTCCAGCGTCTGCAGTTCTCACTTTCGCCTTGCTTTCTTAACTTGTCCGGCCACATTCCAAGACATGTATACATCCACTCCCAGGTCTCTGTTCCTGCACAACCTTTAAAATTATAGCATCATTATAACACTGAGGGAGGTGATGGCCTAGTGGTGTTATTGCGGGAGTTTTAATCTAGAGACCAGCTTTGGTTTGAATCATGCTGCAACTATACAAAACGCTAGTGCGGCTGCACTTGGAATATTGTGTACAGTTCTGGTCGCCCCATTATAGGAGGGATGTGGAGGCATTGGAAAAGGTGCAGACGAGATTTGCCAGGATGTTGCCTGGTCTGGAGGGAAGGTCTTATGAGGAAAGACTGAGAGACTTAGGTCTGTTCTCATTGGAAAGAAGAAGGCTAAGAGGAGATTTGATAGAGACATACAAGATGATCTAAGGATTAGATAGTTTAGATAGTAGAAGTCTTTTTCCTAGGATGATGATGTCAGCTTGTACGAGGGGGCATAACTACAATTTGAGGGGTGATAGCTTGAAGACAGATGTCAGAGGCAGGTTCTTTGCTCAGAGAGTGGTAAGGGCGTGGAATGCCCTACCTGCTAATGTAGTTAACACAGCCACATTAGGGAGATTTAAACAATCCTTGGATAAGCACATGGATGATGATGGGATAGTATAGGGGGATGGGCTTAGATTTATTCACAGGACAGTGCAACATCGAGGGCCGAAGGGCCTGTTCTGCGCTGTATTGTTCTATGTTCTATGAATCCCTCTACGGCAGACAGTGGAATTTGAATTCAATAAAATTCTGAGATGAAGAGTCTAATGGTGACCATGAATCCTTTGCTAATTGTTGTAAAAATATGGCTCACTAATGTCCTTTAAAGAAGGAAACTGCCATCCTCATCTGGTCTGAGACAAAAAAAACGTAGATGCTAGACTCCAAAATAGACTAGCAGAAGGCTGGAAGAACACAGCAGACCAGGCAGCATCAGGAGGTGGGGACGCCCCTGTCCTGAAGAAGGGTTACACCTGAAATGTCGACCTCTCCACCTCCTGATGCTGCCTGGCTTGCAGTGTTCTTCCAGCCTCCTGCCTGTCTGTCCTTACCTGCTCTGTCCTGCATGTGACTCCAGACCCACAGTAATGTGGTTGCCTCTTAACTGCCCCCTGGGTAATTAAAGATGGGCAGTAAATGCTGGGCTGGCCGTGAATGAATAAACAAAAAGATTAGGTTACATTGCCTGTCCCCAGTCTCCTGATCAAACTGTTTTATTTTGCTGTGTTGGGTTTTATTCATCACAGTTTATGTCATTAAGCCTATGCCTTCCTGAAGCCTGCCACTATCCTGCTCTTTAATTAATAGCTTTGGAGTTTCATGCCATCTGCAACCATTGAAACTCTGCCCTGTGTCCCCAGGTCTGGGTTATTCATACCTTTCAATAGAAACAGTAATCCTGTAAACGTCCCTGATTTCTGCTTTCTGTCTCCAAGCCAATTTCATAATTGTGTTGCCACTTGGCCTCAGTCCCATTGGCTTCAATTTTGTGAACAAACTTTATAACCAGATAATTTATTCTTGCAGATATTTGTCCGGAGATAAATATTGACTGGTGAGAGCTCCCCTTTGAAGTCATTTTATTCTTCCATTGACCTGCTCCCTCCAGCCTTGCGGGTGATGAATGCTGAATTATCCTGAAGCCTATGTGTGTTGGTCTTGGAGGGATGGTATGTTGAAGGAGGAGGCCACTCAGCCCATTGATCCTGCCCCACTGTTCTGGCTGATCAAACACTTCAATATCTTTTACCCACTACCCCATCCCTCTAACCCTCTACCCCAATGGTAATCAATCTGGACCTTAAACATACTCCAAAACTGAACTTTGACAACCCTCTGTGATAGAGAGTTCCAAAGGATCACAACCCTTTGAATAAAATTATTTCTCCTCATCTCAGACCTGAGTGATATCCCCCTTATTTTTAAAATGTGTTCCACAGTCACAGATTCCACAGGCTGGGAAACATCTGCATTGATCTATCACTTCAAGTATTTTGTAAGTTTCGGTGTGATCACCTCTCATTCTTTGAAACTGTAGAGAGTACCAGCCCAGTTTACCTAATCTCTCTTTATAGGTCAGTTCCACTGGCCCAGGAACAAGTCTGGTGAACCTTTGTTACACTCCCTCTATGGCAATAATATCTCTCCTGAGATAAGGAGACCAAAACTGCACACCACACTCTCGGTGTGCTCTAACCAAGCTCCTATATAATTGAAGTAAGACTTCACTCCTCCTGTACATAGATCCTCTTGCAATAAAGGCAAACACTCCATTAATCTTCCCAATAACTTGCTGCACCTACATGTGAGTCTTCAATGTCTTGTCATAAGGATAAGAATACCAGCTCCCCTTGGACATCTAAGTATTACAACTTCTTACCGTTTAAGAAATTCTCTGCACATCTGTTTCTCCGAGGTGCATAACTTCACATTTTTCCACGTTATATTTCATCTGCCGTGCTCTCGCCCATTCATTAACTTTATCTAAATCCTCCTGAAGCCACGTTACAACTTCCTCACAGTGCACCTTCCCCCTTGGCTTTGTATCATCCACAAGTTTGCTAGTTTTTAAGGCTTCACGAGAGGCTTATTCTCATTTGCATCCATCTCAACCTGTCAACATATCTTGCTTGGAACCAACCCTTAGATGCCACATGCATCTGTAAAGTACTTTCCACCTTTGTAAGTGCAGCCACTGCTGTAATGTGGGAGTTGATTTGCAATCAGCAAGGTCACCCCTTCCAAACAGTCACACAGTAATGGTCAGATGGGCTAACGCCATAGAAGGCGCTAGTCTAGTGGTATTATCGTTGCACTGTTAATCCAGAGTCCCAGATAATGCTCTGGTACCTGAGTCCGTCCACTATAGATGGTGGAATTTGAATTCAATAAAGAGCTGGAAATAGGAGTCTAATGATGACATGAATCTGTTGTCAGAAAAGCCCATCTGGTTCACTCATATCCTTTAAGGAAGGGAGCTCCCATCCTTACCTGGTCTGGCCTGCATGTGACTCCAGATCCACAGCAAGGTAGTTGCTTTTCAACCGCTCGCTGAGCAATTAGGGATGGGCAATAAATGCTGACCGAGACAGCAGCAGCAGTGCATACCATCCACAAGATGCACTGCAGAAATTCACCAAAGATCCTCAGACAGCACCTTCCAAACCCACAACCACTTCCATCTCGAAGGGCAGGGGCATCAGGTACTTAGGAACACCACCCACTGCAAGTTCCCCTCCAAGCCACTCACCACCCTGACTTGGAAATATCCCCCCATTTCCTTCACAGCCGTTGGGTCAAAATCCTGGAATTCTCTCCCTACTGATATTGTGGGTCAACCCACAGCAAATGGACTGCAGCGGTTCAAGAAGGCAGCTCACCCCCACCTTCTCAAGGGCAAATAGAGCTGGGCTATCAGTGCTGGTCAGCCAGCGACGCCCAAGTCACACAAATAAATAAAACAAAAGCTAATGGCACCCTCATCCTGTGCATGAATAAACAGAAGTACTGAAGCCTTTGAAGTTCAGCATATTATGTTGCACCCCCCCCCCCCGAGTCTTTGATAACAAGGCACTCAGTGAAGACTTGCGCATCTCTCAGTCACTAATTGAAGTAAATACCGGTCTCAGCTAACAAACCTGACAGGAATAGATGATTCTGCATAATTTATTTTGAAGCCTGTGTGTAAGTAGCATCACTGACATTTCAAAATATCATAGATCATCTTTAAAATCATTCTTAATGGGGATTAATGGAACAAAGGGTCTGTTTTGCAGTATGTGTCATCAAGTTCCATCTCTCGCCAGGGTTGAATCCTGTTCTGATGGACTGATCAAAAATTTTCATGACCACTGGACATCATCTAACACTTTGCAATCATTGAAGAACGCGTGCAATGTTGTCCTGGCTATGATATAGGAGCTACCAAAAACACCATAGAATCATTACAGTGTGGAAGCAGGCCATTCAGCCCATCGAGTCCACACTGACTCATCCCCGTAACACCACATTTCCCATGGCCACTCCACCTCGCAATCACATCGCTCGACACTACGGGCAATTTACCATGACCAATCCAACTAACCTGTCCATCTTTGGCCTTCAGTGAAATAATGGTCAGATAATGTGCTTTCAGTAATGTTGGAAGGGTGAATATTGACTGGGACACCAGTGACAATTCCTTTGCTCTTCTTCAAAGTAGTTTTTTTTAATGTCCACCTGCGAGGTTGCACACATGAAAGGGCAAAATAGGGTTTGATTGCAGATTTAATGCCCTACCCAAAAGCATGGCCCTCCCCTGGTCCTGAACTGGACTGCCAGCCTTGATTCAAATTCTCAATTCTCCTGCATGTGGCTTGAACGTATAACCTTGCAGAAGCAACATGGCTATCAACTCAGACATGGCTACTGCTAATAACCTACTTGGCCAATGACCTACATGCATATGGATGTAAATCTGCCTAGCAACTGGCACTCACTCTGTGGATTGAGAACTGGGGGAATAAGAGATTCTTTTGGTGCCCCCAGTGCTTTGGTCCCAATTCACGAAATATCAGACAGATCCTTGCAAACCTTCTATCTTTGCCATCCAGAAGGATAAGGGAAGCAGATGCATGGGAGCACCACCCCCAGCAAGTTCCCCTCCGAGCCATTCACCATCCCAACTTGGAAATATATTGCCGTTCCTTCACTGTCACTGGTCAAAATCCGGAATCTGCTCCCTCTCCAAAAGCATTGTGGGTTAACATACAACATGTGCGCTGCAGCAATTCAAGAAGGTAGTTCATCGTCACCTTCTCAAGGGCAACTAGGAATGGGTAATAAATGCTGGCCCAGCCAGCAATGCCCATGTCCCATGATTGAATCATAAAAAGATGAATTGGAGGTGATCTGGTGCACTGACATTGTATACAATAGCTGGGATTGAATTAGTGTGTTATTGCTCCCCATTCTCCACCCAATAAAATCTTTAGCTCATTCAAAATTCTTCTAAATGTCCCAACTCTTAAATAGTCCAATTCACCAGTGCCCACTAATCTATATTGCCAACATCAATCCAATCCCAACATGAGCTCCCTCCTCCGTATCACCACAACTTTCTCCAGCCCTATATGATATCTCTGTTCCAGCAATCCTGGACGTTTGAATGCCCCCAGTTCCCGTCTTTCCCCGCCATGGCAGTCAGTGCCTTCAGGCTTAGGCTTTGGCATCCCCTCCATCAATCTGCTGCCTCCCTCCCCTCTCCAGAACACCCACCTCTTTATCCCAACAGGGGCTGTCCCGTGTTGTATGACAGCAAGCTTCAAGGTCCTGCTTCCAGAGGTGCTAGACGAATGGGCGTTGTTGTTGTAATTGACTTGGTGAGACATACTGGATCCAAATGTTCCATTTCTGTTGTCATTCCAGTAAGGGGATGGGGGTGGGGGGGTGAGGTGCTGCTCGCAGGAATAATGATGATCCTCATTATCCTGCAGTCAGGGGATCATTGTGTCTATTTATCAGGAGTTGACTTTCCATTCTAATGGAATCACTTCTAATGTGATTCTCCTGGGTTTGACCCTGTTGATTTTCCACCTCAGCACAAACAGCAATGATATGATCTTTGCCCATAAGGTTCTTTGTCAGTGTCAATATCATTCAAACAATGGAGGTTATAACGAGAAACTTCATGCAGCAGAGTGTATTTTCAAATCCAATGGCAGCGGAGATTTGTATCTGTAATGCCTTAGAAGAATATTCTGTGAAGTATATTTGCTTTTAATCAAGATATTAATCTTCTTATGCTAAATACATTAATCTGGTGTGTGAGGGGGTTTCTTACGAAGGATAAATCCATCCTCAAACATTTCAGTCACTTTCGGGCCAAATTGTTTGCAGCAAAGAAAATGAGGAGAGGTGGTAAAAAAAATCTTCGCTGAAAATAGAGCAGGTGCACTCCACCTCTTAACATGAATGAAGCTAACACAACACAATTTGCTAGAATGCTTCAACGATGATGAACAGTAATGATTCACATACACATAGGGGCCACATATGAAGCCGTGATCTGAAAGGATTTGGGAGTTCTGGTGCAGTCTTCACAGCTTTGCCGGGGCTAACTTGATCCTAAAGAGGTAATTAGCATTCTTGGTTTCCTGTGAATTAATGAGATACACAGGGCTGAGGAGCTTGTGGGCAGGAATGAAGATGTGATGTGGTTTTTCCATTGAGTTGCCCCCAGTAGGTTGGTGATGGCCTAGGGCCTAGGGGTGTGATTGCTGGACTATTAATCTAGAAACTGGATTAGTGGTGCTGGAAGAGCACAGCAAAAGCCCGAAACGTTGATTTCGCTGCTCGTTGGATGCTGCCTGAACTGCTGTGCTCTTCCAGCACCACTAATCCAGTATTTGATTTTCAGCATCTGCAGTCATTGTTTTTATCTTATTAATCTAGAAACCCAGGTAATATTCTGGGGACCTGGGTTCAAATCCTGCCATGGTGGAATTTGAGTTTAAGTTTTAAAAATAAAGCCTGAATTAAGAGTCTACTGGTGACCCTGAATTAAGAATCTACTGGTGACCCTGAATTAAGAGTCTACTGGTGACCCTAAATCCATTGTGGATTGTTAGAAAACCCCTGTCTGGTTCACTATGTCCTTTAGGGAAGGAAGCTGCCATCCTTACTCAGTCTGGCCTATATATGACTCCAGACCCACAGCAATGTGGTTGACTCTTAACTGCCCTCTGGGCAATTAGGGATGGGAAATAAATGCTGCCTAGCCAGCGACGCTCTCATCTCATGAATGAGTAAAGAAAAAGAAAGCAGGGCTAAGTAAGAAAGTGAGGGAGTCCCTCAAGGGTGCTCCGCAATCCAACCAGATCGTATGAATGCGCAAAATAAGAGCATAAGGAGGCCGTTCGGCCTCTCAAGATGCTTCTCCATTCATTAGATTGTGACTGATCTTTACCCCTTCTCCAGGTATCCTTCCTACCATTACACTATTACTTCAATCTTGAAAACTCTAATTTTCCGACACTATCTGAAATAAATCCATAAAGGCTGGCATCCCATCATCCTTTAATTACACGTGCATAGTACACGACACTGACCCAGCTAGCTCAGAGCCAGCTCTCAGAGTGAACAGAACCCCTGACATTCCTGTTTATATCTGTCAGCCAGGGCTCCCTGATTGGACCAGGTTAACAGCCCCGATCTGGGAACTCATATTCTATGAGGTCCACCTGGCTGACATTGCTCCAAACACTACAGTGTCCAGAGATTGCCAGGACCAACTTTGGATTATTCCCTCCTCTGTGAGAAGAAGGTCTTCCCAATTTCGTTCATGAATCTCCGACTTTAAGATTTCTCCTTCATTCTTGATTTCCCCACTAAAGGGAATAATTCCCCAAGGTAAATGTTTGGTCGAATCTCTTTAACATTCCCAACAGATTGATCAGACCACCCCTCCATCTTCTCCACACAAGGGAAATGAAACCTGATGTGTGTGACCTTCACTCGGAGGTGAACGCTCAAAGACTTGGTATAAATGGGATGAGAAAGCTGAAGATCAAAAATCTCTCCCATTGACCTATCGGATCCTCAGATGCTGCAAGCAATTTTTAATGTGGGCTGTTATAGAGTCATAGAGGTCTACAGAGTGGAAACAGGCCCTTCAGCCTTGTCCATGCTGCCCAGTCTTCAGGAGAAAGTGAAGGGCTCATGCCTTAAACACCGATTCTCCTGCTCCTCGGATGCTGCCTGACCTGCTGTGCTTTTCCAGCACCACATTCTCGCCTCTTCCCAGTCTTCACAATTAAACTAGTCCCATTTGCTTTTATTTGGTCAATATCCATCCATACCTATCCCGTCCATGTATCTGCCTTAAATGATGAAATTGTGCCCACCTTTACCACTCCCCCGGCAGCCCATTCCAGACACTCACCACACTCTGTGTGAAGAGATTGTCCCTCTGCATCATTTTGTACCTCTCCCCTCTCACCTCAAACCTATCCCCTCTAGTTTTAGACTCCCCTGCCACTCCAGATCTTCCTACAAGCTCAGTCCAGGCTTCCAGGTTGCTTTTAAATATGCAGATGTTATGGACGTAGGTTTGCTCGCTGAACTGAAAGGTTCATTTCCAGACGTTTCGTCACCACACTAGCTAACATCTTCAGTGGGCCTCCGGGCGAAGCACTGCTGATAATTCCTACTTTCTATTTATATGTTTGGGTTTCTTTGGGTTGGTGATGTTAGTCAAGCTGCAGAGCTCTGTGCTCTGAGCTGCACATGCTTTCTTTTGATTAATTCCTAAAAGATCAGGGGCTTAGCCAGCCTTCATCGCCCACCCCTAACCCTCCTTGACCTGAGTGACTTTCTCGAACTTTGCAGAGGGCAGCTAAGAGTCAATCCATTGCTCTAGGGTCTGGCATCATGTGTAGAACTTAAAAACATAAGAAATTGGAGGAAGAGTAGGCTATCTGGCTACACCGAGCCTGCTTCACAATTCAGTAAGATTAAGATTGATTTTTCCATGGACTCAGCTCTCACTGTAACCCTTAATTCCTTTACTGTTCAAAAATTGATCTATTTTTACCTTAAAAACTCTCAATGAGGTAGCCTTGACAGGGAATTCCACAGGGAATTCCACAGATTCCCAACCCTTTGGATGAAGAAGGTCCTAGGCCAGACTGGGTAAGGATGCCCAACAACAATTAATTGTCTTTATATGATTGCCATCAGAGCAGTTTTTATTGTAAACTCCAGAACTATGAATTGAATTCAAATTTGACCTATCTGCTCCCAGTGGGATTCAAACCCACATCCCCAGACCATCAATCTGAGAGGCAAAAGTGAGGACTGCAGATGCTGGAAACCAGAGTTTAGATCAGAGTGGTGCTGGAAAAATACAGTGGGTGAGGCAGCATCCGAGGAACAGGAAAATCGACGTTTCGGGTAAAAGCCCCCCGAGATTCTAGATTACTAATCCCATAACATCATTGGTCTGATTCTAAATCATGCTCCAACCAACTGAGCTAACTGCTCATCGGGATTCAATAAGGAGGGAAGGAATTAAAATCAGGAAAGGGTTTAAAAAATTACACTGGAATACTTAAAAATTAAAGATGCATTTATAGTGTGAGGTTGTGGGATGTGTTGTACAATAGCCAGTAGAAACATTGTGGGGATTAGTACAACCCATATTTCATTAATATTAACATTCACCCTCAAGTGTTAGTGAGTTCTACATTAGGGCAGTGAGCTATTGAGTGGCATGGTGGCTCAGAGATTAGCACTGCCACCTCTCAGCACCAGGGACCTGGGTTTGATTCCAGTCTCAGGGTGACTGTCTGTGTGGAGTTTGCATGTTTTCCCTGTGTCTGTGTGCATTTCCTCTGGGTGCTCTGGTTTCCTCCTGCAGTCCAAGGATGTGCAGGTCAGGTGGATTGGCTATGGGAAATTGTCGTTAGTATCCAAGGGTATGCTGGCTATGTGGATTAGCCACGGGAAATGCAGGGATTGGGTGGGATGCTCTTCGGAGGTTTGGAATAGACTCATTAAGTCAAATGTGTCTCTTTCTACACTATAGAGATGCTATGACTTAGTTCCTTTCTTTTGCATGCCCTATTATTGCAATATTGTCCCACATCTCTTTTGAAACTGTTACTATCTCTCCATCACCCTTTGTTTGTGATAGGGCCGTTCTCACAAATCCTCTTTGGGAAGCCAGTTTCTTACCCTTTGCTCTTGTTCAGTTTGGTGACTGTGTTAATGTTGCACTCTCCCATTCTCAGCTCGGTGACCAGTGTCTTTCTCCTTTCCAGATTACTGTACCTTTACAAAGGTTATCGTTCTATGGGTTGTCATTGGCACAGTACTCAAGTACTTTCGTAATTTAAAAATAACCCAGAACAGAGCAATCTTCTCCACAGTGTAAACCTTGTGCAAGTGGGTCATTTCAACTGTCTGCTTTTCGATTTCCTAAGGGGTGTCTCTGTAAATGAACTCCCTCACCTCCTTTATGGTTTACAAACCATTGTAGTGAGGGTAGAATCTCATCAGCCTTCCATTTTGCTGCATCTTCTATTTTCTGCTGGTGTCCATTCTTTTTAAAGTATCTCTCTGTCTCATCTTTTACGCCCCTGCCACTACAAATTCTTCATTATCTATCCACCTTCCCTAAGCACCCTCGTAATTTTCCCAGTCTGGAGTGTTTGACTGTCCGATGGATTGTATATACATTTGATGTACAGTCACTGCTAAACTGTATCAAGCACATTTTGTGCAGAGTAAGCTCTCATGAACAGCAATGACCAGGTCATTTATTTTGTGATGTTCCTTGATAAGTAATGGCTAGGACATAAGTGGAGAGTTCCCTGTCCTTCTCCAGAGTAATGACTTGGGTTCATTCATTTCACAACTTGAGAGACCAAACTCTCACTCTGCTCAATGGCCTCACTGACAATGTGATGCTTCCTCAGTCATGCACTGGCAATGGTCAGCATAGATGCCATTCTCAAGAGATTTGAACCCAAACCCCCCATTTCCAACATGAGAGAACTTAATCATCATCCCTCAACATTCCATGTCATGACCAATACTGAGCACACCACTATCAACATTCTGGGATTAACATTGACCAGAAATTGAACTGAACAACCTACAGGTGGCACGGTGGCTCAGTGGTCAGCACTGCTGCCTTCCAGCAC
Source organism: Chiloscyllium punctatum (assembly GCF_047496795.1). NCBI lineage: Eukaryota > Metazoa > Chordata > Chondrichthyes > Orectolobiformes > Hemiscylliidae > Chiloscyllium > Chiloscyllium punctatum. The sequence continues at coordinate 57,828,131 of NC_092784.1, forward strand.
CAGGGTCCCAGGTTCGATCCCAGCCTCAGGCAACTGTCTGTGTGGAGTTTGTACGTTCGCCCTGTGTCCGCGTGGGTTTCCTCCGGGTGCTCCGGTTTCCTCTCACAGTCACAAAGATGTGTAAGTCAGGTGAATTGGCCATGCTAAATTGCCCGTAGCGTTAGATGCATTAGTCTGGGGTAAAATGTGAATGGGTCGCTCTTTGGAGGTTCGGTGTGGACTTGTTGGGCCAAAGGGCCTGTTTCTGCACTGTAAGTAATCTAATTTAAATGCACTGGATACAAAAGCAGGTCAGAGGTTGAGAATGCTGCAGTGAGTAACTCATCTTCTGACTCCCCAAAATCCTGTTCACCATCTACAGAGCACAAGGCAGGAGTGTGATGGAATATTCCCAATTTGTCTGGATGAGTGGAACTTGACACCGTCCAGGACAAAGCAGCCTGCTTAAATGGCACCATGTCCACAAAGACACCCACTCTCTCCACCACTGAAGTTCAGTAGCAGCCATGTGTGTGATCTACAAGACTCACAAAATAGAACCTTCCACACCCAATGCTACTTCCATCAGGAAGGGCAAGGGTAGAAGGTGCATGGGGACACCATCGCCTGAAAGTTCCATCTCAGAACAACTCAACATCCTGACTTAGAAATGTATCATTGTTCCTTCAATGTCACTGGGTCAAAACCTTGGATATCCTTCCATTGTTGGTGTCTTCGGACCACATAGGCTAAGGTGGTTCACCACCACTTCCTTAAGGATAACTACTGATTGGCAATAATCAATGATGATGGTAAATTTCCTGAAAGAACACATTGGAGAATAGTGTTAGTGATGCCAATGAGTGACCTCTGCTCCAAAATCGTGGAGCAGAAAATTCAAAAGAGCGATCTCACCTGAACCAAGCAGATAACTAACTCCAGATCATCAAGAATGCAATCCTGGGCAAAACATGACTGTTCAGTCTAGACAAATGAGATGGCTTTATCAGAATTCATTGGTAATATCTGACAGACAGCTTTCCAGACAGACACATAATCATCAGCGAGCATTCTGAATGCATTAATGATGTCTAGCCTTACTTAAAATGTTGACACTGCTAATTTTGTCAAGTAATCCAACAGCCCATGGATGTACCTTACCCACTTAATGATGAATTATTTGATTATTACATTTTTAATATGTAAAATCCATAGCAAGTGCTATTCCAACCAATGGGTAGATGTTAGCAATGTGTGAATGATAACAAGTAATTTTCCTTCCTTTTGTTTGATGATCTCTGATTATGAATTGATATTAGATTAGATTAGATTAGATTATTTACAGTGTGGAAACAGGCCCTTCGGCCCAACAAGTCCACACCGCCCCGCCGAAGTAACCCACCCATACCCCTACATCTACATTTACCCCTTACCTAACACTACGGGCAATTTAGCATGGCCAATTCACCTGACCTGCACATCTTTGGACTGTGGGAGGAAACCGGAGCACCCGGAGGAAACGCACACATACACGAGGAGAATGTGCAGACTCCACACAGTCAGTCGCCTGAGGCGGGATATGAGTGCCTCAGACTCAAGAGCAACCTAAAAGGAGGTTATTAGGGGATCTTGAGGTGCAGTGTCCCTACCTCTAAGCCAGCTAGGTCCAGGTTCAAGTCCCATTTGCTGCAGAAGTGTGTACTAGCGTCTTTGATTAGCAATTAGAAGGAGGCCATTGGGTCCATCATATCGAGAGCAGTTGAGCCAAACTCTAGTTAGACCACATCCTTGTTATAACATCACCCCTCTCTTTAGAAATTTATAGAGATAATTGTTCGACAGAAACAAAAATCTGGGAAAGTCACATCTCCATATTGTCTCCAATTTACAGCTGGGATGGATTTGAATTAATTTGGAAATGTGTTCACTAGATGGAATTGCAGTTCATTGCCATCATTGGTAAGCCCTAATCAATTCCTCAGCCATTGGCATCACTGTCACACTCACTGCCATTTATAGTAATTGCTTAACATTTTGGTGTACGTTATCAATACTGAGACTGGCACTTGAAAACGCAAAATTCCCAGTTGTATATTGGAGCAAATTCTGATGTAATGTTTTTTGAAAGATTTTTGCTTTGAACAAATTTAGACTTGGGTCATACCAGTCTAGCCTAATTTGGCTCAAAACTGAATGGTGTGATTTTTCATTCATAGCACAGGAGACCAGTATCTTCATCTTGTGCTCGTCACTTCAAGTAATCCCTCTCCCATTATTCCTTCTATAACTTCCATCCTTGTCTTCACTTCCCTCCCAAGGCACACCTTTCCCTGTCTTCTCCAACACTGTGACATCTCCAGCCTTCAAATCCTCGGCTCTTAAGCATCCCCAATTGTCATTGTACCACTTCTGGCTGAAGTTTGCTATAGCTGCCCAGGATCTCAGCTCTGCGATTAATTCCCTAAATATGTGTCTTGATCTCTTGAACCCACCTGAAAACCTACCCCCTTGGTGCCTGTGCTCCAATTTCTGTGTTTGCTCAGTTTTATATACTATTTGAGAGTTCTAAGGCAAAGTGATTTGAGATGTTTTACCCAAGTGCCAGGTGCTATATAAATGCAGGCTACCGGCGTTCTATGTGTGTGTGTATATCAAGAAAGTGCTTGTGCACAGATCAGTTCCCAAACCCCTTGCTGTAGCCAGACGTCTTAACAGCAGCATGACATCTCAGTGGTTAGCACTGCTGCCTCACAGCACTAGGACCCGGGTTCGATTCCAGCCTCAGGCGACTGTCTGTGTGGAGGTTGACATTCTCCCCGTGTCTGGGAGGGTTTGCCCCGGTTTCCTCCCACAGTCAGATGGGCCGAGGTGTGGCAGATGGAGTTTAGATAACTATGAGGTTCCGCATTTTGGAAAAGCAAATCATGGCAGAACTTACACACTTAATGATAAGGTCCTGGGGAGTGGTGCTGAACAAAGGGATCTTGTGATGGAAGTTCATTTTTTTCCTCGAAAGTGGAGTCACAGGCAGATAGGATAGTGAAGATGGTGTTTGGTACGCTTTCCTTTATTGGTCAGTGCAGTGAGTACAGGAGTTGAGAGGTCATGTTGCAGCTGTACAGGACATTGGTTAGGAAACCTTTGAAGTATTGTGTACAACTCTGATCTCCCTGTTTTAGGAAGGATGTTGTGAAACTTGAAAGGGTTCAGAAAAGGATAATGCCAGGGTTGGAGGGTTTGAGCTGCAGGGAGAGGCTGAATAGGCTGGAGCTATTTTCCCGGGACCATTGGAGGCTGAGGTGGGACATTACAGAGGTTAATAAAATCATTAGGGGCATGGATATGGTGAATAGCTAAGGTCTTTTTCTCTCTAAGGTGGGGGATTCTAAAACTAGAGGGCATAGGTTTAAGGTGAGAGGGGAAAGATTTGAAAGGGACCTATGGGGGAACGTTTTCACGCAGAGGGGGTACGTGTACGGAATGAGCTGCCAGAGGAAGTGGTGGAGACTGGTGCAATTACAACATTTAAAAGGCATCTGGAACAGAAATGGTTTAGAGGGATATGGATCAAATGCTGGCAAATCAGACTAGATTTATCTAGGATATCTGGTCAGCATGGACGAGTTGAACCGAAGGCTCTGTTTCCATGCTGTATTTGTGTGGTTGTATGATTCTATGTGCAGGTTAGGTGAAATAGCCATGCTAAAGTGCCTAAAGTCTCCAGGGATGTGCAGTTTAGGTGGGTTAGCCATGGGAAATGTGGGTTATGGGGATAGGTTAGAGAGATGAGTCTGCATGGAATGCTCTTCAGCAGAGCAGTGCAGACTTGATGGGCTGAGTGGCCTTTTTCTGTGCTGTACATTTTCCATGAGTCCCTCCAGAATAGGTTATTGATCTGCCAAATACTATAGTGTGTGTATCTGTGTGTATGTGTCTGCTTGTCTGTGTGTGTGTGTCTGTGTGTGTGCGTGTGTGTATGTGTGTCTGTGTGTCTATCTGTGTGTATCTGTGTGTTTGTCTGTGTGTGTCTGTTTGTCTGTGTGTGTATCTGTGCGTGTGTGTCTGTGCAGTGTGTGTCTGCATGTGTGTGTCTGTATTTGTGTCTGTATGTGTGTGTCTGTGTGTGTGTGTCTTTGTGTGTGTGTCTTTGTGTGTGTCTGTGTGTGTATCTGTGTGTGCATGTGTCTGTGTCTGTGTGTGTGTGTTTGTATGCATTCACACAGTCACGTACTCCACATCAGGTTAGCTACTTCCTGTTCAGAATTCACTGCATCCTTACCTATCATGAGGATGGTGTTAGGAGTCAATGAAAACCAATGGGAGAACCTACAACTGCTGAGGAAAGAACTGCAGGGGGAGAGAGAAAGAGCAAGAAAAACTGGGTGAGGAGAGAGAGAGACAGACAGACACACACACAAACTGAGAGGGTAATCAGAAACTGGGAAGGAAAAGACACAAAAAAAACAGGAGAGAAAGAAAAATTGGAGCAATGGAAACGGGAGAGATGGAGAATACAAACTGTGAGGGGAACACAAATTCAAAGGAAAAGAGAAAGAAAAACACACAAACTAGGGAAGGCGAGAGAGAGAAAACTACAAGCTAGCAAAAGGAGAAGAGACATTTGAGAACTGCAGGGAGAGTAAAGGGATAATTCAATCTTTAGTCTAGGAAAAGCTTCTGAGCATGTGAATGAGGAACTACATTCAAGACATGTCAAATCCCATTGAGCCAGAGTCTCACTCTGTCAGGCTTCAGAGAATGTCCTCCATTGCTCCTCCATCCCTTGTAGAGGAAAACCAGTGAAGCTTCACTTCAATGTGTGTAGACATATCCCTCAGTCAGTGTTCATGACAGTCTGTGACATACGCTGTTTGCTGCAAAACATTGTGCACTACAGGTGTCAGGCAATTAAGCATTGAGCTTCATCTGCCTGAATCTTGGCGTCACTGGTGGGATGTGGGAGTCAATGAATTCAACAGGGTTTGCTCTTGGCGATATTAATTCTGTAACTTGCTGCGCTTTGCAGAACAGCATACATCTGTGTGAAAATATTAGCCGCATGCTCCTTATACTGATGATGTTCTCGGTAAGTATTTCCTTGATGTTTTGCACTGCATCAGAACCGCAGGAACACAGCAGCAGTCAGTTTTATTTGAACATTACTTATTCTTAAATCTTTCTGTGCTCCGGAGCTGCCTTGATCTTTCCCCGATCTTATTCATCTCACTGTAAATTCTTTTTTGAAAACAGTTACTTGATCAGAGCTTGGTGATAATGAATTGTTCAGATAAGAGAAATCATTTGTGCAAATGATGGAAAAATGCCTTGAGAATGGATTCAATTGAATTGTCCACACAATTTGTTTTTCTACTCATTTCGGGGATGTGGGCATCATTGATTAGGCTGTTATTTATTGCCCATACCTATCTGACCTTGGTCTGAAATGCTTTCGAAGCTATTTTGGAAGATGGCTAAGACAGAATATAGGAAAGAGGTTGAGTTCTTAGTGGCATGGTGTACAGACATCAACCTCTTCATCATCAGCAAAATAAAGGAGCTGGTCATTAACTTCAGGAAGTGGAGTGGAGGGCACACCCCTGTCTGTATCAGTGGTGTTTGAGTGGAGATGGTCCAGAGCACCAACTCCCTGGGAGGGATGATCACCAACAATCTGTCCTGCCCAACCCATGTCGATGCAATGATCAAGAAAGCACAACAACATCTCTAGTTCCTCGGGAGGCTAAGGAAGTTCAGCATGTCCATAAAGTCACTTACAAATATTTTTATAGCTGCACCATAGAATGTATCCTATCTGGCTGCAGTAACTGCTCTTCCTGAGTCTGGAAGAAACAACAGAGAGTTGTGAACACAGCCCAATCCATCACGCAACCCAGCCTCCCATGCGTTGACTCCATCTCTACTTCCCACTGCCTCGGGAAAGCAACCAATATAATCAAAGACCCCTCCCACCTCAGTTATACTCTCTTTCACCCTCTTCCATTCGGCAGATGATGCAGAAGTATGAATACACATACAAACAGAGTCAAGAACAGCTTTTTCTTTGCTGTTACTAGACTTTTGAATGGACCTCTCGAATATTAATTCTTGGTCTCTCTTTCTCTCTCTCTCTTTCTCTGTGCCTTCTCTGTGGCTGTAACACTGTATTAGAACATAGAACAATACAGCACAGAACAGGCCCTTCAGCCCACGATGTTGTGCTGAATATTTGTCCTAGCTTAAGCACCCATCCATGTACCTATCCAATTGCCACTTAAAGGTCGCCAATGATTCTGACTCTGCCACTCCCACAGGCAGCGCATTCCATGCCCCCACCACTCTCTGGGTAAAGAACCTACCCCTGACATCCCCCCTATACCTTCCACCCTTCACCTTAAATTTATGTCCCCTTGTAACACTCTGTTGTACCCGGGGAAAAAGTCTCTGACTGTCTACTCTATCTATTCCTCTGATCATCTTATAAACCTCTATCAAGTCACCCCTCATCCTTCGCCGTTCCAATGAGAAAAGGCCGAGCACTCTCAACCTATCCTCGTACAACCTATTCTCCATTCCAGGCAACATCCTGGTAAATCTTCTCTGCACCCTCTCCAAAGCTTCCACATCTTTCCTAAAGTGAGACGACCAGAACTGCACACAGTACTCCAAATGTGGCCTAACCAAGGTCCTGTACAGCTGCAACATCACTTCACGACTCTTGAATTCAATCCCTCTGCTAATGAACGATAATACACCATAGGCCTTCTTACAAACTCTATCCACCTGAGTGGCAACTTTCAAAGATCTATGAACATAGACCTCAAGATCCCTCTGCTCCTCCACCTTACTAAGAACCCTACCATTAACCGTGTATTCCGCATTCTTATTTGTCCTTCCAAAATGGGCAACCTCACTCTGCACTCTGTTCTGCTACCCTGATGCACTTTATATGGTACGATCTGCCTGTATAGCACACAAAACAACACTTTTCACTGCATCTCAGTACCTGTGACAGCCATAAATCAAAGTCAAACCCATTTGATCAAGATGTTGTCGGTGTCACATGTAGGCCAGATCAGGTAAGGATGGCAGATTTCCTTCGCAAAAGGGCACTAGTGAACGTACATGGGCTCTTATGGCAGTCAACGATATCTTTATGCTCACTATCACTGAGTCTAGCTATCAGTTCTGGATTTTAATTTTTCAATTAAATGTAAACTCCTGTTTGCTGATGAATAGCCCACATTGCTGAATTGCATAATCAATGACATTACAGACATTAGCAACCCCATATATATCTCTGGATATCAGGGAGGGTTGGATGTATATGTGCATGTCTATGCACACCACTGGTGTGTCTTTTCTCGTGCTAGCTCTGTATGAGTGTTGAGTGCAGCTATTCTGTGTGTGTGCAAAATGGGAGGACTGAGTATCACTTTCCTTGTGGGCTGTAGCATTGTTCTGCAGTATGATGCACTCTGTGGTGGGATATTAAGAGCTTAAGGTCTCTACTTTAGAATTGAGCATGGTCATAGTCTAGTAAAGTCATTATGGCGTGGGAACAGGCCACAGCGGGACGGTGCAGGTGTCGTGATAATGTCACTGGGTGAGTAGTCTGGTATTATGGGTTCATGGCAGTTGGCAGAATTTTAGTTCAGTGAAGTAAATCTGAAATTTAAAGAAAGCCAGTTTAATGGCAACCCTGCAACGATTATCATAAAAGTCTTTCTGGTTCACTAATGTCCTTTTGTGGAAGTTCATAAGGGTATAGGAGCAGAATTAGGCCATTCAGCCCATCGGGTCTGCTCTGCCGTTCAATCATGGCTGATATACTCCTCACCCCCATTATTCTGCCTTCTCCCCATATCCCTTCAACCCAATTACCAATTTGAAATCTGTCCATCTCCCCCTTAACTTTACTCACTGTCTCAGCATTCACCGCACTTTGGGGTAGTAGTTTCTCCTCATCTCTGTTTCAAACTTACTGCCCCTTGTCCTAAGAATGTGACCTTTCATCCCAGAATGTCCACAAGAGGAAGCATCCACTCCACGTCTATTTTATCCACCCCTTTTATCATCTTGAATGCCTCAATTTGTTCTCCCTATATTCTTCTAAATTCCAGAGAGTATAGGCCTACACTGTTCAATCTGTCTTTATATGACAAGCCCCTCATCTCTGGGATCAATCTAGTGAACCTCCTCTGAACTGCCTCCAATACTTACTACATCTTTCCTCAAATAAGGGGACCAAAACTGTGCACAATATTCCAAGTGAAGTCATTCTGAAGTGCAATTTTTATCTGGTCTGGCCTACATGTGACTCCAGACCCATAGCAATGTGATTGTCTCTTAACTGCTCTCTGGGAAACTAGAGGATGGGTAATAAATACTGGCCTAGTCAGCAACTCCCACAATTCATGAATGGATAATGAAAAATACATTACTCCACTGAATCCATGTCAGCCCTCTGGACAATAATCCGGTCAGTCCAATTCCCTTACCCCATCGTTGTGGTGCTAAAGCTTCATTTTGTGCCAATGACCTCCCAACTTCCTTTTTGAAATCTTCCATTATCTCCACGGACAACAAATTTCCAGGTCTTTGCCACTCACTGTGGAAAACCAGAAACTTCCTCACATTTAGCCTGAATTTCCTGTGAAATTGTCTCCCTGAGTCTTTATGGCATTATTCAATTGGACCAGTTTTTCTTTGTCTACCTTATCTAAGCCAAACAAAATCACATTAGACTGCTGTGGGTTCAAAGGGCTGAATTGCCTACTCCTGCTCCTAACTCCTATGTTCCTATAATCTTGCCCACCTGGATGAAATCTCCCTTGCTCCAAGGAGAACTACTTTAGCATTTTCACCTGACCTTCCAGTTAAATTCCCTCATCCCTGGAACCATTCTGGTAAACCTCTCCCCGAGCAAAAGCCTTCTCACATAATAATGTAGATGAGGCCCAATCGCAGTTCAGAAGCACTCAGCACACTCTTTCCTCCTTTTGTATCAATAACCATCTTTAATAGAGCTCAGGACCTCACATGCATTTTCAACAATTTTATGTCCTGCTACCTCCAAAGAATCATATAACTAAATTTCAGGTCCCTCTGTCCCTGTACACGTCACATTAACACGACCTTGTCTTTTCTTTCTGATAAAACCACTGGGCGGCACGGTGGCACAGTGGTTAGCACTGCTGCCTCACAGCGCCTGAGACCCGGGTTCAATTCCCGCCTCAGGCGACTGACTGTGTGGAGTTTGCACATTCTCCCCGTGTCTGCGTGGGTTTCCTCCGGGTGCTCTGGTTTCCTCCCACAGTCCAAAGATGTGCAGGCCAGGTGAATTGGCCATGCTAAATTGCCCATAGTGTTAGGTAAGGGGTAAATGTAGATGTAGGGGTATGGGTGGGTTACGCTTCGGCGGGGCGGTGTGGACTTGTTGGGCCGAAGGGCCTGTTTCCACACTGTAAGTAATCTAATCTAAACAAAAATGCATCATCTCAAACTTGGAGGCATGGAGATATTCAGCACAGAAATGGATCCTTCAGTCCAACTTGTCCATGCCGACCGGATATCCTAAATTAATCCAGTCCCATTTCCCAGAACTTGGCCCATATCCCTCCAAACCCTTCCTATTCATATATCCATTCAGATGTCTTTTAAATGTTACGATTGTACCAACCTCCACCACTTCCTCTGGCAGCTCGTTCCATACACGCACCACCCTCTGCAAGAAAGAATTGCCCCATAGGTCCCTTTTAACTCTTTCCCCTCTCACCTTAAACCTATGCCCTCTAATTCTGGACTCCCCTACCCCAGGGAAAAGACCTTGCCTATTTATCTGATACACACCCCTCATGATTTTGTAATCTCTATAAGGTTATCCCTCAGCCTCCGACACTCCAGGGAAAACAGCCCCAGCCTATTCTGCCTTTCCCTATAGCTCAAACCCTCTAACCCTGGCAACATCCTTGTAAATCATCTCTGAACCCTTTCAACTTTAAGCTCCTCCATATAAAACACAGCCTGCCACTAGCCTGCTCCAATTGCTCCTGCAATTGTTTGGGATCACCTTCACAGTCAGCCACACTAGCAAATTTGGAATCATTGACCGATCTTGAACTTTGTTGAGAGCCAGTTGTCTCTGTCAAACTGATCTGCAGTGTGACCGTGCAGGAGGGGACGAGAGTGATCTACGAAACCCTTTGCTGCAACTTAGTGGATGTAAGAACACAAGGAGGACTGGTGATGTGGTAGGCAAAGTCCCTGCCTCTGATTCAGGAGCTCTGTGTTTAAGTCATTCCAGAACCTGATAACCCAGGTTCAAATCCTGCCATGGTAGATGGTGGAATTTGCATTGAATAAAAATCTGGAATCATTGTTGATTGTTTAAAAACCCATCTGGGTCACTAATATCCTTTAGGGAAGGGAACTGCTGTCTTATCTGGTCTGGCCTACAAGAGACTCCCACAGCAATGTGCTTGACTTTTAATTGCCTTCTGGGATGGGCAATAAATACTGGTTATCCAGTGACACCCTCATCCCGTGAATGAGTTAAAAAAGACACAGGAAGGTGTGTTCAGTAAGTTCAAGTCGATAAGGTGTGGCACTGGAAAAAACACAGCAGGTCAGACAGCATCTGAGGAGCAAGAGACTAATGGCAGACAGAGTTTAAACTTGAAAGGGTTCAGAAAAGATCTACAAGGATGTTGCCAGAGTTGGATGGTTTGAGCTATCGGGAAAGGCTAAATAGGCTGGGGCTGTTTTCCCTGGAGAAAGAGAATTGGTGTTTTGGGCTTCACCCATCATCACAATACCCTCAACCAAAGCTTTTTCTCCGGCCTATCCAACATTAAGGAGCACAAGTCCACCAAACTCTCTTGTACTTACCACCAAAGCTGGGCCTCCTCGACCACTCCAGACCCCATTCCCAGCCTCCTCCAAAATCCTGCCCACCTTGAAGGAGTGCTCAGTGGGTTGGTCAGACTGGTTTTGCATTAACCTGCCAACACAAGCCAATGGCAGGTGGTAAGAGCTGGGCGGGAGGGAGATTCATGTGATCAGAAAGAACATTGTAGCCTCTACCATCATTATCCATACCTTTGGAAATGCAAAGGGGCATGTTACCACAGTAACTAGGGCTTATTGACAGAACTGTAACACGAAAACTAGAGGATGAAGCCATTTGGCCCTTTGAGCCAGTTCTGCCATTCAATTAGAACATTACTGACCTGTATCTTAATTCCATCCACATGTCTTGGTTCTGTAATCCTTGCCTAACAAAGTTTTCAGCTAGCACATAAAGTGAGAGACCTTCATATTCCCATTCCACCTTATGTGAACAAGCATTTCCTGATGTTACTCCAAAGAAGATTCAGCCTGTCCCAATGAATCCTGGATTTAGACACCTCCAGTCAGATCAGCACAAAACATCCTCTTGCTACCCAGTTTCATGGGGGACGGGAGGTTGCTATTGTGGCCTGGAGACTGGAACTATGGGGTTCAGGTCCATCCAGGACAAAGCAACCCACTTGATTGGTACCTCATCCACAATCATCCTCTCCCTCCACCACTAGTGCTCAATGGCCGCGTTGTGTACCATCTACAAGACACACTGCAGAAATTCACCAAAGATCCCCAGGTAACACCATCCAAACCTACAGCCATTTCCATCCAGAAGGCAGCAGGTACATGAGACCACCATCTGCAAGCTCCCCTCCAAGTCACTCCCCATCTTCATTTGGAAATATATTGCTGTTCCTTCACTGTCGCTCGGTCAAAATCCTGGAATTCCCTCCCTAAGGGCATTATGGGTTAACCCACAGCTGTAAAAGAAGGCAGCTCACCCCCACCTTCTCAAGGGGCAATTAGGGACGGGCAATAAATGTTGGCCCAGCTAGCGACACCCCCATCCCACAAATGAATAAATTAATTTTAAAAATTAAGTCCTACCTGCCTCTAGAGTTGCCATAACATGTCAGAAGAGGTTGACTAGGAATAATTAAGTCTGTGTGAACTGGCATCAAAAGGTAACTTGATTAGTCCTGTTGCTCACTAATAAGGTGCAGGATGGCTTTTCTTGCTTACAATATTTCTGACTTAATTTCTTACACAGAGATTCTCCACAGCACTGTGTGTGTGTGTGTGTGCAAATATTGCCCAGAAATCAAAGCGTTAAATGCAACCTCGTCTCCAACAGATCTCATCTCTCTCTCTACTTTTCTTTGCTCAGACTGACGTCAGGGTCTGACTATCTGTGGGTGTGTGTGTGTTTGTGTATGAGAGAGAGAGAGATGTGTGTGGTGTGGTTTTGAAGGCTGGTGTTGTTTAGACAGGGAGACAGGAATCCGAAGGATTTGCAATTGATGTGACGGACCTGCTAGCCTCTGAGACACACACACACACACAGACATTGACAAAGAGAGAGGAACCACAAAGAGGAGAGTGTGTGTGTGTGTGTGTGTGTGCCTGAGCGGTACAGTCCAGTCGCAAAGGCGGAAGGGCTGGAATGACAGAGAGTTCAGAATGAGCGTTCCTCTGCTGAAAATTGGAGCTGTCCTGAGCACGATGGCTATGGTCACAAATTGGATGTCACAGACTCTGCCCACCTTGGTGGGACTCAACGGCACCAAACTCAGCTCATCACGGAACACCCAAAAAATAGTGAGTCTGCTCTAGGTTTTGAACGGCTGTCAAAGTCCATCGCCTCGGAATAACCGGTGTTTTTTTAAAAAATATATTTTGCGTCTGTATCATTAGGGAAGACTTTTGAAAAAAGGTGCAAAATGTTCCTTATTAAAGCGCCGTGCAGTGCTTCTAATGCAGGCTGGTGATGAATCATTCAATTCTTTTATTCTAAGTGCGGAGCTGCTGCTTGTTTTCGTTCTGAAAGTTGCTGGATCATTCAGGGTCCTGAGAAGTGGGATTCTTCATGTTTGCAAATCCCCGGGGGGCTTTTGTTTTTATCCGTTCCTTGGTGGTAGCAGTTTTCAATGTCCACGCGGGTTAACTTTAAAACAGAATGCTTCTGGTTGGGGTGTGGGGGGTAAGTATTTTGTAAAGTGGGAGATGCCCAGTTTATTTCACTGTCCCACCAGAACTAATCGTTGGAAATTTTTGGCTTTACCCCGAGCAATTCCTTTCTTTTCTCTCAGTGCTGAGGTAGGGTCACTGGACCCCGAAACGTTAACTCTGATTTCTTTCCCCAGGTGTTACCAGACCTGCTGAGATTCTCCAGCAATTTGTGTTCTTGTTTCTGATTTCCAGCGTCCGCAGTTTTTAACATTTAGCCTCTCTCTCTCTCTCTCTGTCTCCTTCCTTCCTTGCAGGGTTTATCCACCCTCAGTTTTCCCTTTCATCTCAAGCACCTTCATCATTTCCAAACCCCTGCTCCCTGATTTTTCATCTTTTTAATTTTTATTGTCTCTGTCCAGTACGTGCCACTCTCCCCCTCCCCCAATGTTTTAGCTTGGACCTTGTTATATTACTTACCTCTGGTTGAGATTTCCCCAGCGTTCCTCTCCCCTCAATGTTATTTTCCAATACTGCCCCCCTCTCTCCATGTCTACCTAATGTCCTCTCTCTCTCTCCCCTCCCAGTATGTAACATACTGTGTTTGTCTGTTTGTCTCTCTCTTCCAATATATAATTTTTTTTCTCTCTCTCTCCCACTATTGAATGTTCTCTCTATCTCCCAGTATATAATACATTCTTTCACTCCTGCATGTAACATTCTTTCTCTCGACTCTCTCTCTCCTAATGTGTTATATACTCCCTCTCTGTCTCTCTCCCTCTCTCCCCTCAGTATGTAACATTCTCTCTCGCCCGTTTAATGCTCTCTTTCTGCCTCTCCATTATTGAACGTTTCCCCTCTCTCTCTCTCTCGCTAATATTTTTTTCACCTCATTCCACTTGTCTCATTTGCATTTGTAAGTTTTTTTTAATATGATCTGTTTCATTAAATGATCCTATTTTTCAAGGTCAGATTTACGAGTGAGCAAAGAATCAAGTCCCTAAATGTGAAATTGTAGAGTCTGAAATGGAAGGATTGGGTTGGGATGTGAGAAACTGGATTTGTTCAAAAATAAAGATCAAAAGATGTCTGACAGCAAAACTGCAGAAGTTCTTAAAGTCTTAAAGGTGACGGTGAAGCGGAGCAAATATTTACATGAGTGATGTTTGCTGTTATTATGTTCAGAAAGGTTGGCTACTATTTTGATTTAGCCATTCATATCTCAGCCTCAGGGGTGTGCAGTTTAATGGCAAGTATTTGAAATCTCACTGACTGCAATGATGGCATCAGAGACATTAATAATGTACCCAAATGATATTATTTTGAAGATATAGGATAGTGAATTTTTGTGGTTTATTTTATTATGAGGTTTTTTTTAAGAAAAACCTTTTAGTGTCAATTTACTGGTCTATCTCCTCCATGGTTTGCTTTTTCTATGCTTGTGTGGTCGTGTCAGTATCTGCTTCTTTCTCAATCTCTTCAACATTACCTTTCCCTCTATTTGGCGTTGTCTTTCCTCTCACACAAACATTTTTCTCTCCCTATGCCTCTCCATTTCTCTCTTACTCTGTTTCATTTTCCCTCCATCTCTAGTTTCTCTTTCTTTCGGTTGCTTTCTTTTTTCTGTCTTTCTCTCTATCTTTTTGTTTTCTCTCTTTCAGTTTCTCCTATCTCTCTCTCTAGTTTATTTTTCTCTCCACATCTCTTTCTCCCTGTCCGTTTTTTTTTTCTCTCTCTCGCCTACTCTCCAATATTTCTTCTTATTCCTCAGAGAGCTACTGTGAGATTGGAGACGCTGTTGCCAAAAGAGTAGCATTACGCTGTGTCTGGATACAGCAAGCCTGAGGCAGGGGTGCCCTGTGTCGAGAGGAACATTCTGCGCACTTAACACAGTCAGTTGTAAATCAGAGGCAATAACAAACCTGAATGAATCTTGCATAATTAAACCAAGAAGAAGTATTTCCTGTGTTTTGACAATCTGATAAAGCAAAATCTAAATATGGATTAATCTTTCTATCACTCAGGGAGCTGGGAGTTGAATTGATTCCTGGCAACAGGATGGCTGGTAAACATTTAATTAATCCAGCTATGTTTTAAAGCAAGTTACTATACAATAGGAATCGCTCATCCATGTTAATGAGAACACAAATTAATACCATTTTTCTTTGCTTCATAATAATCGTTTCCCCTGCTAATGTTCTCCCTGACACCGTCAATTGGTTTCTTGCTCGCATATCATTCTATTTGCCATTGCCTTTCAGCTTGAGTGTGTCCAGGATAATTGTGTTCACGCCCCAATTCGCTTCACACCCCATCTATCATTCATGCACTTAGAGTAAATAACAGTAGAACATAATTGGCAACTGGAATGCTGATTGGTCATTCCCCTTGTCTATCTGTCTGTCTGTCCTACCCTTTCTATTCCTTACCCATGTGCTCTCCCTTCTCCGCATCAGCTGTTCGCTTCAGTTAGTCCACAGACCAGACCAGAGCCCTCAAAAAGGTAGCCCAGACTCTAACTTTGCTAGTTGTTTTAAGCAGGGGTAAAGTGGATATTCCAGGAGGGAACCAGCCGGTCAAACCACTTAGATTTCAAACAAAACAGAATTTATTTACAAGATTACCGTATGAAACACAAGCAACAGAAAACAGAATACTGAATAACTTGACCTATCGGAAAACCCAACAGATCATCCCAACTTAGTGATGCTGTTCCAAATGCTTGCAACAATCCCCATAAACACCCCTTGGCAGAAAAGGTAAGATCAAACACAGGGTCTTACAGGAGAGAAGTCCGAGAGAGAAGACCAGCCTGGACCTGCTTCTGTGGGTCCAGAGGCCTTTCTTCACACTAGTGTTTTAAAAAAAAAACCAAACCAGAGAAAAGCTGAGCTGGAAGAACTGGCCACACTCTTTTCATTATACAAGTTGTTTTTAAAAAAGAAAACTTGAAAACCTTCTGCCTGAGGCAGTATCTGTTATCTACAATCAAATTGGCCCTAAAATCATACACCCCAGATGTATTGGAGTGTGTGTCATTTACAACCTCTCTAATAATAACCAAGGACAGCGTAATCTTGTCAAAGCAGTAGCTTTGTCAGACTGCCCATCACAACCTCGACTCTCAATCATCAATGTGTGGTCTAATTGTAAAACAAACCTTCATGGATGAGCTGGAAGCCAATTTTATTCTCTCACAAGAACCTTAGCATCTGATCACATTCGGCAGTCTGTCAGCTTGCAATGGGATTTACAATCTTTGCATCCTGGTGGACCTTCAGATCCAACAGAGTATCCATAAGCCATGATCTATCATTTGCCCACCATTACAACATCAGCATGTCTCTCTCCCATTCCCCACTCAGCATGCGGATTCCCAGCTTCATCATGTCTGTCACCTTCACTGATGCTAACCTGCCCCCCATGTTCACCATTTCACCCTGTGGGGATGGGAAGGAGGGGGCGTTTGGGGTCAAGAAAGACTTACTGATCCCAAAGTTCTCCAATCAAGATCCTGTCTTGAAAAAGGTTTGATTTAACTTTTGTGCTTGTCTTCACCAACCTCCATTAACTTTATCCTCTGGGAAAATTACATTGAAATTCTCGTCTTTATTGCAACCTCCAATGCGTCATCCCTTTCTCTAAGGTCTCATCCAATGCAATAGATCATTTGCAAACTTGGATCTCTCCTTTCCCAGGGTTGTGTAGAAAAGACAGGAAAGTGAAGTTGATAATTATTCAGTTAGCTACACGCTCATTGAATAGCGGACCTGAGTCAGTGGGTTGAATGGCCACTTCTGCTCGATTGTTTATGGTGTTATAATCCTCTCCACACTCTGCTGTCCCTTCACTGGTAAGATACCAGCCCGTATTCAGATCCATATCTCTCAATGTCCCTTCAGCTTCCAATTCAGCCACCTCCTCAAAACCTAGTCCTGCCTTTCAGATGGTTTCCCTGTTTCCCAACTCTTCTCCCAGTAACTCCTCAGGATGCAGTTCTTTATTCCTTCTGCAAATTGTCTCTGGATGGCCAAGTGCATGACAACCACTATAGGAATGTGTCATAGAGTCATAGAGACATAGAGCTGTACAGCATGGAAACAGACTCTTCCGTCCAACTTGTACATGTGGACCAGGTATCCTAAATTAACCTAGTCCCATTTGCCTTGGGCGATATCCCTCTAAACTCTTCTTATTCATATACCCATCCAGGTGCCTTTTAAATATTGTGATTGTACCAGCCTCCATCACTTCCTCTGACTTATCACCTCCATCCCCACCTCCATTCACCTATTGTACCCTTTGTTACCTTCTCCCTAGCCCCACCCCCTAACCATTTCTCTCTCCCCCCCTTGGAGGCTCCCTGCCTCTATTCCTGATGAAGGGTTTTTGCCCGAAATGCTGATTTTCCTCCTCCTCGGATGCTGCCTGACCTGCTGTGCTTTTCCAGCACCACTCTAATCTAAACTCTGTAGTCCTCACCTTTGCCTCCATCACTTCCTCTGGCAGCCCATTCCGTACACGCATCACCCTCTGCGTGAAAAAGTTGCCCCTTGTATCCTTCTTGAATTTTTTCCCTCTCATCTGAAACCTCTAGTTCTGAACTCCATCTCCCCAGGGAAAAGACCTTGTCTATTTACTCTATCCATGCCCCTCATGATATTATAAACCTCTGTAAGGTCACCTTTCAGCCTCCAACATTCCAGGGAGAATACCCCCAGCTTATTCAGACTCTCCCTGTAGCTCAAATCCTGTAATCCTGGCAATATCCTTGTAAATCTTTTCTGCACCCTTTCAAGTTCAATATCTTTCCTGCAGATCAGAATTAAACACAGTATTCCAAACGTGGCCTAAACCAATGTCCTGTACAGCCACAACGTGTTGTTGGATAAACTGAAACCAAGGCAGGAGAGCAACTTGCAACGAGGAATCTGATTGGATGTCAGCAGTTTACAAGTCTCGAGAGAACAAAATAGAAATTGGAAAAGGTTTAGTGGCTGGCATTTTTGAGCAGCTGCTTTGAGGATGGTAAATTAGGTGGCTGGTAACCTGGCACTGTTTGCCCAGGGTGAGATCTGTGCGCTTCACTTCCCAGAATTGTCTTTGGGATTGGATGGCCAGGCAGAGTCTCCCATTTTCATCACAGAGTGGCCTCACTCCTGTTTCAAGCAGCTGGGTTGTTACCCCATTGGCTTGGACAGGGTATACAGCAGACCTTGGGTACCAACGAGGAAAATTAGTACAAAACATCTCCCCTACCCCACCTACTTCCAGTCCCTTGTTGGAAATCTCCAGTGCCTCCCACTGAGTCATTGGAGAAGCTTCCTCAATTGGAAGTGGGTGGGTTTTTCTTCCAAGTCCACCAATAGTCTCCCTCTTTCTATCAACATCTTTGTTCTGCTAGGCTTGATTAGATTAGATTACTTACAATGTGGAAACAGGCCCTTCGGGCCAACAAGTCCACACCGACCCTCTGAAGAGCAACCCACCCAGACCCATTCCCCTACATTTACCCCTTCACCTAACACCATGGGCAATTTAGCCTGCATATTTTTGGACTGCGGGAGGAAACCAGAGCACCCAGAGGAAACCCACACAGACACTGGGAGAATGTGCAAACTCCACACAGACAGTTGCCTGAGACGGGAATTGAACCCAGGTCTCTGGCGCTGTGAGGCAGCAGTGCTAACCACTGTGCCACCGTGCCGTGCCATGCTGTGCTTGGGTGAGCATCATTGAAGTTCTTTGTCACATTAGTCATTTGGAGATATTTGAGACGTCATGTATTCAAGGATTGCAGCAGTAATGTCTCTAGTAAATGTCTAATTTATTATAGTGTGACTCATTATTGTGAGTAATGTTCAGAGGTTGTCAGTAATGTCTCTATTTTTAATGGAAATGGCTACTTCAGGTACCTAGATATCATCCCATATGGATCAGGGAACTGATTAATGCCTTGGTATTTTACCCCATTGCCATAACTCCAAGAAAAATTAATGTTTGCCTTTCACATTGAATAACTTCTATATTCACCATGACTTGGAGGAGCCAGTATTGAATTGAGGTAGACAAAGTTAAAGATCACACAGCACCAGGTAATAGTCCAACAGGTTTAATTGGAAGCACTAGCTTTTGGAGCACTGCTCCTTCAGCAGGCATTCTGAAAGCTAGTGCTTCCAAATAAACCTGTTGGGCTATAATCTGATATTGTGTGATTTTTAACTTCAATATTCACCACATGGTAGGTCAGTGGTTGACATTGCTGCTGTGCATCACCAAAGACTCAGGTTCAGTCCCAGCCTTGGGTGACTGAGTGTCTGTGTGGAATTTGCACGTTCTCCCTGTGTCTGCGTGGGTTTCCTCCCATAGTCTAAAGATATGCAGGTTTGGTGGATTGGCTGTGCTAATTTGCCCATAGTGCCTGGGGATGTGCAGGCTAGATGGATGAGCCATGGGAAATGCAGGGTTACAGGTGAGTGGGATGCTCTTTGGAGGGGTGCTGTGGATTGAATGGGCCAAAAGCCCTGCTTCCATGCTGTAGGAATTCTGAGGGATATGGGCCAAAGGTCAGCATGTGGAGTTAGGCTGCAGGTCAGCTAGGATCTTATTGAATGATGGAACAGGCTAGAGGGGCCGAATGGCGCAATCCTGTTCCCATAAAGTCTGTCATCCTTACCTGGTTTGGCTCAGCTGTGATTCCAAGTCTACAGTGAGTCTGAACTGTTCTCTGAAATGGCTTAAGATGCCACTCAGTTCCAGGGTAATTAGGCATGAGCAACAAATGCTTTGTCAGTGGTGCCAAGAACCCCTGAAGGAATAAGTTAAATTTGGTGGTTCTGAAGCACAGTTTCCCCAGCCTTGTAACAAAGCCATCAGCTGACATGTTACTGGGTTACAGGGACCAAGGGATTCTGGGTCTAAATCTTGCTCAGGGCTGAGTTTGCCAAGATATGGAAGGTCATTAATTAAGGAGCTACACTGGGGCGCAAGTGCTTCCAACTCCTGTCTGCTAGCCAATTTAAATGGAAGCTGGGTAAACACATGCAGGCAAGAGGAAGAGAAACGTATGAGGACAGGGTGAGATGAATTGGGGTCTGAAGAGACTTGTGTGAAACATAAGTACCAGTTTGTACCAGTTGGCTTCAGTGAGCTGTTAAATTCGATGAAATCTTTCTAATAATAAGGGCAGCTGTGTACAACGCCGTCCAGTCAATAGCATTGCCATAGAAACAGCAGATCTTCGTAGTGTCCTGGCTCGTGTTTATCCCCCAATTAGCACCTGAAATAGACGGTCCAATCATCAGCAGCATATTGCTGTTTTGTGGTAGCTTGCCGTGTGCAAATTGGCCACCGTGTTTCCAATGTCACACCAGTGACTGCATTTCAGAAGTACCTCATCCAGGGTCAACTGATTTGGGATGTCCCGAGCTTTTGGAAGAGTAATGGAAATGCAAGTGACACTTGCTCGGATGTGGAGGTGGATGGCTGATTGAGTGTGGATAGGGTTGGTGCTAAACTGTGATGACTGTTGCAACTGAACTGCAAGTTGGGAGATGAGGAGAGAAAGACTGAGAAACTTGGGAAATAGCATTTAGGAGCAGGAATAGACCATTCGGCCCTTCAAGTCCATTGAATAAGGTCATGGCTGACGTGGTTGGGGTCTGAACTGCACTTTCCCGTCTGCACCCCCAGCCCATAAGCCATGACCCCCTTGTCTGTCAACACTCTATCTAACTCAGCCTTGCAGATCATAGAATCAAATCCCAACAGTATGGAAAGAGACTATTTGGCCAATCGAGTCTGCAATGACACTCCGAAGAACATCCCAGACCCAGGTTCTCATCCTATCCCCAGATCCCCACGTTTACCGGGGTAAGCGATTTACCTTTGCTGAACAAAAAAACTGTCTATCTCAGATTAAACATGAACAACCTATCCGAACACCTACTGCATTTTTGGAAAATAGTTCCAAATATCTCACACCTTTTGTGTGTGCAAGTACTTCCTAACATCTCTCCTGAATGTCTCCTTCACCAGTTTCCTCATTTCCCCTGTCCCCACCTTACCCCAGTTCCAACGTTCCAGCTCAGCACCATCCTCATGACCCATCCCATCTGTCAATCTTCCTTCCCACCTATTCACTCCACCCTCCTCTCTGACCTACCACCTTTACCCCCACCTCCATCCACCTATTGCACTTTCAGCTACTTTCTTCCCAGCCCCACCCCCCCACTCCCATTTATCTCTCCACTCCCAAGGCTCCCAGCCTCATTCCTGATGAAGGGCTTTTGCCCAAAACATCGATTTTCCTGCTCCTCGGATGCTGCCTGACCTGCTGTGCTTTTCCAGCACCACTCTAACCTTGACTCTCTCCTGAATGGTCTGGTCATAATTCTCAAACTAGGCCCCCTAGTTCTACAGTCCCCAACTTTCTAAATTCTAGGGAAAACAGGCCTAATTTGGATAGTCTTTCCTCATGAGTTAACCCCTTGAGGTCCAGGTATCATTCTAGTAAACCTATATTATGCCCTCTATTATACTCTAGCTTCCCTGAGGTATGGTGCCCAGATCTGCTCACAATACAGTTGGTTCTGCTATAATGCACGTCTCTTCAACGTGCATTGGCTATAACACGATTGATGAGTTTAGACCGTTAGGTGTAGCATGGTGAATTTCCATTACCTGTATCGGCTAAAATGCAATTCTGGCCCCATTAGTTTAAATGGCGTGGCAATTACGCGATTTTCTCAAAATGTAGGGTCGCACAGGAGTGGAACTATCACATTATATCAGACTGTACTCCAAGTGGGGTCTAACCAGGGTTCTGTATAACATCTGCATCCTTGCACTCCACCCCTCTAGATATAAGGGCCAGTATTCCATTAGCTTTCCTGATTTTATCCCATCGAGGCAGGCTTGTCACAAAAAAATCAGGATAGTTTCAGAGTCACCATTAGTTTTCAATTCCAGATTTTTGTTTTTTGAGTAGCAGTTGAATTCCGTCAGCTAGCCATTGAACCCACACTCCCAGAGGATTATCACTAACTCAGTGACCTTACCACGGTCACCATTAGAAAGGCACTCTTCTGAGTTAGGTCAGTTTCACCCATATTCTGACCAGGCCCACAAACCAAATTGGCCCCAACATGCCTCCCCAGTGATACCTTGGAAATGCACAATGAAATTATTGAAATGATGTGCAAATGAAGCAAGCGTGATGTGAGTGTGAATGCTTTGAAGTGCGGTAGAGGCAGATTCCATTGAGGTAACCTAGGGGACATTGGACGATTGTTTGATGGAATTATAGATGAGGCCACTCCTGGAGCACACTTGCCTTCATTGTTGAGACCTTTGAGTATCGGAGTTGGGATGTTATGTTGGGGTTGTACAGGACATTGGTGAGGCCTCTTCTGGAGTATTGTGTCCAGTTGTTGTTGCCCTGTCATAGGAAAGATACTAACAAGATGGAGAGGGTTTGGAAGAGATTTAGCAGCATGTTGCAGGGAATGGAGGGTTTGAGTTATCGGGAGAGGCTGGATAGGCTGTGAGTTTTTTCACTGGAGCATAGGAGGTCTTTAAAAAGGGCAAACATAATGTGCCTGATAGAATCTTCTCCATGGGTGGGAGATTTGAAGACTAGGGGACATATGCTGAAGGTGATAGGAGAAGATTTAAAAAGGACATGAGGGGCAAATGTTTTACACAGAGGGTAGTTCGTGTGTGGAATGAACTTCCTGAGGAAGTGGTGGATGTGGGTACAGTTACAACATTTAAAATACATTTGGGTAAGAGTATGATTGGAAAGGTTTGGAGGGATAAACAGCAAGTAAGGGGGACTAGTTTAGTTTGGGAACATGGTCAGCATGGACTGGTTGGACCGAAGGGTCTGTTTCCATGTTGTATTACTCTATAACTCAGAACAATGTGGATGGATATGGGGAAAATGCAGAAGATTGGTATTCAGTCACCGAATTGCAGCAGGTGCAATGGGCTGAATGGCCTCCTGCTGAACCTTAACAATTCTGTGGAATGAGCAGCTACGTTATTTTTTTTCTCATGATGACTGTCTGATTTCTTTCTCATCAGTGTGAGCAGCTTTTGAAATTAAGGGATTGTGAATGAGCTTATTAAAAACAAAACTTAGGTTTATCTAGCGACTTCACATATCCTTCAAGATGCCCAAAAGTGCTTCTCAATCAATGGATCCATCTGGACTGGGATTAGTGAATGCTGAAACCATCTTGGCCATGGCAAGACTCCAGGAACATCACAGAATGAATGATATGGTATAGATGATATTGGTTGATTGGGAAACAGGGAGAATTTCCTACTTTTTTGACTAACAAGAGAAAACAAGGAAACACATTTGTAGGTTCACAAAGCAAGAACAACACATGTCTCTCTCGACTCTGTTTTGAATGATTCTGTAGTAAATACAAGAGACAACTTGCAAGGCTCCCAGATAACATTAACATTTGGACAGTTCACTTCAGAGGTGATGGTTGTGGACAAATATTAGCAAGAACCTCCTTGGGATACCCCCCACATTGGTGCTCTCGCTACTGCCAGTGAGACTTTTCCCATAGAATAATAGAGATGTACAGCACAGAAACAGACCCTTCATTCAACTCGTCCATGCCAACCAGATATCCTACATTAATTTACTCCCATTTGTCAGCATTTGGCCCATATCCCTCTAAACCCTTCCTACCCATGTAACCAACCAGATGCCTTTTAAATGTTGTAACTGTACCAGCCTCCACCACTTCCTCTGACAGCTGATTCCATACACGCACCACCCTCTGCGTGAAAAAGTTACCCCTGGGGTCCCCTTTTGAAACTTACCCCCTCACCTTAAACCTATGCTCTCTAGTTTTAACTCCCCTATCCTGGGGAAAAGACTATTCACCCTATCCATGCCCCTCATGATTTTATAAATCTCTATAAGATCACCCCCTCAGCTTCTGATGCTCCAGGGAAAATAGCCCCAACCTATTCAGCCTCCCCCTATAACTCAAACACTCCCACCCTGGCAACGTTCTTGTAGATCTTTTCTGAACCCTTTCAAGTTTCACAACATCCTTCCTAGAGCAGGGAGACCAGAATTGAACGCAGTATTCCGAAAGCGGCCCAACCAATGTGCTGTACATCCACAAAATGACCACCCAGCTCCAATTCTCAATCCACTGACCAATACAGGCAAGTGTACCAAACGCCTTCTTCACTATCCTGTCTACCTGCAACTCCACTTTCAAGGAACAATGAACCTACACCCCAAGGTCACTTTGTCCACCTACACTCCCCAGGACTTTATTATTAACTGGGTCCCCCAAGTGGGATGTGAACCCACAGCCTTAGACTCAGGAGCTTTCCACTGAGCCACAGCTGATATTGGATTAAGTTTGGGTTCAAGACAAGCTCTTCTGTAAGTCTCTTCTGCAGACATTTTTGACAGTTCCTTATTATTCACCAGTCATACTTACTTTGCAATCAATAGCTACAGAACTAGAACAATTCTGATCTGTCTGTTCAGTTCCCATCCACCTTGGGTGGTTCTGACCTCTCATTGATTAGCTGGCTGGCAGGCGGAATTCTCTCAGTCAATTGTTTTTGTTTGTTGATTTGTTGTTTCCTTTCCTCCTTCCCGATTTATCAGCAAACGGGGAATAGTGGAATTTTCTGTGTTCAGCTTTTGATGTGCACACCCTCGCTTGCTCAGAGCTGACAGCTCTCTCTTACTTGAGAAGCCTCTCTCTGTGGAAGTTTTTTTTTTAACCCTGCGATCAGGTAGGCAATTAATAAGAGAGGCAGGATGTGCCAAAGTGCTGGACAGCTAATGAAATGCTGTGTAGACATCACAGTTTATTTGCCAGTGAAGGTGCCAGACGATTCAACTCCTCCAAGCAGTGAGAAAGACAAATTACTCAACAAGTCCGCTCGGGCCATGCTCATTGAAAGATGATGCCAATGGCAGCTACATTCTATGGTTTCAAACCCAAGAAGCTTGACACCATCCAGGACGAAACAACCCATTTGATGAACACCTATGACTGCTATGGTGATGCTTTAACATGATTATTTTGTCATTGGGTTTTTCTTTAAGAGAGTTCGTAAAGGCAGAGATGTCGACATGTCTACTTGAACAATGACAGGGGAGCAGCCCGTTCTCCCAGTACAGGTTTTTTACTAGTTTGGTTTAGTTGTAGCAGTCAGAAGGTGCTGGAGTGGAGAAAGGTTCCAAGCTTCAGCAGATGGTTCCTGACTGGCATTCTCTCTGAAATCTCTCCTGCCTGTAAGAACCAGTGTTTGAATTTACCGTTCGCCAGGGGGTGTGTTTATGGGATGTGACAGGAATTGGAACAGCTCCTTCGTTACGTTGCGATATGAATTTTCAAATAGTTAAGTTATTCTAGATTCTGCTTTCTTTCGTTCGTGTTTCAGCTGTAGTATCTGAATAAGTTCTGTTTCCCTTAAAGCCGAGTGGTTTGACCAGCTGCATCACACCTGGAACACCCACTTCACATCTGCCTTTAAAATAAGAAAAAGTTAGGGCCAAGACTACCTTCTTGAAATACTTTGCGGGGGTCTAGCCTGGTCCCTTGCAATGTGCAGCGCCCCATTCAGAGCTGCCACTGAAGTGTTAGCCAGGATAATATCCCCCAAGCCCTTCATCGTCTGGCTTAGGTGAGGAAAGCTGGTGACATGTCATTCATTATCTCTCCTGTGTTTATCAGTCAGATGGTAAGGCAGTCCTTACCTTTGTGCTCAGCAACTGGGCAACAATCCGAATTTATGGCAACATGAGAAGAAGCCAAACACCCTAGGATGGTGTGCCTTTGGTTGGAAACAGAGAGAAGCCTCCAAGGTTATGGAGGGACAACGGGAGGCAGAGTCAAAGATTCAGGTGCTCAAGGACCTTCAGCCAACAGATCTGTTAAATTCTTGTTCACTTCCTCATGTGGGACCATCTAGAATGAGAGGCCATGGTTTTAGGAGGCAGAGTAGCAGTTTTAAACAGAGATGAGCTCACAAGCCCAAAGCAGACGATCAGGTGGAGTCAAAACATAGAACATAGAACAATACAGCACAGAACAGGCCCTTCAGTCCTCGACGTTGCACTGCCTGTGAACTAATCTAAGCCTATTCACCCTACACTATCCCATCATCATCCATGTGCTTATCCAAGGATTGTTTAAAGCTCCCTAATGTGGCTGAGTTAACTACATTGGCAGGTAGGGCATTCCATGCCCTTACCACTCTCTGAGCAAAGAACCTGCCTTTGACATCAGTCTTAAATCTATCACCCCTCAATTTGTAGTTATGCCCCCTCGTACAAGCCGACATCATCATCCTAGGAAAAAGACTTTCACTGTCCACCCTATCTAATCCTCTGATCATCTTGTATGTCTCTATTAAATCCCCTCTTAGCCTTCTCCTCTCCAATGAGAACAGACCCAATCCCTCAGCCTTTCCTCATGAAACCTTTGTTCCAGACCAGGGTCTGGATTAGTGATGCTGGAAGAGCACAGCAGTTCAGGCAGCATCCAAGGAGCAGCGAAATCGACG
Source organism: Chiloscyllium punctatum (assembly GCF_047496795.1). Taxonomy (NCBI): domain Eukaryota; kingdom Metazoa; phylum Chordata; class Chondrichthyes; order Orectolobiformes; family Hemiscylliidae; genus Chiloscyllium; species Chiloscyllium punctatum. The sequence goes on from NC_092784.1 coordinate 57,854,684, forward strand.
TTTCGGGCAAAAGCCCTTCATCAGGAATACAGGCAGTGAACCTGTAGTGTGGAGAGATAAGTGAGAGGAAGGTGGGGGTGAGGCGAAACTAGCATAGAGTACAATCGGTGATTAGGGGAGGGGATGAAGGTGATAGGTCGGGGGCCGGGGGGAGGTTGGAGTGGATAGGTGGAAAAGAAGATAGGCAGGTAGGACAAGTCATGGGGACAGTGCTGAGCTGCAAGTTTGGAACTGCGGTGAGGTGGGGGAAGGGGAAATGAGGAAACTGTTGAAGTCCACATTGATGCCCGGGATTGAAGTGTTCTGAGGCGGAAGATGAGGTGTTCTTCCTCCAGGCATCTGGTGGTGAGGGAACGGCAGTGATGGAGGCCCAAGACCTCCATGTCCTCAGCAGAGTGGGAGGCGGAGTTGAAATTTTGGGCCACAGGGCGGTGTGGTTGATTGGTGCGGGTGTCCCAGACATGCTCCCTAAAGCGCTTTGCTAGGAGACATCCAATCTCCCCAGTGTAGAGGAGACCGCATTGGGAACAATGGATACAATAAATGATATTGGTGGATGTGCAAGTAAAACTTTGATGGATGTGGAAGGCTCCTTTAGGGCCTTGGATGGAGGTGAGGGAGGATGTGTGGGCACAGGTTTTGCAATTCCTGCAGTGGCAGGGGAAGGTGCCAGGATGAGAGGGTGGGTTGTAGGGGGGCGTGGACCTGAACAGGTAGTCACGGAGGGAACGGTCTTTGCAGAAGGCAGAAAGGGTAGGGAGGGAAATATATCCCTGGTGGTGGGGTCCATTTGGAGGTGGCGGAAATGTCGGTGGATGATTTGGTTTATGCGAAAGTTGTTAGGGCAGAAGGTGAGCACCAGGGGCGTTCTGTCCTTGTTACGTTTGGAGGGGTGGGGTCTGAGGGCGGAGGTGTGGGATGTGGATGAGATGCGTTGGAGGGCATCTTTAACCACGTGGGAAGGGAAATTGCAGTCTCTAAAGAAGGAGGCCATCTGGTGTGTTCTGTGGTGGAACTGGTCCTCCTGGGAGCAGATACAGCGGAGGTGAAGGAATTGGGAATACGGGATGACATTTTTGCAGGAGATGGGGTGGGAAGAGGTGTAATCCAGGTAGCTGTGGGAGTCGGTGGGTTTGTAAAAAATGTTGGTATGAAGTCGGTCATCATTAATGGAGATGGAGAGGTCCAGGAAGGGGAGGGAGATGTCAGAGATGGTCCAGGTAAATTTAAGGTCAGGGTGGAATGTGTTGGTGAAGTTGATGAATTGCTCAACCTCCTCGCGGGAGCAAGAGGTGGCGCCAATGCAGTCATCAATGTAGCGGAGGAAGAGGTGGGGAGTGGTGCCGGTGTAATTATGGAAGATGGACTGTTCTACGTAGTCAAAGAGACAGGCATAGCTGGGGCCCATAAGTGTGCCCATGGCTACCCCTTTGGTCTGGAGGAAGTGGGAGGATTCAAAGGAGAAATTGTTAAGGGGTGAGGACCAGTTCAGCTAAATGAATGAGATTGTCGGTGGAAGGATACTGTTGGGGACGTCTGGAGAGGAAGAAGCGGAGGCTTGGAGCCCCTGGTCATGGCGGATGGAGGTGTAGAGGGATTGGATATCCATGGTGAAAATGAGGCGTTGGGGGCCGGGGAAACGGAAGTCTTGGAGGAGGTGGAGGGTGTGACCAGGCAACATCCTGGTAAATCTCCTCTGCACCTTTTCCAATGCTTCCATGTGCTTCTTATAATGGGACGACCAGAACTGTATACAATATTCCATTTGAGGCCATACAATTGCAGCATGACATCATGACTCCGAACTCAATCCCTCTACCAAAACCTAACACACCATATGTCGTCTTAACAATGCATCAACCTGGGTGGCAGCTTTCAGGGATGTACATTGTGTACAGATTGCCAGAGGAGGTGGTAGAGGTAAGTACATTTAAAAGACATCTGGACAGGTACAGAGATAAGAAAGGGTTTAGATGGATATGGGCCAAATGCAGGCTAATGGGACTAGGTTAGTTGAGGAAACCTGGTCAGCATGGACAAGGTTGGGCTGAGAGGACTGTTTCTCTGCTGTTATGACTTTACAAACTCTTTTAAAAGCATGGTACACTGGCAACTTTGGGGAGATTAAAATCCAGGATGTGCAAAGTTGGAGAAGTGAAAGGTAGTGTCATAGAGATGTACAGCATGGAAACAAACCCTTCGGTCCAACCCATTCGTGCCAACCAGATATCCCAAACTAATCTAGTCCCACCTGCCAGTACCTGGCCCATATCCCTCCAAACCCTTCCTATTCATATACCCAACCAGATGCCTTTTAAATGTTGCAATTATATTAGCTTCCACCACATCCTCTGGCAGCTCATTCCATACACGTACCACCCACTGTGTGAAAAAGTTGCCCCTTAGGTCTCGTTTATATCTTTCCCCTCTCACCCTAAACCCATGCCCTCTAGCTCAGGACTCCCCCACACCGGAGAAGAGAGTTTGTCTATTTATCCTACCCATGCCCCTCATGATTTTATAAACCTCTATAAAGTGAGTCCTCAGCCTTCGATGATCCAGTTGAAAATAGCCCCAATCTCTCCCTATAGCTCAAATCCTTCAACCCTGGCAACATCCTTGTAAATCCTTTCTGAACCCTTTCAAGTTTCAGAACACCTTCCGATAGGAAGGAAACCAGAATTGCACACAATATTCCAAAAGTGAACTAACCAATGTCGTGTACAGCCGCAACATGACCTCCCAACTCCTGTACTCAATACTCTTGACTAATAAAGGAAAGCATACCAAACGCCTTCTTCACTATCCTATCTACCTGCAACTCCACTTTCAAGGAGCTATGAACCTGCACTCCAAGGTCATTTTGTTCAGCAACACTCCCCAGGACCTTACCATTAAGTGTATAAGTCCTGCTAAGATTTGCTTTCCCAAAATGAGGCACCTTACATTGATCTAAATTAAACTCCATCTGCCACTTCTCAGCCCATTGGCCCATCTGGTCAAGATCCTGTTGTAATCTGAGGTAACCCTCTTCACTGTCCACTCCACCTCCAATTTTGGTGTCGTCTGCAAACTTACTAACTATACCTCTTATGCTCACATCCAAATCATTTATATAAACGATGAAAAGTAGTGGACCCAGCACCGATCCTTGTGGCACTCCACTGGTCACAAGCCTCCAGTCTGAAAAACAACCCTCCACCACCACCCTCTGTCTTCTACCTTTGAGTCACTTCTGTATCCAAATGGCTAGTTGTCCCTGTATTCCATAAGATCTAACCTTGCTAATCAGTCTCCCATGGGGAACCTTGTCGAATGCCTTACTGAAGTCCAAATAGATCATGTCTACCACTCTGCCCTCATCAAACCTCTTTGTTGGCTCTTCAAAAACCTCAATCAAGTTTGTGAGACATGATTTCCCACGCACAAAGCCATGTTGACTATCCCTAATCAGTCCTTGCCTTTCCAAATACATGTGCATCCTGTCCCTCAGGATTCCCTCCAACAACTTGCCCACCACTGACGTCAGGCTCACCGGTCTATAGTTCCCTGGCTTGTCTTTACCGCCCTTCTTAAACAGTGGCACCACGTTTGCCAACCTCCAGTCTTCCGGCACCTCACCAGTGACTATCGATGATACAAATATCTCAGCAAGAGGCCCAGCAATCACTTCCCTAGCTTCCCACAGAGTTCTCGGGTACACCTGATCAGGTCCTGGGGATTTATCCCTTTTTATGTGTTTCAAGACATCCAACACCACCTCCTCTGTAATATGGACATTTTTCAAGGTATCACCATCTATTTCCCCACAGTCTATATCTTCCATATCCTTTTCCAAGTAAATAATGATGCAAAATACACATTTAGTATCTCCCCCATTTTCTGTGGCTCCACACAAAGGCCGTCTTGCTGATCTTTGAGGGGCCATATTCTCTCCCTCGTTACCCTCTTGTCCTTAATGTATTTGTAAAAACCCTTTGGATTCTCTTTAACTCTATTTGCCAAAGCTATCTCATGTCCCCTTTTTGCCCTCCTGATTTCCCTTTGCCTTTATACTCTTCTAAGGATTCACTCGCTCTCTCCTGTCGATACCTTATCCACCCCTCAATTTCTTTAGTCATCCAGCATTCCCTGCACCTACCGGCCTTTCCTTTCACCCTGACAGGAATATACTGTCTCTGGACTCTTGTTATCTCATTTCTGAAGGCTTCCCATTTTCCAGCTGTCCCTTTACCTGCAAACATCTGTCCCCAGTCAACTTTTGAAAGTTCTTGCCTGATACCATCAAAATTAGCCTTCCTCCAATTTCGAACTTCAACTTGTAGATCTAGTCTATCCTTTTCCATCACTATTTTAAAACTAATAGAATTATGGTCGCTGGCCCCAAAGTGCTCTCCCACTGACACCTCAGTCACCTGCCCTGCCTTATTTCCCAAGAGTAGGTCAGGTTTTGCACCTTCTCTAGTAGGTACATCCACATACTGAATCAGAAGGTTTTCCTGTACACACTTAACAAATGCTTCTCCATCTAAACCTTTAACACTATGGCAGTCCCAGTCGATGTTTGGAAAGTTAAAATCCCCGACAATAACCACCCCATTATTCTTACAGAGAGCTGAGATCTCCTTACAAATTTGTTTCTCAATTTCCCTCTGACTATTAGGGGTCTATGATACAATCCCAATAAGGTGATCATCCCTTTCTTATTTCTCAGTTCCACCCAAATAACTTCCCTGGATGTATTTCCAGGAATATCTTCCCTCAGTACAGCTGTAATGCTATCCCTTATCAATAACACCATTCCTCTTCCTCTCTTGCCTCCCTTTCTGTCCTTACTGTAGCATTTGTATCCTGGAACATTAAGCTGCCAGCCCTATCCATCCCTGAGCCATGTTTCTGTAATTGCTATAATATCCCAGTCCCATGTGCCTAGCCATGCCCTGAGTTCATCTGCCTTCCCTGTTAGGCCCCTTGCATTGAAATAAATGCAGTTTAATTTATCAGTCCTACCCTGTTCTCTGCTTTGTTCCTGCCTGCCCTGACTGTTTGACTCACTTCTCTTCTCATTCCTCAGTATCTCCCTGGGTCCCACACCCCTCCCACTTCCCCTTACTGGTTTAAATCCTCCTGAGCAGTGTCAGAGAGGATGTACCCAGAGGACATAGATTTAAGATCATTTGTACAGTGGAGGACATTATTTTTAACTCAACTATTTGTATTGCGCTGTTTGCTTAACTTTTACATGGGGTGTGGGCATCACTCATTTGTTGCCCATCTTTAATTGACCTAGAATGGAATCTCTTGCTGGGCTATTTCAGAAGGAAGTTAGTAGCCAAAGCCATTGCTGTGGTTCTGGAATCACATGTAGGCCAGGCCTGGTAAAGATGGTAGATTTCCTTCCCTAGAGAATATGAGTGAACCAGGTTGGGGTACTTTGAGCAATCGGATATAGTTGTCATGGACATCATCACTGAAACTAGCTTCTAATTCCAGGTTTATGAATTGAATTTAAGTTCTCCAAGCCTCTGTTGGCATTATTACAATATGCCTTCGTCTTTGACTGAGCACAAAACATTGTGGAAAGAGCAGTGGAGGGGTGTGTGTGTGTGTCTAACCTTCCAATGAGCTGTCCCATATTCAACAGGCTGAACGGCCTGTTCCTGTGCACTCGGGTTCCCTGATCATTGTGGGTTCTCTCCTGAGGCGTGGCCGCTAGGAGTTGGTATTGAGGGGAATCAGCAGACAAATCAGCTCTCTTTATCAGTCGAGAGTTTGAAGTGGGCTAAAGGAAATGGACAAAGATAAAGCTTTTAAAAAAATCCCCCACTGAAAGCAAAAAAGTCTAAGAAAAAATTACAGCAACGATGAGCAGAGTTCGTCTGTGCCAGTCTGTTCTGACTATGTGTCAAATGAACAGGGCTTAAGCAGCTGAAATCTCTTATCAAATGGGCATCTTCAAGCACCTTCTGCCAACTGCCATCTTAAATATGATTATCCCCATTGAATAAGTCCTTTGAGTACCAGTACCTACTGCAGTCAGATCTGCTGGGCTGTTTCCTTGGGTACCATCTAGCCTATTCAGACTAATTAACAAGAGCAATGGTTTCATATTAACCAGGGTCTGTGTTAGACAGGTTAGGAAAAGGATTCTAATCATAACGTCCCTATGACAGCCTGTCATTGATTTCCTTGTAGCTTCAAATGATTTTCTCAAGATTTTACTGTTGCCAACAGAATTTCATGGACTGATTAACAAGCGTGCATATTGAATGGAACATTGGCTGTCTCCATAATTGATCTTATTTTGTGGTATGAGTGCACGTCGATAATGAGAATATCCTTTGTCATAAACTAAAAATGTTAGCACGTCCGATTATTTCCTTAAACGTAAGCCGGCCCATCACAGTTTATCACCACCTGTCTGTTTGACCGTATGATGTACAGAAATTCCAAATCACTGGGGAGATCAGTGGAAAGTAGCAAATGCGTGACAATCAGCAGGGAAAGCAGAGGTCACAAGAAATCCAGAACTGGGCTAATGACATCCAGACAGGGATAAGATCGCTTAAAAGTGTTGAGAGCAACTCTTCCTCAGAGCTGCATGCCGCAGGGTGCAATGATAAGTCCAGAGAGGCAGCACTGTTATGATCCTAGTGAGCATTGTGTCACCTTTTTGGTATAGCTGCTCTAATTATCTCCCTCTCTTTCCCCATAGCTCTGCACTCTTTCTTTCATTTTCTAGGGTATATCCAACTTCCATCCAGAACTGCATTCCAGACCATCACAGCACTGGAATTTTCCCAGCACTGGACCCATGGAGCTATTGATGGTCCAGTTGGGAAAATAGGGGGAGATCAGCAGAAATTGACACTGAGAGGAGAAAACTCCAATTCTTCAACCAAGAATTGAACGGTGAAATGAGAATCTCACTAGGTGGCTGGGAACTGGCCTATCTGTATCCGTTTCCATTGCCATTGATACCTAAGCTCACCTCATTGAAGTGCTGTTTCCTATTCCCTCACCTGCCCGGTAGAAACTAGATGGTAACAATTCCTGAGTGAATGTTAAAGTGGATACTTAGTGACTCCAGTTCATCCAGACTTGAACTTTGGCAATCAGAGACCACCATCTCAGGGCACACCCCACGGACTGTGACTGCCTCATAGAACCATATAGCCACAGAGTCATACAGCACGGAAACAGATCCTTTGGTTCAACTCATTCATGTTGACCAGGTTTCCTGAATCAAACTAGTGCTAGTTACCTGCATTTGACCCAATTCCCCCTAAACCTTTGTTAATCATGTAGCTATCCAAGGATCTTCTAAATGTTAAAACTGTAACTGGATCTCCCACTTCCTCTGTCAGTTACGCACACAAACAACCCTCTTGAGTGAAAATGCTGCCCCTCAGGTCCTTTTTAAATCTTTCTCCTCTCACCTTAAAAATATTCCCTCGAGTTTTGAGATTACCAACTCAAGGGAAGGGACCTTTCTCTTTTGACCTTATCTATGACCCTCATGATTTTATAAACCTCTATAATGTCATCCCTCAGCCTCCCATATTCTATTGAGAAATGCCCCAGCCTATCCAGCCTCTCCTTATAACTCAAACCCTCCAGTCCTGGCAACATCCTGGTAAATATTTTCTGAACCCTCTCCATTTTCATAATATCCTCATAGTTAAGGATCCGTTTACTCTTTGGCTCTGTAACCTGATCAATCTATCAGTTAATTGAGATCAATCAAACTCAATTTCAAATATTTCCACTGAAGCACTGCTTCCTCCAGAATCTACGATCTTTGATGGAGAGAGTTCCAGACTTCTTCACCTTTTATGTGAACAATTATTACTTGTAATCACCTCAGAACAATCCAGATCTAATTATAAGGTTATGGCACTGGGTTTGGAGTCCTCCAGCAGTATCTCTGTGTTTATTCATTCACAGGACGTATGGGCCAGCATTTATTTCCCATTCCTAATTACCACCGGAGAATGTGATGGTGAGCTGCCTTCTTGAACTGCCTTAATCCACTGAGTGTAGGTCGACCCACAATGCTATTAAGGAGGGAGGTCTAGGACTTTGACCCAGCGACAGTGAAGGAACAGCGATATATTTCCAAGCCAGGGTGGTGATTGGCTTGGAAGCGAGCTTGCGGCTGCATTATTGAATGCTTCTGAACATCTGAAAAATCCGCAATTCGATCAACCCCTTAATCTTGATGAAGGAGCCTTTATCTTGAGTGAAGGTGAATCATCTCAAACATAAAGTTAAAAATCACACAACACCAGGTTATAGTCCAACAGGTTTAATTGGAAGCACCTGATGAAGGAGCGGCGCTCCGAAAGCTAGTGTGCTTCCAATTAAACCTGTTGGACTATAATCTGGTGTTGTGTGATTTTTAACTTTGTACACCCCAGTCCAACACCGGCATCTCCAAATCATCTCAAACATAGAGAGGCTGTAGGCAAGAGGTTTAATCAGAGCTGGTCTCATCCGTTGGCCACACAAAGCTTGCAACGTGAAAGTGACTCATTAGTGCTTTTAATAGCTTCATGGACTATCTACACTGTTTTAATTCCAACGCCCTTCCTTTTGTGTTGTTTCACTCAAATTATTGGAAAGTCTGTTAACAAGTCTAAGTAATTAAGAATATAGCAACGCAATTAAAAGGAGTAGATTGCATTACACACGACAGCCACCTCTACTGTACTGCAGTAACTCCAACTCATTAAACCCTGTTAATGAGATCAAGGGAGTTGCAATCAGTTGCACTGGTAGACTTGAGGGAATGAGAGAGAACAGTGTTTGTACACTGATAATACAGTGGAGTTCTTTCCTCTAACTAAATGTTGAGATGAACAAATCTATCGCTTTATGCGCCTTCTGATCTCAGCTGCTTATTGAACACTGGAGCATATTGCCAGATTGAGTGTTAAAAAATCTTAGCACTCCATTTGACCCCAGCATGCTTCAAACCTGATGTCCTACACGCCACCTGGCGAAGGAGCAGCCCTGTGAAAGCCTGTGATTTTAAGTAAACCTGTTGGACTATAACCTGGTGTCATGTGACATCCGACTACGGTTGAGAGTGTGTTGTTGGAAAAGCACAGCAGGTCGGGCAGCATCCGAGGAGCAGGAGAATCGACATTTCGGGCCGGAGCCCTTCATGAGGATTCCCAATGAAGAGCTCCGACCCAAAGCGTCGATTCTGACCTGCTGCGCTTTTCCAGCAACACCCTCTCGACTCTGATCTCCAGCATCTGCAGACCTCACTTTCTCCTAGGTGATTATAACCTGACATCTGACTATGTCCTACTTATCAGTGAGACTGCTTTCCACAGAAGTCTTCAAACCCAGTCTATACTACTAAATATACAGCGTTAACATCTCCAAGGTGAAAAGAAAAATTTCCATTACAGGATATGGGTGCCACTGGTAAAACCATCTGTTTTATTTTGAGTTGTGCGTGTGTAGGTGCAAGACATGGTGAAAACATCAAATAACTTTATTAATATTCCACCACCAGAAACATAAACACCCATGTGGCCAAGGAGCTACTGACAAGCAAAACCCAGAGTGAGAAATGCTAAAGCCATCATTTATTGCCTGTTCCCAATTACTTTGGGAAGGTGCTGGTGAGTCACCTCCTTAAGAACAACTGAGGGTTTCCTGGGCCGTTTCAGAGGACAGTTATGAGTCAATCCTATTACTGTAGGTCTGGAGTGATATGTAGGCCGGACGAGGTAAGGACGGCAGATTTCCTTCCTAAAAAGGATATTAATGAACCAGTTGGGATTTTATAGAAGTTTGGTCGTTACATATTCACAGTATAGCATTGGTTAGCTCAGTTGATTGGACAGCTGGTTTGCAATGCAGAGTGTTACCAACAGCATGAGTTCAACTCCAGCACCAGCTGAGATTACTGTGAAAGACTCTCCTTCTCAACATTTCCCTCTGCCTGAGGCCTAGTGATCCTCAGGTCAAACCACCTCCAGTCATCTCTCACTGATGAGTACTGCTGAGTCACTGAATTCACTATCTAAGTTTGTCATGGGCTTCTAGTCCAATGGGGTGGCACAGTGGCTGGCACTGCTGCCTCACAGTGCCAGGGACCTGCATTCGATTCCAACCTCAGGTGACTGTCAGTGTGGAGATTGCACATTCTCCCTGTGTCTGCGTGGGTTTCCTCCGGGTGCTCCGGTTTCCTCCCACAATCCAAAGATGTGCAGGTTAGATGAACTAGCTATGCTAAATTACACATAGTGTTCAGGGTTGTGTAGGTTAGGTGCATTAGTCTGGGGTAAATACAGGATAATAGGGTAGGTGAATGGGTCTGGGAGGGTTTCTGTTTGGAGGGTCAGTGTGGTCTTGTTGGGCCAAAGGCTGTTTTTATGTAGATTCTCCGTAGGGATTCTAAGATTCAATGACCCAGCATCCAAGTATGCACACAACAATCTCCCACAGATAGTGTTGAACTAACCCATTGTTTGATGATATTGAGAAATGTATTAGATGAGATGCTGGGAAGATTGATTCCTCTCCCCTTCAAAATTATACCCTATGGTCTTTTACATCCACCCTTAATATCTGAAAGACAGCACCTCTGATGCTGCACCACTCGCTCTGTAGGGAACGGCCACCCAGATCTTGTGCTCTGGCCTCTGGAGTGGGACTTGAACCCACCACCATTTGAGTCACAGTCAGAAGTGCCATCCAGTGATTCACGCCTAAAATGGTTTTCATTAAGATTCAGGAAAGGCCAGTGGTTTGAACATAGACCAGCTGTCGTAGCTAACAGTCCTGATGGACTTAGGCTGTAAAACTGTCACCTGCTGAAAGTCCCAGTGCTCATTAACAGTTCAGCACCAGAAAATGACAAGCAGTGCCCTGTCTCTCCTATTCCTATTTAACACAAAGAACAGATCAAAAATGCAAGTCATCGAGGAGGCCATGCAGCCCATAGTGGCTGTACTGGCTCTTAGAAAGAGCTTTCCAATTAGTCTCACTCTCCCCAGCTCTTTCTCTGGAGACCAGCAGGTTTCCCACTTTGAAGCATTCATCTGGTTCCATTAAAAGCATGAAAAATAGAAAGCTGCTCTTCTATACAATATGATTACAGATAATCTTAGGCTTTGCTGCTCAAATCCTTTGATTCCCTGAGAGTCTAAAAACCCATTCATCTCAGCCTTTACCCTTTTGGAATCTGTTTCACCTCTTGCTGGCAACAAGTTCCAGGTCACATCTCTCTGCAGTTTCAAAAAAAAATGTTTCCTCATCTAACTCTGGGACTTTGCTCTTTGCTTTGTTCACAGAAGGGGAGGGGTGAACTCAATGCACAGTTACCATTGAAATCCGACTGAATTCCAGAGTGGATGGGCCATCAGTTTGTAGACTCTTTTCAGACTGGGGAGTTCCAATCTCAGCCCAACTCCTGGTCGCAGAACTGCTCCTCGGTCGGTAATTCACAACCTGGGAGCTGAGGGGACTGTCTGCTGTGGGAAACACAATCCTGGCCGTGCTTGTATGATACAGGCACTGCAGTGAGATTGAGGTTAGAAGGTGCCTTGTGGCAGAACCATAAAAGGCCACTGTTTAATAAAAGTGAATTGTTAGAAGGGACAACAACAGGTAAAGGATTTTCACATGAATGCTTTATAAAACTCAGCCTTCACATTGTTTTCTATTTGAAATAAAACACTTTCAAATCCAATTGCTGTTTTCACTGATCCCTGACTCTTCTGGGAAATGCTGGATGTTTAAGATGATGTACCCAAGGAAATGGAAAAACCTTTCGTTTTCTCCACGGCATCCGACTGAGTCTAATACAGAAACAAATACTCCTGTACCCTTGCAGTTCTGATAATTCTGCAACATCTTACATTTTCCCCAGTCGCCCTGCTATAGGAATGATGTTGTTAAACTTGAGACCACTCAGAAAAGATTTACAAGGATGTGACCAGGGTTGGAGGGGCTTGAGCTACAGGGAGAGGCTGAATAGGCTGGGGCTGTTTTCCCTGGAGCGTTGAAGGCTGAGGGGTGACCTTATCGAGGTTTATAAAATCATGAGGGGCATGGATAAGGTGAATAGGTAAGGTCATTTTCCTAGGGTAGAGGAGTTCAAAGTTAGGAAACATAGGTTAGGGTGAGAGGGGAATGATTTGAAAGGGACCCAAGGGCCAATTTTTTTCATGCAGAGGGTGGTGCTTTTATGGAATGAACTGCCAGAGGAAGTGGTGGAGGTTGGTACAATTACAACATTTAAAAGGCATCTGGATTGATACATGAATAGGAAGGGTTTAGAGGGATATGGGCCAAGTGCTGATAAATGGAACTAGATTAATTTGGATATTAATTAATTAGAATATCTGGTTGGCATGGACGATTTGGACCGAAGGGTCTGTTTCTGTGCTGTCCATCCCTATGAGTCTATGAGTATAATGTCCCTCCTTTAATAGGACCACATCTTGTCTTCTGCAAAGTTTGGTGTTGTTCTTGTTAACAATGTTGCTGTTGTCTACTTATTCTCAAGGAGTGATGTTAATGTCTTTCACTTCCTTTAAAGGGATGGGGCTAATATATTCACCTCCTGTTAAAGGAACAGATTTTCTGTAATATATTTGCTTGAAAGAGTATTGCCATTGTATTTATATAGGCGATCGCTGTTATGTCTTGTGTTGAGCTTGCCACCTCAATTGATGTTCGTTTTGCTGTGGAGCACATTTTGCAACACATCAAGCAGCAGATTTCCAGCGTTAGAGTTTCCCACTAGGCTCCTTCGTGTCTTTTGCCTTTCGGTTGCTGAGAGACGGTGAGAGAAAGCAGACCGTGGGCTGTGAGCGCAAAGGATGAAATACAAGGGAAGCAGAGAAAACCTGACCACGTCTCTCGGCAAATCAGCGGTCCCAAGTTGATGGCCTCACTTACCAACCCCAACCACATCCCTATATTGCTAAACACTGCTTCCATTATCAAACATGTGACCACAAGGTTTGTACATCTGTCCCTCATCCTATGGTTAAAAATCCTTTTGCAGGGCTGGTTGTCCTTTATTCCAGTATTGTAACATTCATTAGGGAGGTTTCTGCATTTAATAAGTGCCTCACCTGATCTCAGGAAATCCCAAAGCACTTCACAGTCAGTGATTAACTTTCAGTTTGTAGGGATTGTATTAACGGAGGAAAGCTGGTTGTTGTAGCTAGGACAAACAGAAAGTGTAAGGATGTTTTAATGTTGATTGAGGATAAACATTGGCCAGGTCCCTACAATGAATTGGCTGGCTCATCTTTGGGGTTGTGCCATTGTGTTTAGTGAGTGGAAAAGCTGTTGGGTAAATGTCTCGTCTTAAAAGCAGTGGCTCTAACAGAGGAGCAACACTCCACTGGGAGGTTCAGCCTCAACGATGAACTTAAACATAGAAGAAAACGTACAGGAGCAGGCTATTCAGCCCTTCAAGCCCGTTCTGCCATTCAGTATGAAGGCTTTTAGAATCATGAGAGACATGGATGGGGTAAAGAGACAAAGTGTAATTTCCCTGTGTTGGGCGGGTCCAGAACTAGAGGGCATAGGTTTAAGGTGAGAATGAAAAGATTTAAAAAGGGACCTAAGGGGCAACTTTTTCATCCAGATGGTGGTATATGTGTGGAATGAGCTGCCAGAGGAAGTGGTGGAGGCTGGTACAATTACAACATTTACAAGGCATCTGGATGGGTACATGAATAGGAAGGGTTTGGAGGGATATGGGCCAAGTGCTGGCAAATGGGACTAGATTAATTTAGGATATCTGGTCAGCAAGGACGAGTTGGACTGAAGGGTCTGTTTCCTTGTTGTATATCTCTACAACTCTGTGACTCCAAGTCTGTTCATTCCACTCAGTTTCCTGTTCCTGCTTTCTCCCCCATACCCTTTGATCCCTTTAGCCCCAAGAATTATATCTGACCCCTTTTTTAAAGCGTTTAATGCTTTGGCCTCAACCACGTTCTGTTGGAGAGCGTTCCATGGGCCAACCATTGTCAAAGGGAAGAAATCTCTCCTCAGCTAGAGTCTCTGAGAAACCTGAACCCAGAGGTAAGTCCCAGCAGCCTGTGTGTAGGACCCAGACTGCACTGAGCCAAGTTGGCAGGTATTTAGGACGACTCCCCAGCCTCACCGCGACTTCCCTGAAAAGCTGCCGATTGTGCCGATTCCAATTCTGCCTTGAGCCGCTGACGTTTCATTCACTTTCTCTCCTCCTCTGCAGACTCTTTTCCCAAGTCCCGAAGAAGGCTGGGAAATCTACAGCTCCGCCCAGGATCCAGATGGGAAGTGCATCTGTGCAGTGGTGGCCCAGCGGAGTATGTGTTCGCGGGATGCACGCAGTAAGCAACTCCGACAGCTGCTCGAGAAGGTACAATGTGGGTGTTATCTAATAAAGGAGGGAGTGCAGGCTGAGGGCTTATGCCCGAAACGTTGATTCTCCTGTTCCTTGGATGCTGCCTGACCTGCTGAGCTTTTCCAGCAACACATTTTCAGCTCTGATCTCCAGCATCTGCAGTCCTCACTTTCTCCTGACTAACCCCCAGACAGGACATTCCACATCCCACCTCGACTTATTTTCTCCAGTACGCCTTTTGCCATGTTGTCTTAAAATCTGTGCCCCGCTAATTCTTCAGCTGAGGAGAATGTCAAATCTCCACTGAACGTTCTCTCAGCTCAAGTTTAGACTGTGCAGTCTTGCCAACCCCTGTGATTGCAGTGCGTCTTCATTGCTATTATTATGGTACATCCCACCCCCGACATCCTCAGTGCCTTGTCACTGGTCAACCAAGCCAGCAGTCTTGAGAAGGCTTGTGTGCATCCTGCTGGTCTGTGCTTGAACCCAGACCCTTGTAAATCATCCAAAGTTACACTGGGTAACCCTCCTGGGAGCCATAACAGACTTCTTAAAAATCATTGGTATGCTCATATATTAATGTAGGTATTTGAAAGGCAGAGATGAAGTACTTTGCAGGTTAATTAACAGGCAGGAGTCAACGGAAAGTATATTATTATTTCATTTCTTCAGGGAATAACGTGTGTCTAGAAATGTTGACCCTGGTTGGTTGCCAAATATCATTTAATTATCTCAATAATGTTGTTGATAATTTCTATATGCAGACAGTGTGGCAATTGAAGTGAAATCTTCCCTTAGTTTAGTAAACAGTCCTCTGTCTAGAGTGTTGTTTTATTTTGGTGTGATCTAGCTGTGATACAATTGTGCAGGGTCTGCACAGCTCAAGGAGGGAAAAAGTGAGGATTACTGGAGATCAGAGTCGAGAGTGTGGGTGCTGCAAAAGTACAGCAGCTCAGGCGGCATCTGAGGAGCAGGAGAATCGATGTTTCAGGTGGGAGGGGGAGCCCAGTGTCCCTGTCCACAGTTCTGTCATTTGAGAAGGGGTTGGGATTTGGGGTATTGGCCGTCTTGCATTTTGTTACCCATCATTAATTGCCCTTGAAGTAAGTGGCTTGCTCGGCAGTTCATTACAGAGGAAAGCTATGATTTAACCACGAGTTGCTGTGGGTCTGGAGTCATGTGTCGGCCAGACCAGGTAAGGATGGCAGATTTCCTTCCCTGAAGAGCGTTGGTGTGTGTCGTCAGTCTGTTACTGGATCTCAGTTAGGTGATCGCTTGACAGAAGTTAAAGACAAAAATGGAATCAATCCTTCGTCAAGACAACAAAGGAATGTTTCAGTTGCTAAACGTTAAAACGATTCTTGAGATTGAAAAGTCAAAGTTACCACAGACTCAGAAAACCATAGATCAAATGTTCAGAAGTGTTATGAGACATCCCTAGGGCAGGTGGGACTTGACTCTGGGCCTCCTGGCTATGAGGTAGAGACACTATCATTGTCTCTCAAGTGTCCCCCCAGACAGCTCTCATTAGGACAGACGACTGGTGCTGAGATTAGTCTAAAAGTCACAGTAATTACCAGGGCGTGTTAATGCTCATCTGTTCAATGCCACTGCCTACAGATTGCATCAGAAAGGTTTCTTTTTATAGAGGGCTCTCACTCTGTAAGAACCAGTACAAGTAAAGTCTCACTGACTCTCACACAGCACAGAAGGAGGCCATTCAGCCCATTGTCTCTGCATTGGTCAACACTGATCTGACTGCACTGATCCTATTTCAGCACCGCTGGATCCTATGGCAATGGAAATGAATAACTAAATACTGCTTAAATGTTATAAAGAATTCTGACTCAGTTACTCTTTTGAGGTAACGTGTTCCTGAATCCCACTACCCACTGGGTGAAAAGGTCCTCCTCGAATGTTCTTTTAGCTTTCTACCTCATCTTACCTCGATGGTCCCTGCTTATTAACCCCTGACTAATGGAAAAAGTGCCTCCCTCTCCTCCCTATTTGTGCCCCTCATAATCTAACTCACCTCTGTCAGGTCACCTCTCAACCTTCGCTGCTCCAGTGAAAACAACCCTGACCTTTCCAACCTCTCTTCAAATCACAGACCCTCCAGTACATACAGCATCCTGGTAAATCCCCTCTGCTCCTTCTCCAGTGCCATCACATCCTCCATGTATATCTGATGACAAGAACCACACAGTACTCCAGTTATGGACTAACCAGTGCTTTCCTACTCTTCTAAGTAATACCACAGCTAATAAAGGCAAGTGCACCATTTGTTTTCTCAACCATTCTATCTCTCTGCCTTGCTACCTTCAACAATCTGTGGATATGCACACCAACATCACCTCTGATCTTCAGGATTTTCCAAGGTCCTATGTTCACAATGTAATCTCTGGTCTTGTTAGCTTTCCACAAGTGTATGACCTCACCCTCTTAGAGTTATATAACACAGAAACAGACCTTTTGGTTCAACTCATCTGTGCAGACCAGACACTCCAATCTGACTTAGTCCCATTTGCCAGCATTGAACCCATATCTCTCTCAACCCTTCCTATTCATCCAGATGTTTTTTGTATGTTGTTTTCCCTCTCAACTTAAAGCTATGCCTTCTAGTTTTTCACCCACCCTGGGTAAGACAATTCGCACTGTTCATGCCCCTCATGATTTTATAAACCCCTATAAGGTCACCCCCTCAGCCTGTGACACTCCAGGGAAAATAGCCCCAACCTATTCAGCCTCTCCCAACAGCTCAACTGAACCCCCAACACCCCTCTCCCTCCTCGCCAGGTGGACTTCCATTTTACTACTGCTCTGACCACTCTTTTAATATCTTCCTGTAGACAATCACTACCAGGGAATCTGATACCTCATCCTTTACTTTGCTCAACAGCCTGGGATACAACACATCCCGATCTGCAGAGTTTATCTGCTGAACCCACTCATACCTTCCCTCTCTGTGTGATGATTTCTTCTAATATTTCACAGTCCTTCACAAATATATGTTTGCTCTGTACTCTTTCTGTTTGCACCTTGAATGTCTCTTATCGCTCTGATAGTTTTATTAACATGCACCTGCTTCCAGTCTGTTTGAACTAAATTGTATCTTATCTTAGTAAAAGTAACTTTTGCCCGGATTCAAATTTTTATTCCTGGCCCATCCTTATCAATAACTGTCCTAATTTTGACTGAGTTAGGCTCAGGATCTCCATTGAAATGCATTCCACCTGCCCAGGGCAATTTCCAACATTGATCCAGAACATGACTCCTCCTTTGTTGGGTTTTCTACCTAATGACAAAAACAGTTCCCCTGAAGGCAACTTAAGAAACTTCCCCCTCCTCTACCTTGCACACTAAAGCCTAAACTTTGCCATTATCTGCATTATCCTCCTCCTTCTTAATCATAACCATTTTGGCCTTTGACATTCAGGATTATCTGGTCTTGTCCTTTGTTGTACTGTGAGCCCTGTTTAGCTTATCCCTGCCCTATAGTGACTGGGCTTGTTCTGAAATTCCCTTCCTTTCTCCTTTCTATCCTATCTCCAACCAGTTGAGTTGATTGGCCTCTTTCTGTACTAGCAATTACACTCTGGAGATGGGGGAGGACAGAGCAGCTTTCATGATTGTTGGGGCTCCTACACCAATGTGGAGGCAGGGGGTAGTTTCGGAATGGGGTTTTACACACCCTCACCTCTCTCCCGGGAGTGGACTGGGTAGAGGCAGTGATGCCAGTGTAGAGAGGTTGGCAGAGTGTGGGGGGTGGGGGTGGGGGGTGGGGGGGGGGTGCACCTTGCCTGTCACTGACTGACCTCCACTGGGTATTTTAGCGACCCTGACAGACTGGTTCCTTGAGGAATCCCAGACTGACATGCAGTCCCGGTAGTGGCCACTTCTCCCAGTGGCGCTGCTGGGACAGGAGAGCTGCCAGCCATCTGGTTGACCAGCAGGAGTCACTTCCTCCCAATTACGGCCAGAAGCCCCACCCTGAGGTAAATTAACGGTCTTCCAGTTGCTCCGGGGTGACCCAGTCACATGGAGGTAGGTGTAGAATTCTGCCAGATCCCTTCCAAGTTGCTCCACTTTTGCAAACAATTCCTGAGCCAAGCTTCTCAATCATTTCCAACTCTGTAACACACTAATTAATCTAATCCCTTCACAGCTCTGTCTAATTTCCCGAGAGTAATTACTTTCCTAATCAGTTTAACTGGACAGACTTACAATGGATCATCTCCTTTCTGTTTCTTACATGGGTTTGGCTTCTCAGCTGTGGGATGGGGCCACTTGCTCTGCATAGCGTCTGGGTCTTATTGCTATCCAACAATAGACTTCATCATTGGTTGAGGACTAGACCACCACCAGTGGTGCGACTTCAAGAGACTGGTAAGGGCATGGAATGCCCTGCCTGCCAGTGTAGTTAACCCAGCCACATTAGGGAAATTTAAACAATCCTTGGATAAGTACATGGATGATGATGAGCTAGTGTAGGGGAATGGGCTTAGATTCGTTAACAGGTCGGCACAACATCGAGGGCCAAAGGGCCTGTTCTGCGCTGTATTGTTTGATGTTCTATATTCAAAACGTGGATGCTCAAGGGATTGGAATGAGAGCATTGATATTTTGGAGGGTTGTGGGGCTGGAGGAGGTTGTGGGGACCGGGGTCTTGTAAATTGGCCACCCACTTTAGTGTTGTAGTGATGATGTGTCTGGCCAAGCTTTCCTGTCTTTGGGAATTCCACCCTCCTCAGCTTTCTGAATTTGACCGGTATCAGTGCTGTGAAGGAGCATGGTTTCATGATCATTGCTGGAGGTTATTTTCAGGATGCTTGTTCATTGTCAATGATCAGCAAAGAGGGATCGGCTCTATTTGGGGCCAATTAGTTAACGGACAAGATTTTCATAATACGTTGGTGACATATGTAGCTGTCAGTGACTGGAATCTGTAATTATGTTGAGATAGCAATGACAGCTGGCCTGCCTGAAACTTAATAGCCAAAAGAAGAAGCAATGCTAATATGCATCATCAGAGTTACATCCACCTGCAGCACTTGTCTCACGTCAATCACAACATTAAATTCAGAATTTCAGCATCATTTTCCGCAATTCACAATGTCAAAGCTTATGAATTCAAATTTCCTTCTCGTTAATTCCCATCAGACAGAATTCCAATCAGTGAAATTCCAAAGATCGAAATCTCTTCATTTTCCCCCTTTATCCTCCGAAATGTTCGACCATTGACCCTCTGCTCTCTCGGACCCATTGCTTGGTTTCATAACGGATTAGCCCTTTCTCGCTCACCCCTCAACCTCAGTCAGAATTCAGTGGAAGAGTTGATTCCCATTGTGTTGACTTCTCCCGGATCCCTTCCGACTGGCTCCATTTTTGCAAACAATTCCTGAGCCAAGCTTCTCAATCACTCCCAACTCTGCAACACCAATTAACCTAATCCCTTCACTACTATATATCATTTTCCAAGAATGATTGCTTTTCCCCGTTCAGCTGAATTGGACAGATTTACAAAGGATCATCCTCCTTCAATTTCCGACATGAGCACATACAGCCAGACCAGCTGAGGTTCCTGCCTTTTTAACCTCACCCCTCACCTGAGGTGTGTTGACCTTCAGGTTGATCCTGCCACCAATCTTCTCTGAGTGCTGCACTGTGGTCTGTTGGGACTAGGGTGACTTTTACATGACAACAGTGATGACAGTTCAAAAATACTGTCAAGAAGTTTTGCAAAGTTGGGAGGCTGTGAATAAAGCAAACCACTTTCCCCAATCTCAATTATTCACTCCCCCTGCTTCCACTCTTGCTCTCCCATCCTCTCATGTACGATATCTCTCCCCTCACACGTGCTCACTGTTCCCGTCTCCTTCTCTCTGCCACAAGAAGGGCTTCTGCCCGAAACGTCGATTTCGAAGCTCCTTGGATGCTGCCTGAACTGCTGTGCTCTTCCAGCACCACTAATCCAGAATCTGGTTTCCAGCATCTGCAGTCATTGTTTTTACCACATTCTTGCTGCCCTGTCTTGTACTCTCACTCTCTAAACTGCTTGCTCTTCCTCCCCAGTGGCCAACTTGCTCTCACGCTCCCTCTTTCTCTTTCCAAACCCTCCCCAGCTTGTTGAACGGATATTCCCTGGCTTCGGTCAATTCTAAAGTATTTCCATTTTGTAAAATCCCTACAGTGTGGAAACAGGCCATTTGGCACAGCAAGTCCACACCAATCCTTGGAAGAATATCCCACCCAGAACCATTCCTCTACCCTATTTGTCTATCTAGGGGGCATGGTGGCTCAGTGGTTAGCACTGCTGCCTCACAGTACCAGGGTCCTGGGTTCGATTCCTGCCTCAGGTGACTGCCTGTGTGGAGTTTGCACATCCTCCCCATGTCTGCATGGGTTTCCTCCAGGTTCTCTGGTTTCCTCCCACAATCCAAAGATGTGCAGGTCAGGTGAATTGGCCATGCTAGATTGCCCGGTGTGTTAGTCAGGGGTAAATATAGGGTAGGGGAATGGGTTTCTCTTCAGAGGGGTGGTGTGGACTTGTTGGGCCGAAGGGCCTGTTTCCACACTGTGGAGAATCTAATCTAACATCTACCCCTGATAAATGCACCAAACCTACACATCCCAGAACACCATGGGCAATTTAGCATGGCCATTTCACCTAACCTGCATATCTTTGGACTGTGGGAGGAAACCCACGCAGACACAGGGAGAATGTGCAAACTCCACACGGACAGTCACCTGAGGTTGGAATTTAACTCGGTTCCCTGGTGCTGTGAGGCAGCAGTGCTAACCACTGAGCCACCGTGCCATGTACCAAAAGTGTGTAGAATGTGAAAACTATCCAAACTTGCTTCCTTTAAATCAATTGTGTAATTTCTCATAATGTCAGATACAGAAAGCTCCTAAATCTGATTGTTTCTTCATCAAGATGAGGTATTCATCATCGCGTGAATTTGACTTTAAAATGCAACCCTTCACACTGTGCAGTTATAGAAAACATAGAATGTTTATGGTACCAGGAAGCCATTTGGTCCTTTAGGTCTATGCTGACCTGAAACAAGGCTAGCCAGCCCTTTCCCACCAGTCAGCTCCTGGTCTATCACTGGCAGTGTTCCAGTTCATGTCCAATGTTATTTAAATGTAATGAGAGAGTCTGCTTATATCACCCTTTCAGACAGTGAGTTCCAGACCCCCAACCACACTCTGGGTGAAAACAAAATCCTCTTTAATTTCCCTCTAAACCTCCAGCAATGATTGTAAATCTGTTCCCTTGGTTAGCCATTGCTCTGCCAAGGAAGTACTTAATCTATCTGGGCACCTCCTTGTTATAAATACTTTGATTTCATCTTTCCTCTCTCTCTTCTGTTTCAGGGGAGACAGCCTATCTAATCTCTGACATAAAATTTTGCTTTCTTGGCAATGTCCTTTAGTGCCCTCTCAATTGCAATAACATCTGAAAAATTTCAGTTCTCAAAAAGACTCATATTGGACTCAAATCTGCTTTCTCTCTCCACAGATGCTGCCAGACCTGCTGAGTTTCTCCAGGCACTCACTGAGTTTGTTTCAGATTTCCAGCCTCTGTGATAACTTGTTTTCATTTCCAGTTACGTTAGAGTTTAGAAAAATGAGAGGTTATCTTACTGAAACATATGAGATGCTTGAGAGGTCTTAACAAGGTGGGTGCTAAAAGGGTATGTTTTCTTGTGGTGAAGAGGAGAGCGAAGGGACACATTTGAAGAATAAGAGGTCTCCTCTTTAAGATGAAGATTTTTTCTCTCTCTCAGTCAGTCTATCGAATGCTCTTCACCAGAAAGCAGAGCAGGCTGGGTCATTAAATATATTCATATATGAAAAGTCATGGAGTTGTAGAGATGTACTGCACAGAAACAGACCCTCTGGTCCAACTCGTCCATGCCAATCAGATATCCTAAATTAATCTAGTCCCATTTCCCAACATTTACCCATATCCCTCCAAACCCTTCCTATTCATATACCCATCCAAATGCCTTTTAAATGCTGTAATTGCATCAGTCTTCACCATTTCCTCTTGCAGCACATTCCATACTCGCACCACCCTCTGTGTGAAAACGTTGCCCTTAAGTTCCTCTTAAATCTTTGCCCTCTTGTCCTGAACCCCCCCCCCCCACCCCAGGGAAATGATCTTGTCTATTTATCCAATCCATGCCCCTCATGATTTTATAAACCACTACAAGGTCACCCCTCAGCCTCCGACGCTCCAGGGAAAGCAGCCCCAGCCTATTCAGCCTCTCCCTGTAGCTCAAACTCTCCAAACCTGGCAACATCCTTGTAAATCTTTTCTGAACCCTTTCAGATTGCACCACATCCTTCCTCAAGCATGGGGACCTGAATCGAACATGGTATTGCAAAAGTGCCCTAGCCAATGTTCTGTACAGCCGCAACAATGACCTCCCAACTCCTGTACCCAAATTCAAAGTTGAGTTCATTGGATTTATGATGGACAAGGGAGTCAAATATTAAAGGAGGTGGTGATAGACAAGAAAGTGAAACTGAGACCACAATGACATCAGCCATGGTATTATTGAATAATCGAGCAGATCGGAGGGCCAAATGGTCTGTTCCTGCTTCTAAATCTTATGACAATTTGAAGCTGCTCACTTATCTGCAGCTGGGGGAGGTGATGGTCTAGTGATGTAATTGGTAGATGATTAATCCAGAGATTCGGGGGACCTGGGTTCAAATCTCACCAGGGCAGATGATGTAATTTGAATTCAATAAAAAATCTGGTATTACATATCTAATGATGATCATGAAACTGTTGACAATTACTTGGGAAGGAAATCTGCTGTCCTTACCTGGTTTGGCCTACATGTGACTCCAGACCCAAAGCAATGTGTTTGATTGTTAACTGCCGTCGGGCAATTAGGGATGGGCTACAAATGTTGGCCTAACTAGTCCTGTGGACTAATATATTTTTTAAAATGCATTGGTTAAAGCTGATGCTTTAGCGCCTGATTTCTTTGCATCCATTTAAGTCATTTCAGTCAATGAAGCGTTGCAATAGTCAGGAACTTCTGACTGTGACCACTTTGACTGTCAAAACACGTTAGCTCATTAACATGCACGTACACTGGCCTCAGCTGCTTGCCTGTGAGATATCCCGTTCCAATTTCCCGTCCTCCCAGTTTATTTACACTGTGCTGCCGAGGTGCTGATATGTCAGTTCAGATCACACGTTGGAAAGAGTGCCAGCTCCTCATTAAAATCGACAGAAGCATTTTCAATCACAGTCAACCCGCATTGCAGTGCCCCTCCAAAAAAGAGATGGAACTAATGCAAAAACTTTCACCGTGAACCACTCTTTAAGAGAGGGAGACAAGACGTTCGAAGATCTTACGAGAGGCTTGAGACAGGGCTGGCAGGGCAGCAAAAAACCTGCAGTTGATGGGGAATGGTCAAATGGCATAGAGTCTCATTTTGGCATGGAAGGAGACCATTTGGCCTGTGTGCTAATCCCACTTCCCTGCTCTATCCCCACAGCCCCTGCCAGTTTTTTCTCTTCCTGTGCCTGTCCAAGTTCCTTTCAAAATCATCACGGGGGCTACCTTTGGCAAAAGCTGTAAACAGGCAGGTTGGCAGTTCAACACAGCAATATTGAATTTGCTAAGCCTGAGCACCATAGTCATAGCATAGACCATTGCCAGTTCCACTACAGCTCCAGAGAGCAGTGTTTGTCAGTGAATAAGGTCAGTGAATAAGACCACTGTTGGAGTGAACACATGGCATCTTACTACCACTCTGCTGGAATTGTTAGCATCAGGCTGTGAATTTAGCCCACACGCACCATCATTCTGACCTATTACCTCATCCCGTCTCTCCCCGCACACACCGTCATCCTGACTTACCAGCCAACCCCACCTCCCCCAAACCGTCTTTCACCCCATCACCCCAAATCCCATCACCCCAACCTGTAATTTAAACTTGATGCAAATTTCACCTTGGGTTGTGTCAGAATGACAGATGAACCACCCGGATTCCGCCAACATGCATCGAACATCCATTCATCAGCCTGCAGACGAGGATGACTCTGTTCCACTCTCAGGGTGAGTCTGTACAGACTGATGTGGTTACCACAAACTCTGGTACACTTGGAGCAGAAGGTGGTCATGGGAAGAAGTGGGTGGGGCATTGGTGTGCCAACATGCTCCTTTTTCCTGGTTTCCACTTATTCCCGATGGCAACTCTTGAGGTGCTCCACACCTTTGCGGATGGTACTCCTGCATTTTGCATGGTCTTGGGTCAATGATTTCCATGTGTCTGTGGGAATGCCACACTTTTAACAGTGCCATGCTTGCTAAGTTAGCAGCCTTAGAATCCCTACAGTGTGGAAGCAGACCATTCAGCCCATTGAGTCCACATCAGTCCACCCGACCTGTGTGCCTGAATTTCTCATGGATGCCCAGGCTAATCCAGCTAGCCTGCGCACTGGGTGGGCAAACTAGCGTGGCCAAACCACCTAACCTGCACATCTCCGAAGGAAACCTGAGCACCCAGAGGGAACCCACACAGACATGCAGAGAATGAGATTGTCCACCTGAGGGTGGAATCGAACCTGGGTACTTGGCACTGTGAGGCTGAAGTGCTAACCACCAAGCCAACATGCCACCTTGGTTCTTATTTGCTAAAGAACTGGGATGGGACTTGAACCCAGGACTGTGTGCTTCAAAGGTGTGCTATGCCTAACTACTTGCCACAGATGCATCAAGCAAAATACATTGCAATGACAACATAGTTGATAAGCCCAACATGTGTTTAATAACAATGAATTATCTTATGATGCTGTTTAGTCAAGCCATTATATGCAGGAGGCTTTACTAATAATCAGTACCTGAGTTTCAAAATAAGTCTCAAACGTAGAGTTACAAGATGCTGAATTAATATCAGGTAAGGGACTGATTAGTTTTGAAAATACCAGTGATGTAATCACAATTAGTGAGGATTTGTGAATCGTCAATAATATCCTAAAGAAAACACAAAAGATCATTTTCAAAAATTACATTGAATTTACAACATAAAAGATGTGATTGGCCCATGACAGAATTCAAGAGGGAATTCAGGGGACGTTTCTGTATAATGAGTGCTGAGGATCTGGAACTGATTTCCACAGGGTTGAGGTGAATTTAAGAGATTAGATACCCAACAGTATGGAAACAGACCCTTCAGCCCAACAAGTCCACACCAACCCTCCAAAGTGTAACCCACCAACCTACATTTACCCCTGACTAATGCATCTAACACGATGGGCAATTTAGCATTGCCAATTTATCTGATCTACACATCTTTTGCATCGTGGGAGGAAACCCACATAGACACGGGGAGACTGTGCACACTCCACAAAGACAGTCCCCCTAGGTAGGAGTCGAACCCAGGTCCCTGGCACTGTGAGGCAGCAGTGTTAACCACTGAGCCACCGTGCTACCCAGAGGAAGCTGGATAAACAACACAAGGGTGAAAGAGCCAGTAGATACACAGACAGGGTACAACAAGGAGGGAAGGTTCAAGGGAAGCCTCTTTCTGTACTTTGTTTTTATTTTGTCATGGGATGTGGATGTCACTGGTGAGAATTAATTATAATGACATTGGGCGGTTAAGAGTCAACCATATTGTTGTAGGTCTGGAGTCACATGTAGTCCAGACCGAGTGAGGACAGCAGATTTCCTTCTTTAAAGGACATTAATGAGCCAGAGGGTTTTTCTTTTAACTGACATCATCAATGGTTACACAGTCATCATTAAGGTGGTTGTTTTGCTCCATATATATTTTTGAGAATTCAAATTTCACCATCTGCCATGGTGGGGTTTAAACTCATGTCCCTAGAACTTTGTTTTAAAGTTCCAGATCACTAGATTACTATACATCACAGCCTACCCCAGAGTTCAAGTTACAGAGATAGTGCTACCTAATCTGCCTTGTTAGATGATGTGGTTTTACGTTCTAGAAAATTACGTTCTACCTTCGTATCATCTGTAACAATAATGTGATGGTAATGACCTGAGATGTGCTGCCTATGGAGCAGAGGGTGAATCGAAGTGGAAAAGATGAATGATTTCAAAAGAAAATTGGATAGACATTTCTTGACAGATATATGATAGACAACAAATTGAGGGATACAGATTCTATCCATTGAGGCAAAAGATTTCTAGTTTGGAATGGCATCATGTGTAGGTGCAGTCTTTGTGGGCCGAAGGGCCTGTTCCTATGCAGTACTGTTCTTTGTTTATTCCTTGACATTTGAAGGAAATAAACATGCAGGAACTAGGGGGATAGAGCAGAGAAATGAGATTGAGTGATTGCTCTGCAAAGAGCTGGCATGAACATGATGGGCCGAATGGCAGCCCCAATGAGCTGTTATAACACAATAATCTGTCCTCATTACTCTTAACTAGTTTGGAGTAGTAAAAATAAGTTCCTTTCTCTCAATGGTTTGCCTTAACAAAATGTGAGTTCCCCTACAGACAAAGCAAAAATATGTTTATATTTTCTGAAATACGGTGGCCATTAACAGCGACTGTTTCTATATGAGCAAACCATTGAAGATCAATGAGCATCAACATGAAAGACCAGTTAGTTGGAATTATTGTTCCAGTGCCTCTTTCTTTGGCAGCAGACTGAACAGTTATCCTAATGAGAATTCCACATTGCACTGTTGGAATAATTATTGGACCCTCAAGACTCATACGTTAAGAGGTAAAAACAATGACTGCAGATGCTGGAAACCAGATTCTGGATTAGTGGTGCTGGAAGAGCACAGCAGTTCAGGCAGCATCCAAGGAGCTTCGAAATCGACGTTTCGGGCAAAAGTTAAGAACCTGGCATTAGAATGCCCCAAAATTCACGGCTAACTCAGAATTCTGCTCAGCAAACTTCACATAAGCAGTGTGGAAATGATGCCCTGTAGTCTCCACAGTTTGTATTTTAATAATAGCTGAGAATGGATTATCTTTCCCTCTTGTATTCGAGAATAAAAAGCAGTCTGTCCATGTTGGCAAATGTTGCGCAAAGACACTTTAACCTAGACAGCTCAACATGATAGAAACAGTCTGATTAATACAGATAGATCTTTCCTGGATTCCTTGTTTAAACTCAATACATCTCCCCAGCTGAGCACATTACAACAGTCCTGCTTTTTTCAGATTCACATTCACTTTGGTCCCTTCAGCTAGTGCAGTCTTAAAGAGATGGACAAAATTATTGGAAACCTTGTTTTTTTGGTGTTATGTCGTGGATGTGATTTGTGTTTGAAAAATAATTAGCATTCAACTTTTTATCAATAACAGGACAGAAATATTTTGGTGCTTGGAGTAGGTACATCAATGAATTAAAAGAAATTTGGACAGGCACTTTTTCTTTAGTTTATTGGATGTTTGTAGCACTGGCTGACCTAATTGTTTTCCTGTCCTAATTGCCTTGGAGAATATGGTGAGGAGTTGCCTTCTTGAACCACTGCAGTCCATTTGGTGTAGGGCCACCCACAATGCTGTTAGTGAGGGAGTTCCAGGATTTGGACCTACCAACACTGAAGGAACAGAGATATATTTCCAAGTCAGGATGGTGAGTGGCTTGAATTGGAACTTGCAGGTGGTGGTGTTCCCATATAACTGCTGCCCTTAATCTTTAATATAGTAGAGAACGAGGGTTTGCAAGCTGTCTGAGGAGCCTTGGTGAGTTTGTGCAGTACATCTTCAAGATGGTACACACTGCTGCTATGGAGCACCAATGGTGGAAGGAATGAATGATTGTGGATGTGGATATCAGTGAAGTGAACTGATTTGTCCTGGATGGTGTCAAGCTTCTTGAGTGTTGTTGGAGCTGCACCCATCCAGCAGAGTGGGGAGTATTCCATCATGCTCCTGACTTGTGCCTTGTTGATGATGGACAGGCTTTGGGAGTCAGGAGGTGAGTTACTCCCTGCAGAATTCATTGCCTGTAATCAGTTCTTATAGCTACAGTGTATATATGGTTAGCTCAGTTTCAGGTCACCAGGATATTGATGGTGGGGGATTCAGTGATAGTAACACCAGTGAATATTAAGGGGGCGCGATGATTAGATTTTCTCTTATTGGAGATGGTCACGGTCTGGCACGTGTGGCATGAATGTTTCTCAAAGAAACAAACTTGGAAGTTTCCAGGTATAGGGCAGTGGGGCTTATTGGATTGTACTGTGTACAGCCAGCTGAGACTTAATGGGTGAAATGACCTCATTCTTCATGAAGTGCCTTTAACATAGTGTAACATCCCATGGTACTTCAGGAGAATTGCTCTCCTTAACTTCAAGCAATTCATGTGAACTTTTACATCATACGTAAAATTATACAGGACTTGAGAACATAGGAAACAGAAGCACGGGTGAGTCATTCAGCCCCTCAAGCTTTTGTGCCATTCAACTAGATTGTGACTAATCTCCTACCTCAATGCCATTTTTCTCAGAATAATGTCAAAATAATGGGTCGTTCTTGTAAGACAGAGATGAGGAGGAATTTCTTCTTTGAAAGGGAAGTGAAATTATGGCATTCTTTACCAGACAGTGCTGTCAAGGTTGGGTCATTAAGCATATTCAAGATTCAAGATAGACAGATTTTTCATCAGTAAGGGAATCAAGGATAATGGGGAAAAGGCAAGAAAGTGGAGTAGAGAATTACTGGATTATCAATGGCCTCATTGAATGTGGATCAGATTCAATGAGCTGAATGGTCTTCTTCTGCTCCTGTATCTCATGGTCCTGCACTATACTTTTGTCCCTTGATACCTTTAATGTCTAGAATTCTCTATTTTTAACGTAGTCAGTGACTGTGCCTCCCCAGCCTCTGTTGTAGAGAGTACAGGCTTACATCACAAAAACAGGCCAAATGGTCCATCAGGTCTGTACCAATCTTATATAAGTCCTTGCACCCTCTTCTGCTAAGCATAGAATTTCAGGGCCAACATAGGGAACCTTGGTGTAATGTCTGAGTTGTTGACAATGATGAAGTGAAGAATGCTGCACTATGTTTTCAGAGCTACATCACGGGCTGTCAAAAATTACAAATGCAGTGTGGATTCACAGCGGACAGATTCATCCTTATGAAAAATTGGTGCTTGTGTGCATACCATGGTTCATAAATGGACTGTAAAAGCAGTAAAGGTAACATGGTCAAAGCAAAGACAAGCACCTCTGTGTCATCAGTCAATAACTAGTTAATGATTGCTTTTTTTTTTCTGAAATGTTCCAGACAAAGCAGCTGATGGTCTTAAGTATATCCTTTCGAAACATCTCTCATGAATAAACTGGTTCTGTGAAACACATACAACCGGCCAATTTAATTAGCACTCAAGGGATCACATCAGATTGCTGTGACTTCTGATAAGTGTGGTGTTCCTGATCTCACATTTGTCAATCTCTGGGCTTCAGTTGATCCCTCCCAACTTCCCACAGACAACCTGTGGACACAGGATTTACAAATTATCTGCAGATTTTCCATCTGGCTTTCCTCTCACTTCCTTTATAAGGCTAATCTATTTTTCATGTGTGATTCATAAGGTTTACGATGACCTGGAAATGATTATCTTTGTTTGTTTTGGACTTCAGATGCCTTTTATCTTGTGAGCAGGTGGCAAATTTTATTAACCCTATTTACTTATTTTGGCAAAATCCCCTCAATTCAGAGCAAATCTGTTAAAATATTCATCACTTTCTGTACTTTAAGCCAAACACCCCCAACTTCACCAACTCATTCAAATTATGGACTTTTCTCACTCTAAAACATTCAGAGAACTCCCCCCCCACCCCCCCCCCCAACACTTTGAGACCATTCTTTGGTCTCAAAGCCAGAATTGAACACGTTGCTCCAGATGAAACCTCAAAGCGAATTGGATATTTTGACTCCTAGAATCCATACATTGTCAAAATGGGCCATTTTGCCCATTGAGTTCAGATTGACCCTCTCACTCAGACCTGACCCCTACCCTATCCCTGTAACCCTGCATTTCCCATGGCTAATCCACCTAGCCTGTGCATCCATGGACACTATAGACGATGTAACATTGGTAATCCACCTTACCTGCACTTCTTTGGACAGGCAGGGAACAGATTCAGTCATGGTTTTCAATATGGAATTGAATAAGCATTGAAGAGGAAAGATTTACAGGGGCTGCAGGAAAAAAAACAGTTCGGCAGGACGTCTGAGTTGCTCTAAAAGACAGTCAGCATAAACCCAATGATCTGAAGTGTCTCCTATCATTCTAATTACACACTGGATAGCTTTTCTATATTTTTCATAGCTTTTAACTAAATGTAACTGCACTCCCAGGCCTTGTCCCTACACCCCTCTTAAAATCTTGGTTTACTGTAAATACTCATGAATCAGTGAGTCAACCTCTTATTTTTGAGTAGAGCATCCACTGATTCTCGTACATGTGTTTAAATTGACCCCCAAATCCTTCAGTGCCCTAATATCATGCTCATTTTTAGGAGCTTGCTCAGTGGGAAAAGATCCGTTTTTTAAAAAAAAAAATATTTTCATAATTGCTCTTTTCTGATCGAAATATCGAAAATGCCCACAAGAGAGCCCCGGGTCAACCATTCTATTCAGCACCATGGCCAGCAGCCCATTGCAGTGCAGATGACAATGGCTCCGTCGGCGAAAGTGAGGCCTAGGTAAAAACAATGACTGCAGATGCTGGAAACCAGATTCTGGATTAGTGGTGCTGGAAGAGCACAGCAGTTCAGGCAGCATCCGAGGAGCAGCAAAATCGACGTTTCGGGCAAAAGCCCTTCATCAGGAATAAAGGCAGTGAGCCTGAAGCGTGGAGAGATAAGCTAGAGGAGGGTGGGGGTAGGGAGAAAGTAACATAGAGTACAATGGGTGAGTGGGGAAGGAGATGAAGGTGATAGGTTAAGGAGGAGAGGGTGGAGTGGATAGGTGGAAAAGGAGATAGGCCGGTAGGACAAGTCATGGGGACAGTGCTGAGTTGGAAGTTTGGAACTAGGGTGAGGTGGGGGAAGGGGAAATGAGGAAACTGTTGAAGTCCACATTGATGCCTTGGGGTTGAAGTGTTCCAAGGCGGAAGATAAGGCATTCTTCCTCCAGGCATCTGGTGGTGAGGGAGCGGCGGTGAAGGAGGCCCAGGACCTCCATGTCCTCGGCAGAGTGGGAGGGGGAGTTGAAATGTTGGGCCACAAGGCAGTGTGGTTGATTGGTGCGGGTGTCCCGGAGATGTTCCCTAAAGGGCTCTGCTAGGAGGCGCCCAGTCTCCCCAATGTAGAGGAGACCGCATCGGGAGCAACGGATACAATAAATGATATTAGTGGATGTGCAGGTAAAACTTTGATGGATATGGAAGGCTCCTTTAGGGCCTTGGATGGAGGTGAGGGAGGAGGTGTGGGCACAGGTTTTGCAGTGAGGACTGCACATGCTCTAGATTAGAGTCGAGAGTGTGTTGCTAGAAAAGCACAGCAGGTCAGGCAGCATCCGAGGAGCAGGAGAATCGACATTTCTGGCAAAAGCCCTTCATCAGGAATGAGGCTGGGAGCCTTGGGGTGGTGAGATAAATGGGAGGAGGGTGGTGCTGGGGGGAAGGTAGCTGAGAGAGCAATAGGTGGATGGAGGTGGGGGTAAAGATGATAGGTTGGAGGGGAGGGTGGACAGGTGGAACGGGTCATGAGGGTGGTGTTGTGCTGGAAGTTTAGAACTGGGATAAGGTGGAGGGAAGGGAAAATGAGCAATCTGGTGAAATCCACATTTATGTCATGGGGTTGGAGGATCCCAAAGCAGAAGATGAGGCATTCTTCCTCCAGGTGTCGGTTGATAAGAAAGTGGTGAAGGACAAGGCCCAGGACCTGCATGTCCTTGGCAGAGTGGGAGGGAGAGTTGAGGTGTTCGGCCACAGGGCGGTGGGGTTGGTTGGTGCAGGTGTCCTGGAGATGTTCTCTGAAGCTTTCTGTGAGTAGGCATCCTGACTCCCCAATGTAGAGGAGATCGCATCAGGAGCAACGGATACAGTAAATAACGTGTGGAAGTGCAGGTGAAATTTTGATGGATGTGGAAGACTCTTTTGGGGCCTTGGATGGAGGTGAGGGGGAAGGTGTGGGCGCAGGTTTTGCAATTCCTGCGGTGACAGAGAAAGGTGCTTGGAGGGGAGGGTGAGTTGTTGGAGGGCGTGGACCTGACAAGGTAGGAATGGTCTTTACGAAAAGTGGATAGGATTGAGGAGGGAAATATATCTCTGGTGGTGGGGTCTTTTTGTAATTGGTGGAAATGGCAGCGGATGATGTGATGTGTACGGAGTTTGGTGGGGTGGAAGGTGAGGACCAGGGTGGACCAGGCCTTGTTGCAGTTGGGGTGGGGTTTGAGGATAGAGGTGTGGGAAGTGGATGAGATGTGCTGGAGGGCATCATCAACCACGTGGGAGGGGAAATTGTGGTCTTTAAAGAAGGAGGCCATCTGATGTGTTTTGTGGTGAAACTGGTCCTCCTGGGAACAGATGTGGCAGAGGTGGAGCGATTGGGAATGTCAAACGTTCCCAGCTGAATTCATGACCATGGCCAGCAGTTGGTGTAAATGGGAGACAGTAAGGACTGCAGGTGCTGGACGTCACAGTCAATAGATATGGAGCTGGAAGAGCACAGCAGATCAGATGGCATCCAAGAAGCATCAAAGCCAATGTTCATGCTGAAACCCATTACCAGAATTGGTGTAAGATGTCTTTCTCAGCTGTTCCCTGCTAGCAGTCTTTCAAGGTAAAAACAATGACTGCAGATGCTGAAAACCAAATACTGGATTAGTGGTGCTGGAAGAGCACAGCAGTTCAGGCAGCATCCAACGAGCAGCGATGATTTCGCTGCTCGTTGGATGCTGCCTGAACTGCTGTGCTCTTCCAGCACCACTAATCCAGCAGTCTTTCAAGGCAGCTCCAAAGACCCAAGCTGGTTTTCAACCCCACAAAAGAATTTCACACACATGAACCAATGTCCTCAAAAACAGAGCCTGAAAGATCAGCCTCAAAATCATAACTTTTACATGGGGGTGTGTGATAATATCGCTTCTATGGCATCTCCTCATCTTCCTTCCAAATTACGTCACATCTCAATTCTTTGCATTGAATTTCATTTTCAAGGACTCAGTCCTAAAGCGTCTGTTTCTTTTCTGGAATACTGCTTGAGGGATAAAGATGGGCCAGTACCACTGGGCAGAATTCCCCTGCTCTCCTGTGTGCAGTTCTGTGAGAGTTTTTACAGGGCTGTGAGGAACTGGCTGATATCTCCAAGCAAGCAGTGTTTCTCATTGGGCTGTCAGAGCAGATTTACTTTTGTGCTCAAATCTGGAAGGATTTGAACTGGGATGACTGGCTATCCTTGGGGTATCCTCTATTTGAAGCCCATGTCCTGCTGGGATACTGTGTAGAAATGCAGATACATAGAAAGTAGGAGCAGGAGGAGGCCATTCAGCCCTCTGCCATTCGTTATGATAACTCGGTAGCGTCTTCCCACTTTACACCATACCCTCTGATTTATTCAGCTAACTATATCTAACTCTTTCAATTTTTGGTCTCAATTGCTTTCTGTGGTCGTGGATTCCACAGGCTTACCACTCCAGGTGAAGAAATTTCTCCTCATCTCAGTCCTAAATGGGCTACCCCATGTTCTTTAAATGTTTATCCCTGATTCTGAACTCCCTGGTCCATCCTCTGTTTAACCTGTCTAATTCTAGCACTTACAATCTCAACGTACCCACATTTCTAACCCCCCCCCCCCATGTTTATTGTCTCAACATCCGCAACATGACCACACTCGAGCTGCCAGCCTCCTAATCTTATAATCCAAACACTCCCCATGCCATTACAACCCCAGCATCACTTGGCCTCACACATAAAGCCACAACACTCCCACTAGCCCCACTCCAACAGCAACCCCATTCCTACAGATCCAGCAACCCCCCCATCCCCCCCCCCCACGCCCCTTCATTCTGGTAGCTGCAGCAGTTCCATGCTCCCTCCCTCTGCCCACCACCTCCCACCCCACCCCACCCCCTACACCCCTTTCCCAACCTCAACCCACACCCAGCTCGGTCAAATGCTAAACTGTCCCACAACTGATTGTCCAAGAGTTGGCCATGTTGATTTGAGCTCCAACTTCATGACACAGAAAGGTTGCTCCTTTGCAAAGGTTAATTTTGCTTTTCTGAGCACCTCATCAGGAAAGTTGGGAATTCAGCTCGGTTCTGTCTTTACATGATATACACATGCATTTTCATAGCCCATCAGGTGGAAAGGAGGTTGTGTAGGTTGTTTTAGCTTGTCTCTTATTTGCAATGGAGCACAAAACAGCTGGGCATTCATTTATAGCTAAAGCAATATTGTCATAATGACTTGCAATCAGAATGCTATAGGGCACTTGCTGATCTCAAAAGACAAATTCAGTTTCAATTTGATCCACTCTTTCTGTTAGTGTTCATATCCTTTAGTCATGCTTTGCACACAAATCTGTTTTAAATTTCACCCAATATATCTAGTGCTAGAATTGCAGTGCAGTTTATCTGGTCTCCTGTTGGCACTAGCAGGGGTTTGTCAAAACTTGCGCAGAAGTAGTATTAATGATCATTCATGCAGTTCCTTCTTAGTTTCCTACAATCTGCCAGTGAAATTGCAGTGAGAGATTGGGAGAATCCCCTGTGGAGAGACCATGCGATAATGTATACAGGTTATGGCTCAGATTTTTGAACACATTGTCAAAGGAAGATCTAGATATTAGAATTCAAGGGGTAACAGTCATTGAATCAAAGCATTGGCTATGTTGATTAGGTTTCAAATGAGGGAGCCCAACATGAGGTATTTTTCTGGCAGTATATTGTTACACTGAGGCTGGAAGCAGGCAGTGCCATTTTAGTCTCACTACTCCATGAGTCACAACATAACATCAAAATATATTTCCCAGTTACCAAGATAGCCAATTAAGTGCATTATCTCTATCAGGTTTTAAATAAAATGGCCTATCATCTGGATTTCTTTAATAAATGCAAAAAATGTTTTTGCCATCAAAACAAAATATATTCAATGAAGATGTAATGACTGGTTAATGTACTCAGTTGTGTGTATGTGATGTATAAATGCTTATTCTTGTAAATAACCCAAGCATGCACACAAATATTTCAGTATAAGAGGGAAACACATAGATTTCTCTCTCTGCAGAAGTTCACTCTTCCACTAAGAAATTATAAGACACATTTTCCAACCATTATGGTTACTCTTGAAGGCAATAGGAATAAAGGTTGTGTCTGGAACCTTGGCAGACACAGATTGCTCAGAAAGTACAACATTGAGGAGTTCCTGCAATTACTCGTTCAAAGGACCCAAGTGAACTCAACAACATTTTTTTTTAAAGGTGCAGGTGTGACCAGCTGGGCAATCCTTCCACACTGGCTTCTTTACCCCAACTAATTCCAGATACAAGATCATTCTTTATCTAGTCACTGTTCGAAACAGTCCCTTAGGGATCGATAGCAGAACAAATGGTTATCACTAGTTATTTGAATCGGGGGGTGGGGGTGGATTTTATCGTTATTTTGTTATTTTGTCAAATAAACTGTTATTTTGTCAAATAAAATGCCTTAATCATGCCCTCTCACAAAAGTGTTTCCATTACATCTTTAGAAAGATAGGAGAAATATTTATGAGACTATATATGAGTGTCAATGCTATCCATCTTAAATCACAAGGGAGTTCTAATGTCAAACCCCAGGTTTCAATATTGTATCATATAAAGGGACCGAAGGGGCAACTTTTTCACACAGAGGGTGGTACGTGGATGGAATGAGCTGCCAGAGGAAGTGGTGGAGGCTGGTACAATTGCAACATTTAAAAGGCATCTGGATTATGAATTGGAAGGGTTTGGAGGGATATGGGCCAGGTGCTGGCAGGTGGGACTAGATTGAATTGGGATATCTGGTCGGCATGGACGGGTTGGACCAAAGGGTCTGTTTCTATGCTGTACATCTCTATGGTACTATGACTAGGTGTTGGGTTAGATGAGCACATGCCTGAACATATGACACTCAGGCCACTTGTGTGAGTGGGCAAAGCAATTGCATTCAAAATTTGACTAAGGCTTTAAGAGCATTTTTTTTTAATAAGATAGCAATAAGTCACAATTGATTATTCTTTTAAAAGCAAAATTTAAGGGTTTTCACTGCATTTCATAGCACTCTCCAATCTGGGTCATGATGTTGTATGTTTGCTTTCTATGCCAAGTTTACAGGTTGGTTTTGTTACTTAGCTAGAGTCATTGTCATACAGCATGAAAACAAACGCTTCGGTCTGACTAGTCCATGCTGACCATGTTCCCAAACTCCTACCTGCGTGCATCTGCCCCATATCCCTCCAAACCTTTCCTACTTGTGTACTTGTCCAAATGGCCCATGTTGATGATATGTTGGACTGCAGACAGGTCTGACTCATTGAAGTAACTGTTAAAAGTTGTCATATGAAATTCCGTGATTGCAATTATGTAGTGGTTAAGTTAAATGAGCCAAACAGTCTGTATTTATATTGAATTAATTATAATATGAAAAAGAAGATTTAATTCATTGAAGCTGTTATGATACCGTGCTGAATCCCTCTATTAATTAAACCAAATACCCAGAAAAGCTAGCCTATAATTGTAATCTTTTAAAATATGCATGAAGAGAACTCCCTAATTCCACTATTTAAAGAAAATAATATTAATTTATGCTTTAACTCTAAAAGTGAACATTAAACAACAACTATTCACAACTCTAAGCCCCGTTTTCTCTTAATTGCTTATTATCAGCTTCCAAGTCTATAACAATATACTGTTCCAATAAAACACTTAGTAAAATTACATCGACTTAATTTCAAATCCATACAGCTGCTGCTTTCATCGGTGTCTTTCTTCTTCCAGCTGAAGATCTCCCTGGGTCATCTTCCTTCTTTTTTACTGTGAAGTTGTTCCATATGAAAAAGGTGCTTTTGACAGAGAGTGTTTCAATCTTCTGGGTCTGTCACTCTCTCTCTCTCTCTCTCGAAGACAGTTACTCTGTTGATGGCAGTTCCTCTGTCTGACTTTCAAGCTGCCTGCCTTTTTTTTTATACCCCTAACATCAAACTGTCTCATTGGTTTGATGCTGGCAAAACAATAAATTCAAACTCGATTGGGTTTTGGTATCCTGGGGCATAATTTAAACTGGTTGGTTAATTTGAATTGCTGTCAAAACAGCAACCAACTCAGATATCCATTTCATGGCCAAATGCTACATATCGTCAATTTTCCAGTACCCTCTGAGACTGTTAGCTAGTCATATGAGAGGTGCTTGTAAGCTCTCAGTGCAAAACAGCATTCACTTTCTCTTAAAGATACATTACACGCCTTCAACTTCACAACAAAGTCAACACTTTCAAGGAAAGTGCAACATTTGCATCAAATCCTTTAACTTCCAGAGGAAGTTAGGAGGCCATCAGTTTAATTTCCAAAATATGGTTTTCCCAACCTCTCAGACAGTCAGGCAATTGTCACCAATATGCAGTTTAGATGATGAGATCTTGATGAAGGTAACCAAACTCTGCAGGCATGAGGCAACTGAGCCTGGATGTCCTGAGGTGTACTGGCTGTTTACGTGTGTCAAAGGCTGGCTTTGTTTAGTCTTTTCACAAGAATGATAACGTACAGTTCACGCATAGCTCCAAGCCAGGTTGGACCAGGCAAGTAGCAGAAGCTGCAGCTAAAATATTACTGCATGCTTGCATGTAGTGATGGATGGTGAGGGAGCAGGCAGCCTTCAAGTGATGCAGACTGAGTGGCAGTGAGGGACTTGCTGTGGGATGGACATGATCAGCAAGATCACTCCACACTCCTCAAGCTTTAGACCTATGCTTTAATCTGTGACTTTTCCATCCAGACATGAATATGCAAATATGCAAATTAGGAATAGGAGTAGAACATTAAGCCCCTCAAACCTGCTCCACTGTTCAATAAGATAATGGCGGATCCGTTTGTGTTTCAAATTCTATGTTTCCATCCAGCACTATTAACCCTTGAATCTCCAGCTAAACAGAAACCTGTTTGCCAAAATATTAATGATACTGCCTCCACTGTCTCTGAGGTAGAGGGCTTCAAAGTCATACAATGCTCAGAGGGAAAATTTCCCCTAATCTCTCTCCTAAAAGGATGAACCCTGATTTTAATACCATGCCTCCTAGTTATAGATTTGCCCACAGGAGGAATTATCCTTTCCATGTCCACCTCGTCAAGACTATTCAGGATTTTATACACTTCAATTAATTTCCCCCTCAGTCTTCTACACTCCCAGTGGAAGTGGTCTCAATCTGTCCAACTGTCCTCATAACTTCCTTCCCACCTATCTGCTCCACCCTCTTCTCTGACCTATCACCTTTATCCTGCCTCCATTTACTTATCACACTCTCAGCTATCTTCCCCTCCCAGCCCCACCCCCTCTCCCATTTATCTCTCCACCCCCTTAGCTCACAGCCTCATTCCTGATGAAGGGCATTTGCCCAAAATGTTGATTCTCCTGCTCCTCGGATGCTGCCTGACTTGCTGTGCTTTTCCAGCACCACACCCTCGACTCTAATCTCCAGCATCTACTGTCCTCACTTTCGCCTGTCCTCATAAGACTACCCATTCATTCCATGTATCAATGTAAACCTACTCTGAACCATTTCCAATCCACTTATACCCTTCCTTGAACCAGGGGACCAAAACTGCACCTCGTAATTGAGTTGCAGTCTCAGTACTGTAATATATAACTGAAGTGTAACATACTTACCTTTTATGTTCAATTCCTCTCATAATAAAGAAGAGCATTCCATTAGCCTTCTTAATTGCTTGCTATACTTGTGTACTCACATTTTGTGATGCATATGCTGGAACATCCAGATCTCTCTGCCCCATAGAATTCTGCAATTACTTTTCTGTTTAAATAAAGCTTTTTTTTTATTCCTCATGCAAAAATGAACAACTTCACATTTTCCCACATTCCATTCCATCAGCCAAATATTTGCCACTCAGACCTATCTTTATCCAACTGCAAATTCCTTATGTCTTCTTCACAATATAGTTTCCTACTTACCTTCGTGTAATCTGCAAACTTGGCTAACATGCTGCTACTCCCCTCATCGAAGTCATCATTATAAATTGTAAAAAGCCGAGGACCCTTCAGGACTTTACTCATCACATCCTGCAAATCTGGAAAAGAAAACTGCATACTCTCTGTTTTCTGCTACTCAGCCAATCTACTATCCATATGAATGTGTTAACAAATTCACCATGAGCTCCTCCTTTGTATTATGATGTGGCACATTGTCAAACGCCTTCTGGAAATTCACGTGCGTTAGCACTGCTGCCTCACAGCGCCAGAGACCCGGGTTCAATTCCCGCCTCAGGCAACCGTCTGTGTGGAGTTTGCACATTCTCCCCGTGTCTGCGTGGGTTTCCTCCGGGTGCTCCGGTTTCCTCCCACAGTCCAAAGTTGTGCAGATTAGGTGAATTGGCCATGCTAAATTGCCCACAGTGTTAGGTGAAGGGGTAAATGTAGGGGAATGGGTCTGGGTGGGTTGCTCTTCGGAGGGTCAGTGTGGACTGTTTCCACACTGTAAGTAATCTAATCTAATCTGCAGGTTCCCCTTTATCCACTGCATATGTTCTTCTATCAAACAGCTCTAGTAAATTGGTTAAAAGTGATTTCTCTAACATAAAACCAAGCTGAATCTTCCCAGTTTTTCTATAACTTCTCATATGTTTGATTCTAGCACCTTGCATTTTGTTGAGTCATTTGGGTAACATGTAACATTTCTTCAGATAGAATGAAATAAAAAGAAGTCTTGAGAGTGGGAGAGTTGGATTGGGTGTTGGAATGGACTTGGCTGGAGATTTGTGTGGTATATCCGAACAGTAAATATCGGACATTATTGGTAGAAGATAACAGTAGATGGGGTGGCAGTTCTTGACTTAGATTGGGTGAAACTAAGAATAGGAAGGGGTTAAAAATATCATTTTTGACACTTATTTGTCACTCCTCATGACCATTACATATCGCTGTTCGTGACCGTTTATACATCACTGTTCGTGACCGTTTATACATCACTGTTCGTGACCGTTTATACATCACTGTTCGTGACCGTTTATACATCACTGTTCATGACCAGTATACATCTTAAAGTAGTCAGTGAAGGACTTCTGAGGAGTGATTGCTTTGTAATGTAGGAGATGTAGCATTCAATTTGTAGACAGTAAACTCCCCCCACAAACACCATGATATTAGCCAGGGCTTTGTGTGATGTTACTGGAGGGGTTGATATTGACCAGCATGAATCCCTGATCTTGCTTGCAACAATTGTAGTGGGATCTTTGACATCCACCTGGACAGGAAAATGCAGTCTCACGCCTATCAGACATCTGGGTGCACTATAAGGAAAGTACAGATCCAACAGACACC
The DNA here is from genome assembly GCF_047496795.1 of Chiloscyllium punctatum. Classification (NCBI taxonomy): domain Eukaryota; kingdom Metazoa; phylum Chordata; class Chondrichthyes; order Orectolobiformes; family Hemiscylliidae; genus Chiloscyllium; species Chiloscyllium punctatum. The sequence continues at coordinate 57,895,544 of NC_092784.1, forward strand.
AGTCCCTGAGTAGATCAGGGAAATTGAAGGGTTCTAATGGAAGAGGAGATGTGGAACAGGGAGAGACGTCAATATTAATTGACACCTTCTGAGAGCAAGTCAATAGAGTCATGTTTAACTGTTTGTTTACAGTGAGTTTATCGGTATATCTTATCGACAGAACACTGAATTGTTCAACTGTCAGCCTCTGTTGGCTTCTTAGACTTGGAGGGGAACAGGAATTAGTTAAGATCGTGAAAGCAAGTATCATCCCATTGTTTGAAGCTGAGGAAATGAGCTTGACATGTGCTTATCACTATTTAACATGAAATCCACTTCATTTTAAATTTTGCTTCTTCCAGCCCTCTCCTTTGCTACGTCCTGAACATTGTCCCCTGCTCCTTGAGCGTAGTAGTGGTTTCATTCAGGTGGCTTGGTGGCTCAGTGGTTAACTCTGCTGCCTCACAGCACCAGGGAGCCAGGTTCAATTCCACTGTCAAATGACTGTGTGTGTGTGGTGTTTGCACATTCTCCCCGTGTCTGCATGGGTTTCCTCTGGTTTCCTCCCACAGACCAAAGATGTGCAGGTTAGCTCCACTGGCCATGCTAAACTGCCCTTAGTATCCAGGGATGTGCTGGCTAGGTGGATTAGCCATAGGAGGTACAGGGTTACAGGGATAGGGTGGGATGCTGTTTGGATGGTCAGTGTGATCTTGATGGGCTAAATGACCCGCCTCTAGGAATTCTGTGAGATCTGTCATTGCATTGGAGAAGGTATCAATGTGATTTAGCATAAAGGATTGATGAAATGGTAGAATCACAACGATGGTTGAAGCTTATAAAGAGGCTATTTGGCCCTTCCTGTCAATGCCAGTGCTCTGAAGGAGCAAAACACGCAATGCTGTGGAGGGGGGAGGAGGACAGAAATGGTTCAGACACTTATGCCCATTAATGCATAAATATCTCCTTTTTTTATATTCACTCATGAGACATGGATCTCATTGGCTGGGCCAGAATTTATTGCCTGTCCCTAGTTGCCCTTGAGAAGGTGGTGGTGAGCTGCCTTCTTGAACTACTGCAGTCCAATCGCCATGAGGGATTTTTGCGCATGGAGGTCTCACATTTTGCTTAATGTAGGGAATTTGTGACTTTATATTTGGGATCTTGCAATAGTGCATTACTATTTTCATTTGTTAGTCTTGGTATCTATATCTGGTTGCCAGACCAAATGGGTGGACATCTAGGGTCTTGCCAATTGGTGTGGTATCATTGACACTGAAGCCCAACAGTGAAAGAACAAAATCTCAGCAGGTCTGGCAGCATCTGTGGAGACTGCAGAAGAAAGTTAACGTTTCGAGTCTCATTTGAGTCTTCTTCTGACTCAAAACGCCAACTCTGCTTTTCTCGCTCCATGAACACTGCCAGACCTGCTGAGTTTCGATAGCACTTCCTTCTTCCAGCATCCGCAGTACTTTGATTTTTGTAAAACTAACAATTTGCGCGATGCATCGAATTATATAACTCCGAGACCCCCTGCGTCAGGAGACCCGGATTCAAGTCCCATCTGCTCCAGAGGTGTGTACTGACACCCCTGAACCAGTCGGTTGGAAATATCCACAGCTCTGAGACTGGGATTTCAGATTGCAGTGTCACGTTGACACCTTGAAGCTATTTCTCAATTACCTTCAGGTTAGGGAGTGATTTACAAAGAAGCACAAATAAGTGAAAAAAGTTCATGGAATGCAAATAGTGACAAAACCCAATTATTTAACTGCTTCCATAATTCCATACGGTATAGGAGCAAAATTAGGCCATTCAGCCCATCAAGTCTGCTTCACCATTTGATCATGACTGATATGTTTCTCAACCCCATTCTCCTGCCTTCTCCCTGTAACCCTTCACCTCCTTACTAATTAAGAACCTATCTATCTCTGTCTTAAAGACACTCAATAATTTGGCCTCTACAGCCTTCTGCAGCAATGAGTTCCACACATCAACCACCCTCTGGCTAAATAAATTCCTCCTCGTTTCAGTACTAAAGGGTTGTCTGTTCACTCTGAGGCTGTGCCCTCAATTCCTAGTCTCTCTCACTAATAGAGACATCTTCTCCACATCCAGGTCTCTTAGTATTCCGTAAGTTTCAATCAAATTCTCCCTCATCCTTCTAAACTCTATTGAGTATAGACTCAGAGTCCTCAAACTCTCCTCATATGGCAAGCCCTTTATCCCCAGGATCATTCTTGTAAACTTCCTGTGGACCTTCTCCAATGCCAGCGCACCATTCGTTCGATACAGAGCCCAAAGCCGCTTGCAATATTTCAAATGCGGTCTGACCAGAGCCTTATACAGCCTCAGCAGTACATCACTGGTCTTGTATTCCAGGTCTCTTGAAATTAATGCCAACATTGCATTTGCCTTCCCAACTGCCAACTGAGCCTGCATATAAAGAATCATGAACAAGAACTCCCAAGTCCCTTTGAACATCAGATTTCTGAGACCTTTCCCCGTTTAGAAAATTGTCAGCACCTCTATTCGTCCTGCCAGAATGTATAATCCCACACTTGCCCTTATTGTGCTCCATCTCTCACGTTTTTGCCTACTCTCTCGGCCTGTCTAAGTCCTTCTACAGCCTCCCCACTACCTCCACCTTTCTTTGTGTCATCTGAAAACTTAGCAACAATGCCTCAGTCCCTTTATACAGATCGCTAGCGTGAATAGTTGTGGTCCCAATACTAAGCTCCACTAGCCACTGGCTGCCATCTTGAAAAAGACCCTTTTATCTCCACTCTCTGCCTACTGCCAGTCAGCCATCTGCTATCCATGTTAGTACCTTTCCATTAACACCACGGGCTCTTACTCTATCAACAGCCTCCTGTGCGGCACCTTTACGAAGACCTTATCCAAATAGATCATGTTCACAGGCTCACCTTTGTCTAGTTTGATCATTGCCTTCTGAAAGAATTCCAGCAGATTTGTCAGGCATGACCTCTCCTTAACAAAGCTGTGTTGAGCCAGCCCTACTTCACCACGCATTTCCAAGTACTCTGCAATCCCATCCTTAATAATGAACTCTAAAATCTTACCAATGAATGAGGTCAGCCGAGGTGAAAGTGAGGACTGCAGATGCTGGAAGCTAGAGTTTAGATCAGAGTGGTGCTAGAAAAGCACAGCAGGTCAGGCAGCATCCGAGGAGCAGGAAACTCAATGTATCAGGAATAGAGGCCTAACCAGCCTTTAGTTTCCAGTCTTCCAGCCTCCCTCCCATCTTAAACAGGGTGTTACATTAGCCATTTTCCAGTCCTCTGGGGCCCTCCCCAACTCCACTGATTCCTGAAAGATCACCACCAATGCCTCTACAATCTCCTCAGCTATCTCCTTCAGAACCTTGGGGCATAGTCCTTCTGGTCTGGGTGATTTATCCACCTTCAGACTTTTCAGCTTCCCCAGCACCTCCTCCTTAGTGATGGCCGTCACACTCACCTCCTCCCCTTAATATGTTTCCCCTTCCTTGGGATGAATTGCTGCTGTGCTTCTGAATTACCCCTAGAAACTCCTGCCATAGCTGCTCCACTGTCTTGCCTGTTCGGGCCCCCTCTGGTCAGCTCCTTCCTCACATCTTTGTAGCTCCCTTTACTCAATTGCAATACCATTACATCTGATTCCAAATTCTCCCTCTCAGATCGTAGGGTGAAGTCTATCATATTATGGTCACTGCTCCCTCTGGGCTCCTTCACCTTCAGCTCTCCATCATTACACATCACTCATCCAGATTTGCCTGTTCCCTAGTGGGCTCTATCATAATCTGCTCCAATAATAACCTTCTCCTGTACATTTCACAAATTCCTTTTCTTGAGATCCACACCAACCTGGTTCTCCCAGTCCATCTGCATATTGACATCCCCCATGATTAATGTAATGCTGCCTTTTTTCCTTGCTTTCCTGCCTCCTGAACTATTTTCTCCCCCATGTCCTGACTATAGCTAAGAGGCCTGTACACAACTCCCATTTGGTTTCCTTTATCCCCTTGCAGTTTCTCAACTCCACCCACACAGATTTTGACCCTCCATCACTTCTTGCTCTTGACTTAATTTCATTTCTTGCTAACGAGACAAGGCCTCTTTTAATTTGGATTGGTTTGTCCCCCAATGCATCTTATGCGGCAAAGGCAAAGGAAAAATATGGATTTTCCCTGGATCAATTGTTGACCTTCAGCGTTTTTCCTGCCTGAAATGTTGCCTGAGGAAAATAAAATGGCATAATGTGTTTCAGTGCAGCTGAAATTAGCAAATCTTCATGCTGTTTGATTTAAATCAATACCAGAGGGCTGATTTCAAGCTATGAAGTTAATTTCAATTCTAAACTGACTGAAGGAAGCCACTACAGTTGCACAAACCTGCCAAGCAAGCCTTAAATTGGCAACTGATCCAATTGTCACTGCAGCACTCCCTGCATCTTCCAGTCCTACACACCTCATACAGTCATAGAGATGTACAGCATGGAAACAGGCCCTTCGGTCCAACCCGTCCATGCTGACCCAGATATCCCAACCCAATCTAGTCCCACCTGCCAGCACCCAGCCCATATCCCTCCAAACCCTTCCTATTCATATACCCATCCAGATGCCTTTTAAATGTTGCAATTGTACCAGCCTCCAACACTTCGTCTGGCAGCTCCTTCCAGACACGTACCACCCTCTGTGTGAAAAAGTTGCCCCTCAGGTCTCTTTTATATCTTTCCCCTCTCACCTTAAACCTATGCCCTCTAGTTCTGGACTCCCCAACCCCAGGGAAAAGACTTTGTCTATTTACCCTATCCATGCCCCTCATAATTTTGTGATCTCCCCGGGCTACCTCCTTACGTCTGGTCTCTGATTCCCATGAACCGCACCATTTGTTGTGGTCTCAACCAAGACCCTGAGCTTTGAGGTTCCTTCGGTCAACCCCTCTGCCCTCTCTGACTTATCCTCGTTTAAGATGAGCTAGGTGCTGAAAGTCTCCCTTCTCCCTGGTGAACACAGGACACGTCTGGCGCAGAGATGAGGAGAAATTTCCTCACTCAGACCGTTGTGAATCTTTGGAATTCTCAAATGGAAAGGACTGTGAGCACCTCACCATTGAGTACGTTCAAAACTCAGACAGATTGTTGGGGTTCCAGTGCTACGAGGGCTATATGGCAGTTGGTAGGAAAGTTGCATCCAGTTCAAAGGTCAGCTGTGGAGGAGGAGATTTGATGTGTTCTGTGCTCCCTCTTCGATTTCTTTCGTTCTTTCACCAGGCTGCTGACTAATTTCATAGTTGGAAACAAGTGTTAATATAATCAGGATTAAGGCACTTCAGTCTCATGATGTTGTCTAAGGTAATGATTCTGAAAGGTTCATGTTTGAACTCTGCCATACTCTGCCCGTTCCAATGGTGTCACCCTGCCTCTGGAGTCTGGCACAGTCTCTTACTGGAGGTGTGTATATGTGCCCTCTCTACTTCTGGTTAGAGATAGCGAAAATGTCAAAGAGTTTGTATATTGATATTTCCTAAGCAGCCTGTTCAGAGGAGGTGTTACGCAGTCCTGGAGCAGGTGGAAGTTGAACCTGGACCTCCTGGCTCAGAGGGAGGGACTGTACCATTGCAACACAGGACCCCCTTTTAAGTGTTCATGTATACAATTACTGATAAACCACATCCTGTTAGCAAGGTCAAAAGCCTCTCTGTATAGACTTGCTTTTTCTTAATTCATTCATGGGATGAGGGCGTCATTGGCTGAGCCTAGCATTTATTGCCCATCCCAGAGGGCAGTTCAAAGTCAACCATGTTGCTGTGGGTCTGGAGTCACATATAGGCCAGACCAGGTAAGGATGGCAGTTTCCTTCCTTGAAGGACATTGATGAACTGGATGGGCTTTTCCAAAAATTGACAATGGTCATCATTAGACCTTACTTCCAGATTGTTAGTGAATTCAAATTCCACCTGCTGCCCTGACAGGATCCAAGTCTGAGTCCCCAGAACATTAAGTTGGTCTCTGGTTTAAAACGCCACTGAAAATAAGATTGGGTCCATCCTCCACCACATCATTGATTGGCATCAGAGAGGGGAGTGGTGGCAGCTCTCTCCCCAGCCTCAGTACTGCAGTAGTTGGTACCCAGGCATCACATCCTTCAGGACGTGGTGCATGGAAGTGTACGTTAGCAGACTCACATAACCCAATCAGAGAAGCTGCATTCAGTTTCCTCAAAGTAGAGAAGGTGAGGAGGGATGGGTGGGGGAGCTGTTCAAAAATTAAGAAAGATTTTGAAAAAGTAATTTTGCAAGTGGATTGCTCACCAGTGGGCACAGCTTTGACTGTCAAAGAACCACAGTGAAGACACAGCGACAGAAATCGCTGGAAAAGCTCAGTAGGTCTGGCAGCATCTGTGAAGAGAAATCAGAGTTAACCGTTTCGGTTCCAGTGACCCTTCCTCAGGTTGGATGGGAGCTGGGAAACAGTTGTTTTTTTTTAAATGCAGAAGATAGGCTGGGGGGGAGAGGGGCTAGGAGTAAACAATAGGTGGCAACAGGGCCCAAAGAGAGAGAAGAACAGATTGACCCACAAAGTAGTGGATAACAATCAGCCTGGGAGAATGAGTAGCTGCTAAAGGGGACTATTAGTGGCTAACAATGTGGTGGAGGTGGGTACTGCAGGTGCTGGAGATTAAAGTCAAGATCAGAGTGATGCTGGAAAAGCACAGCAGGTCAGGCAGCATCCGAGGAGCAGGAAAATCAACGTTTCGGGCAAAAACCCTTCATCAGGAATGTATTGCATATAATAACAGACCATATGATAATATGCCTGGTGTGTGGGGTTTGGAGTAAGGACAAGGGAAAAGGCGCCTCAAACCCTACAATTATTGAACTCAATATTGAGTCCAGAAGGCTGTAGAGTTCCCAAGTGGAAAAACGAGGTGCTGTTCTTCCAACTTACACTGAGCTGCGATGGAGCGTTGCAGCCAGCCTGAGACAGAGATGTTGGCCAGGTGGGGAGGACTGCAGACGCTGGAGATCAGAGTCCAGAGCGTGGTGCTAGAAAAGCACAGCGGGTCAGGCAGCATCCCAGGTGAAAGTGAGGACTTGCAGATGCTGCCTGACCTGCTGTGCTTTTCCAGCCCCACACTCTGGACTCTGATCTCCAGCATCTGCAGTCCTCCCAACGTGACCACAGTGAAGGTGTGGTTTTGTTTTCAAACACTAGGATGGAAGCTGAGTCAGTCGTTACCTTCGAAAGGCAACTGGGTTAAGTAACAGGTAAAGGGCCAGGTCACGTGGGACTAATTGGATAGCTCTTTCACAGTCACCATGGGGTGAATGGCCTCATCCACCTCTCCCCACACCCCTGGTGCTGTCAGACTCTCTGCTTTGAGGAGAAACCAGCAATCAGCATATCGAAGGTTGATGCTTTTAGCAGGCTGCGTTCACTTCCCAAACTGCGATGTAGATCTCCTCGAGGGAGAAGAATAATCTCAGCTTTTTCAAGAAAACAAGGCTGTGAAACCCTGGAAGATAAACAAGCCCACGCTTCAGGACATTAAACTAATATTATTCAAACTTGACCTATTGTGTTCCACAGATGGCAGCCTCAGAGGCTCAGTCAAACGTGGTTGAAGTCGACTGAATACATGATCACTAATATGAATCATTATCCTTCAAACTTTTCATCGTTGCCATAACCAAACAATCTAATGCGATTTTACCGAGAGCTTATTGACATTGCACTGAGTTTGATTAGTGACATCTCTACATATTTGGTAGAGCAGAAATTTCTCTAATCCTGTAATCCTAAATTTAATTTAGCTAAACATTATTCAACTTAAATAGTGATTGCATTTTAAACTAAATAACCTTTATCTAAATTAAACTGGAATTACTGGATGCAAACAGATCACAGGTGATACTGGATATTTGAAGAACGTTGCTCTATCGCACAGCAGATGGGTCCTGTCAAGAGGACAGGCATATCGATGCCTCCTCTCTCTCACTGTCGTTGACTGCTTGGTGTGTTGGTTAGCTCAGTTGGCTTGATGGCTGCTTTGTAATTATAGTATGAGGCCAAAGCAAGGGTTCAATCCCTGCATCAGGTGAGGTTGACAGGAAGGGCTTTACTTCTCAACCGCTCCCCTCCCCTGAGGCATGGTCGCTCTCCCTCAAATGAGAGGTCAGCCCTACACTTCATTAGGACTATGGCAACTTTATCTATTCGGTGAGACTTGGCTTAGCCTCTTCGAGTTCAGTCCACAAACTCTAGCACATAGTCAAGGTTGGCATGTCACTGGGGGAGAGCTGCACTGCCAAAGGTGCTGTATTTCAAATTGAGGCATTAAACTGAGGCTCTGAAAAGATCTCATGATGCTCTATTCACTAAGCAGAAAGGGCGGGTTCTGATATTTACCCCTCAATTAATATTACTTCTAATTCCAGTATCATCACATACCTTTGCTGTCCCTTTTGGGGAACAGTTGAGAATTTATGGAAAGGTTTACAGTCCATTGAGCCATTTATATAAATGCTTCCTCTCCAGCCAACAAGCCCTGCTGGAGACTTGAACCTGGAGCTTTCACTCTGCCACACAACTTCCACTCCTTGGTATTGCTGAAGCAAACAGATAATCTGGTCGTTAGCACATAGCTGTTTGTGGGAGCTTGCTGTGCATAAACGGGCTGCTGCATTTCCTAACTTACAACAGTGCCTACACTTCAAAATGACTTCACCGGCAGGAAAACGATTCGGGAATTGCTGAGGTTGCAAAAGGTGCTACGTGAATGTAAATGCAGGCTTTTCCTTCAAACACCACACCTCCCACTGCCGATGATCTCCCGCAGGAGCTCCCGCAGAGATGCTTTTCTTTAAAACTGGCACAGCCTGGGAGAGGAGGAAGCGAGAGCTGCAGATGCTGGGGATCAGAGTCGAGAGCGTGGTGCTAGAAAAACACAGCAGGTCAGGCAGCATCTGAGGAGCAGGAGAATCGACGTTTCAGGCGTAAGCCTTTCATCAGGAATCGACGGCCTACTGATGAAGCGCTTATTCCCGAAACGGTCGATTCTCCTGCTCCTCGGATGCTGCCTGACCTGCTGTGCTTTCCCAGCACCACACGGCCTGTAAGAGGAACATCAGTGCCAGCTCAATCAGATGCCAATTTTCCAAATATCCCTCCCAGTATGGGGCCTTCCTCAAATTGGCCTCTCCCTGGCCAAAATTGGTGAGTCTCCCTTTGGAGGAATAGCCAGATTTATCTTCTCACTCCATGGAACAGCTCATAGGAATTCCAATACAGCAGGAGGGGGTTAAACCTTCCGGGAGCTGTCTCAATGCCAACTGTCTCAGCTGAGCTGTTGATCCTCATCTGCCTTTTGCTTTCTTTCCAAATTCACTTTCATCAACCCATCCCCAGGTGGTTCAGGTAATGCATTAATAAACATTCCAATGAAAAAGGAATCCAATCCTCTTCCCCACTACATCTGTCGAAGTAACGTAGGGAATTAGTTGTGTCCTTTTCCTTCTCCATAGGAGAGAAGCAGATAAGGAGGATTACCACTCCGCAAGTGAGGGGCAAGGTGAGGAGGTTGGTTCCTGTGAGTTATCACAGCCAGCATGGGGATTGAGCCAATGTCAGTCCGTCTCCTGTTCCAGCCAACTGATTCCCCCCTGCAGCCATACTTGTCCCTCAGACTTGGTTCCCAGTACAATGAGTCAACCCAACGCCTCGGACAATTTGTCCATTGATGTGGGGTAAACCTATTCCTGTCACAACTCCCTGCGTCTTATAGAATCATTGAGTCATTGAGCATGGAAACAGACCCTTCGATTCAACTCATCCATGCCGACCAGGTATCCCAAATTAATCTAGTCCCAATTGCCAGCATTTAGCCCATGTCCCTCTAAGCCCTTCCTATCCATATACCCGTCCAGATCCCTTTTAAATGTTGTAATTGTACCAGCTTCTTCCACTTCCTCTGGCAGCTCATACACGCACCACCCTCTGCGTGAAAAAGTCCCTTTTAAACTCTACCCCTCTCACCCTAAACCTATGCCCTCTAGCTTTGGATTCCCCTACGCTGAGAAAAAGACTTTGCCTATTTACCCTGTCCATGCCCCTCATGGTTTTGTAAACCTCTATAAGATCACCCCTCAGCCTCCAACACTCCAGGGAAAACAGCCCCCGCCTCTCTATAGCTCAAACCCTCCAATCCTGGCAATATCCTTGTAAATCTTTTCTGAACCCTTTCAAGTTTCACAACATCCTTCCTATATCCGGGAGACCAGAATTGCACATGGTATTCCAAAAGTGGTCTAACCAACGTCCTGTATAGCCACAACATGATCTCCCAACTCCTATACTTGATGCTTTGACAAATAAAGGTAAATATAACAAACACCTTATTCACCATCCTACCTACTGCAACTCCACCATCAGGGAACTATGAATTTGTATTGCAAGGTCTCTTTATATTGCAACACTCCCCAGGACCTTACCATTGACTGTGTATGTCAGTGCCCTGATTTGGCTTTCCAAAATGCAGTACCTCATATTTATCTAAATTAAACTCCCATCTGCCACTCCACAGCCAACATATCCTTTCTATATTTTTGCAATCTCCTTTTTTTAAATTACAGAACAAACTTCCTTTCAATGGGATCTTATAGTTTCTGCCTCCATCATTACCTCTGTGGAACAAACCAAGTTCTCCCTTTGAGAAAGAGTGTTAAAACAAAGCTCAGGGGTGCAGAATGCCCTGGCCTCATTCCAACAAGGTCGGAGGCAAATATTAAACCCTTAAACCTCAACAATCCAACTGCAGCAAGGATAGAATCCCCCCCCCACCTCCACCCACCAGTCCTCACCTTCCACCCCACTAGTCTCTGGATACAGTGCGTTATCCTCTGCCATTTCCACACCAGAGACATATTTCCCTTCCCACCCCTATTGACATTCCGCAGAGACTATTACCTCCGCAACTCCCTCGTTAGGTCCACACGTCCCAATCTTCCCTTGCCACCACAAGAGGTGTAAAACCTGCGTCCACACCTCCCCCCAAACCAGAGGATCCCTCCACATCTGGCAGAGATTTTCCTGCATGTTCACTTACCTTGTGTACTGTGTCCGTTGCCCTCAATGTGCTCTCCTCTATATCAGGGAGCCAGAACGCCAACTCACGGAACATTTCGGGGAACATCTCTGGGAAATACGCACCAAACAACCCCATCACCTTGTGGCCAATCACTTCAACTCCCCCTCCCACTCCACCAAGGACATGCAAGTCCTGCACCTCCTCCACTACCAAATCCAAGCGACCCACCTCTTGGAAGAAGGACACCTTATCCTCTCCCTTGGGACTCTTTAACCACACGGCACTAACATCGATTTCACCAGTTTCCTCATCACCCCTCCCCCAACCTCATCCCAGATCCAAACCTCCAACCCAGCACTGCCCTCTTGAACTGTCCCACCTGTCCACCTTCCTTCCCATCTATCTGCTCCACCTCCCCTCCAACCTATCACAATGAGCCCCCAGCTGCATCGAGCTATTGCCTTCCCTGCGACCTTCCCTCCAGCTCCACCCCCACCCTCCTATCTTTCTCTCAACCCCCTTCCCCCACCTCCTCCCCACATTCCTGATGAAGTGCTTATGCTCGAAATGTCGATTCTCCTGCTCCTCGGACGCTTCCTGACCTGCTGTGCTTTTCCAGCACCACACTCTCGACTGCTGCATTCCCTCTAACAGTGAGGGTATATCAACAGCATTTGACATGTCTGTGAAGTGCTGAGCCCGTGCATAAATGTGAGTTCTACTTTCTCGTTAATCTGGGCCACACCTACCTTCTTCCTGTTTGTATTAACCACGTTCCAGTCCAGTGCCTTTTTCCTTGACCCCTAACAATTAGCTGGTTAATTGCCTTGAAAAGCTCACTCGCAGCCCTCACTTTCTCCTCACTCTCTCATTCCCCTGATGACAGGTTCAAGGCAATACTTCTCTCACTGCCTCAAGATTTTAGCAAACATTTCTGGGTCACAAAGATTATTTATGTAACTTGTTTTAAAAAAAATACTCTAGTGGCAACGGAGGAAAGCAAGATACTTGTGGGACATTTATCACAGGCTTCATTACATATTAATCAGGCAGATGGCTGTACAACAATTTCTGCAAATGTTCATAATGTAGGACAATTCAATAATGCAACAGATGGCCTCTGATTATCCGCCATCTCCTTTTTCAAAGGGAACTCATTTTTACTCATTTATATTCCTGCCAGTGAATGTTTCCACTTTCTCAGGAGATAAGCATTTTGGGTATCTGGGAGATCAGATCCAAGGGAAGTCGTGCTAGCTTTTCCGGGTGGCTCCTGTTCCTTTTCCAATGGGAATCAGCAGCACTCCAACTCTTTGCTGGGATGCTCTTCAGGATGCTTTGTCTGCCTCTTAAGTGGGGAAAAGGGGCGGAGGTCTTGCTCTGTTTTGGAGGCTCCCTACCTCGCTGGTCTGTCTGGGTAGCGGTATTTGTCAATGCAAGTCAACTGGACATCCCTCACTAAGGAGAAAGTGAGGACTGCAGATGCTGGAGATCAGAGCTGAAAAATGTGTTGCTGGAAAAGCGCAGCAGGTCAGGCAGCATCCAAGGAGCAGGAGAATAAGGGCTGAAGAAGGGCTTATGCCCGAAACGTCGATTCTCCTGCTCCTTTGATGCTGCCTGACCTGCTGCGCTTTTCCAGCAACACATTTTTCATCCACTAAGGGCATTGTGGGTCTACCTACAGCACATGGACTGCAGTGGATCAAGAAGGCAGCTCACCCCCATCTTCTCAAGGGGCAACTAGGGATGGATAATAAATGCTGGCCCACATTCCATGTGAATAAAACAAAAGACTCAGACACACTGGCTTCCCAAACGGCTGGTGTGGGTCACCCTAGCTTTAGTGGTGGGATAGGACATGAGGGTGTCTGTCACCCCAATCACCACATTGGCTCCCCTCACAACCAACGCACAGTAGCAGCAGTGTGTACCATCTCCAAGATGCACTGCAGAAATTCACCAAATCTCCTCCAACAGCACCTTCTGAATTTACTCCCAAGGTAGCGGATGTATGGGAACACCATCCCATGTAAATTCCCCTCCTAGCCACTCACCATCCCGACGTGGAAATATACCAGCCGTTCCTTCTGTGTCGCTGGATCAAAATCCCGGAACTCCCTCAGAAAAGATTTCCAAGGATGTTGCCAGGGTTGGAGGGTTTGAGCTATAGGGAGAGGCTGAACAGGCTGGGGCTGTTTTCCCTGGAGCGTCGGAGGCTGAGGGGTGGACTGACACTGTTGTAATGTGGGAATCTTCCACTCGATTTATGCACAGCAAGATCTCACAAACAGCAACATGCTTACAACCAGATGGTCTGTTTTTAGTGAGGTTAGTTCTGCCCTCCTCTGGTCTGAAAATCAGCCAAATTCTCCCAGCTCTGGCCCCATGAGCGTTTCTGATGTTAATCACTGTACTATTATTCATGGCCGTGTTTTCAGACACCAGACTTTCTGGAACTAAGTCCCTCCACCTCTCTCTCTCTCTCTCTCTCTCTCCTCCTCTAAGGCCCATCTTAGAACTTACCCCGCTCACCTAGCTTCTGGTCACCTATCCTAAACCCCCTCCCTTACAACACTGCGGGTACCCCTTCATCCGATGGACTTTAGTGATTCGAGAAGACGGCTCAGCGCCACCTTCACAAGGACAATTAGAAACAGGCAATAAACACTGGGCCAGCCAATGACATCCAGGTCCCATCAATGAATAAACAAAATCTCCTGAGTATAAATCTGAAAATGATGGATTGCTTCCCCACTGACCACCTAGGAAGTGATGCATATCGAATTTCAGTGTTGCTTCCACAACTTGCTGTAATCTGAAGCTGTCATATTATCATTTCCACTGCCTTTTCTAAAATGGCACTGGTCTGTCCCACAGTCATCCACGAAAAATAAAATAATTTCATCTTCTATTTACAACACAAACAGAAACGAAAGAGACAAAGATTAGAAAGTGCTGCCTGATGACAACTTTGTAAAGTGATCCACAAGCCACCTCATGGAGAAATATATGTGAAAAATATACAGGGCTAATGGGAAAGATTTTTATGTCATAATGAACGATTTATTGCATAAAAGTTAAATGTCATTGAATATTAGACAGTGAGTTCGGATCTCTCAAAAAGACCCAGCGCAGTCATGATTGGTTGAATCCGTACAGGTCGGTAATTTCAGCAAGCAAAGTTCCCAAACTAAGCACCTGCACGCTCAGCAATCACTCCAATCCCACTGGATGTTCACGATTCACAAAGTCTTCAGCAGTCAACTCCTGCAGGCCTGGTCCAGCCTTGTCTCAGACCACATGGGAAATGGTAAGTCTGTCATCATCATGGGCTCTTTGGCAGGCTTTTCAGATCAATAGGCCTCTCAGATTCCATTTTGTGGATGGCCACTCAGAGGCAAGCACACCCACACACTCACCCACTTGCACACCCACACACACACACACACAACCTCTCACACACACATACACACTCACTCACATACACACACACACATACTCGCATATACACCCACACGCATACCCACACACACACCCTCTCACACACACATACACACACTCACATACACACACACCCTCTCTCACACACATATACACACTCACATACAAATACACACTTACATATACACCCACACACACACCCTCTCTCACACACACACTCACATACACTCACGTGTACACACTCACAAACACCCACAATACATACACACACACTCACACACACCTACAGTCACACAAATACCCACATATACACACACACACTCACATACACACACTCACATACACACACACTCACATTCTCACACACACACATACACACCCACAGACACACACACACTCACATACATACCCACAGACACACTCACAAACACACCCACATACACACCCACACATACCCACATATACACACACTCACATACAGACCTATACACACACGTTCACATACACATGTTCACATACACATGTTCATATATACACGCACAGCCACACACACCATCACGCACTCATCCCACACGCACAAAAACATACAAACACACATGTCCAGGTAGATGCATATTTGTAGACACCTGTTGTTATGAACCCTGAATTGTAATTCTGCGCACACACCTTTGTGGAACAGTGTGATAACAGGTCACATCATGAGCTCAAGAAACCAGAGGGTGGAAAGAGAATAGTGATGTGGATATTAAAGGGAGATTGGACAGCAGTTTTCAAAGCTATGAGAAGTGTGGACAGAATAAATGGAGAGAAACTGGTTCTCCTTGACAGAAGGATGAAGAATCAGGGGATGGCAGACAATGACAATTGGAAATCCCACCCGAGAGTGCAGGGGGAGACAAATTCAATCCTGGCTTTCACAGGAGAATTGGGTAATTATTCAAAGAGATTTGGTTTATCAGCCCATGCTAAAAGGTGGGATAATGACACTATGTAAGTTATTCTTACAGAGGGCCAGCATGGATCCACAGGCCCAATGGCCTCCTTTTGTACTGTAATCATTCTTAGCGTGTTTTGAAAAGATTTATTGCTCAGGTTGAGGTTCTGGATGTAGGCTTGCTTGCTGAGCTGGAAGGTTCATTTCCAGACATTTCGTCACCCTACTAGTAATATCTTCAGTGAGCCTCTGGGCGAAGCACTTCTGATGATTCCTGCTTTCTGTAATCATTCTGCTAAATTTCTATAACATTTTTACAGCACTGCTGCAGTGCAAAAGGAGGCCATTCAGCCCATTGTGCCTGCACCAATCCTATGATCTAATGCCAATCTGTCTTTTCCCGAAAGGCTTGCATATTATTTCTAACCAAACAGTCATCCAGTGCCCTCTCGAATGACTCAGTTGAACCTGCCTCCACCACACTGCCAGGAAGGGCATTCCATGCCATCCCATTACCATTCCTTCAGTGTCACAACAGCCGAGTCCTCGAACCCCAGTTCCCTAACCACACTCTAGAGGCATCTATGTCACTACGTCCGCGCTACCTGCTACCATTTAAGTCAATCCAGAATGTATCTGCCCCTTGGTCAGTTAATGTGCTGTGGTTTAATGTATGATAGCAACCACACTGTTGATACTTTAACTTTGCTTTTAGAAGATACTAAAGAATTGGAGAGACATTGTCAATCTAAATCAGAACCAAGTCAGCTCTGGTTATGGTTGTGGTTGTGGTTGTGGTTGTGGTTGAGATTCTCAGATCTCCATCTTCTGCAGTCCTCACTTTCTCCTGGTTGAGATTCTCAAGACATGCTGAGATCCAGACACAAGATCTCACAACCCCGCTGCAGGGGATTGTCATTTGTCCAGTGGTCCATATGCCAACAAAATATCAACGAAGAATCTCGATAATTGGCATTCCAGGGGTGGAACACAGAATATGAACGACAAACATCTTTCTGTCAGTATTTGAATGTGTGTTCACGATCAACGGTGTGATTTAATTCTGGCAGCTTTACTCTAATCTTCCGTGACTCTGAGCAAGCACGCAGCTGATCAACGTTAAAAGGATGGCTTTGTTTCTGTGACCTTACAATTCCCTCAGGTTATTCTTGCTGCAGCTGTGCTGGGATTAACCTTGCTAGTTACCTCCAATTCCGACCTTGCCCACATTTGCGGGGTCACTGAGAGGATATTTAATTTGCGCAACACAAGCACAAAATCCACATCACAGCAGAAACTTGACAGATCCAGCCACTCAGGTCAGCTGCTGCGAATTCTGTGACACGTCACTCCCTTCCTGAGCCCCCACCCAAAGCCTCTCCACCATCTGCAAGGCACAGGTCTAGAGTGTGATGGAATACTCCCCACTTGCCTGGATGAAAGCAGCTCCAGCAACACTCAAGAACTCCCTACCATCCATTTGATTGGCAGCAGCTTCAACATCCATTCCCTTTGCTCAGAATGGCAGCAGTGGATACAGGAAAGGGTTACCAGGATGTTGCCTGGTATGGGGGATTTTAGCTCTGAAGGAAGGTTGGATAGACTGGGTTTGTTTTCACTGGAACGCAGGAGGTTGAGTGGGTGAACCGATAGAAGTCTATAAGATTGTGAATGGCATGGAGAGAGTGGGAAGTGAAGTATGAGGTGTTTTCCCAGGGTGGGCAGGTCAATACTCAGGGACACAGGTTAAAGGTACAGGATGGAGGGGATGTTTCAAAGAGATGTGTGAGGCAGGTTTTTCACACAAAGGGTGGTGAGTGCCTAGAACACACTGTCAGAGGAGGTGGTGGGAGCAGACAGAATAGCAGCATTCAAGAGGTGCCTGGACGGATACATGAATAGGAAGGGAATAGAGGGATACGGATCTTGTAAGTGAAGACAGTTTCAGTATGGAAGGGAAAAATGTATCAGCGCAGGCTTGGAGGGCCGAAGGGCCTGTTCCAGCATTGTCTTGTTCTTTACTCAGCGTGCAACGTCTGTAAGATACACATCAGAAAGCTTCTCTAACAGCACCATTCAAACCCACAACCTCTACCAACAGGATTCTTGGAGCACCATCTCTTACACGTTCCCTTCCAAACTACTCGCCATCCTGATTTGGAAAAATATCGTCATTCCTTCGCTGTTATGGAGTCAATATCCTGGAATCCCCTCCCCGACAGCACTGTGAGTGGACGAATCCATGTAGATTGCAGTGGCTCAAGAAGGTTGCTCATCTCCATCTCCTGATGGGACATCCGACCTGAGCAATAAATACTGACTGTGCCAATAACACTCACATCCCTTAAAAAGGAGGGGAGACAACACCTCCATGTTTAACTGAGATGGAAAATTTGACATATGAAGGCAGGTTGCTTCAGTTGGGACTATATTCACCTGAGCTTAGAGGAATGAGGAGGGAATTTCAGAGAAACTGATTAAATTTTAACAGGACGGAACAGTGTAAATGCAGGAAGGTTGCGCCCAATGACAAAAGTTTTCGGAACCAGTGGTTATGTTCTAAGGAAATGGGGTAAGCCATTTCAGATTGAAATGAGGAGAAATGTCTTCACCCAGAGAGTTGGGGGTTCTGTGGAATTCTGTGCCACAGAAAGTGGTTGACGCCAAAACATTGAATGTTTTCAAGAAGGGGTTAGATATAGTTCCTAGGACTAAAGGGATCAAGGGAGAAAGCAGGAAGAGGGGACTGAGTTGGATGGTTAGCCATGATCTAATTGAATTGTGGAGCAGACTCGAAGGGCCGAGTGGCCTACTCCTGCTCTTATTTTCAGTTGAAGCGGCTTGTAATTACTTACCATAGTGAATGACCTCTTCCTGTGCCACAGATACTGTGTAACCATCTACTGTAGCTCTGGAAAGCCTCTGATTGGCTGCCCCTCTCAGAGACCCCACCTACCACCATGCCAATTACTGGAAGGCTCCTCAGTCAAAAACCCAATGAGTGATGGTTTCCTCATGGGAAAGGGGTGAGAGAGGGTCTGTGAGCCAGAAACAGTCCCTATTCCCGCTTCCTACTCTAAAGAACATTCACCCTGAGAAGAAGGGGCTGCATAGAGTCATAGAGATGTACAGCATGGAAACAGACCCTTCAGTCCAACCCGTCCATGCTGACCAGATATCCCAACCCAATCTAGTCCCACCTGCCAGCACTTGGCCCATACCCTTCCAAACCCTTCCTATTCATGTACCCATCCAAATGCCTTTTAAATGTTGCAATGGTACTAGCCTCCACCACTTCCTCTGGCAGCTTATTCCATACACGTACCACCTCTGCATGAAAAAGTTGCCCCTGAGGTCTCTTTTATATCTTTCCCTTCTTACCCTAATCCTATGCCCTCTAGTTCTGGACTCCTCCACCCCAAGGAAGAGACTTTGTCTATTTATCCTATCCATGCCCCTCGTGATTTTTTTAGACCTATATAAGGTCACCCCTCAGCCTCCGACGCTCCAGCGAAAACAGCCCCAGCCTACCCAACCTCTCCCTATAGCTCAAATCCTCCAACCCTGGCAACATCCTTGTAAATCTTTTCTGAACCCTTTCAAGTTTCACAACGTCCTTCTGATAGGATGAGCAAGTTTCAGCTGCCTACCCAACACTCGCATCACTGTTCTCAGTTGTATATGGGCAGAGTATTATTTGTCCAATGTAACAAACAGACGGACTAATAGTCCTTAGTGGGAGACTGAGCTAAACGTGCCAGAATGTCCCAGGCTTTATGACTGCACTGAATTAGCTGATTTCAGCTAATGTGAAGGGAGAAATGTTACCATCACCAGTGAGCATGTGGAGCTCCAGTCAAGATGGCCTCAGTTCTGATGCTTTCAAAGAAAATAAGGAAAAGATTTTCATTTTTATAGAACCTTGGGATGTTCCCCAAAGTGCTTTTACACCCTTTACGCTTACTATTGTAGTAATTTCTTATAATGTAGGAGATACAGCAGGCAATCTGTGCATAGCAAACCCCCATGAAGCTCCCAGTACCATTGAGATGAGCTAATCTGTTTCACTGGTTTGATTGATGGATAGATACCAGGCAGGAGTCTAGGGCAAATGTTTCGGCTTCTCTTCCAGCTAGTGCCCTGGGAAAGCAAAAGCTGAATCATGTGTACCAACAGATTCAAGAACAGCTTCTTCCCACTGTTACTTGACTCTTGAATTTTAAATTTAATGTTGATCTCGCTCTTCTGTGCAGCCCATAACATTGTATTCCTCACACTGTTCCATTGCCCTAATGCACTGTACATGCTATGGTCTGCCTGTCCTGCAAGACAGAACTTTTCACTGTGCCTAGGTACATGTGACAATAATGAACCAAATCAAAATATTTTTCAAGAGGGCAGACAGGATTTCAGTGTCATGACTCATCGATGCACCTGTGACAGTGCACCTCTCCCTCACTCAATACTCTACTGGGTATGTCAGTCTCAATCCTTGTGCGTAGGTTTCTTGAGCGAGAGACTCAAAAGCACAAAAACTGAGCTGACACCCTATCAGCGGAGAGTCGGTGTAAACCGTGGACCGAGTAATCAGACATAGCTTCCAGCTTCATACATGGATCCCTCTCTGGACTGTGTGGGTTGCTGAATATATTTGTCACTCTCTGGGGGTGGTGAGAATGCTTCATCACATTCCCTTAGCAAGTGGAACTCTAACACCAGAGAGAGTCAGGGCTGTCTAGATGGGGCTAGGGGATCAGGAGCATCTTGGAGGGGAACCCATCTGTAAGAGATATAAAGTCTGTGTTTAAACTAAACTGCTGAAAGCTGGTGGAAGGGTGCGTGATGGGGATGTTCAGCATCAAAGTAATTGAGGTGAAAGCTACTGTTCAAGGGCATGATTTGGAAAGAGCTGGGATTTCATTCGATGCCCATTTCCAATGATTAATAGGACTGAGTCCCTGTCTGTTTGCACAGGGCTGTCACAGGGCTGCAGACTGGTGATACAACAGAATGCAAATCAGTAAATATTCAATTTGACCAATGCTTCTGGTGGTGAGATTATCTGTCCCTGCAGAACTCTATGTTATTGACAGTTGGATTGATTAGCAAGATGTATAGATATGTCCAGAAGTAGATTACAAGGTTATGGCACTGATAGAAAACTTCCCAAACTGAAAACATCAAATCAAAGCGCTTCCCAGAGCTTTAACAAATAATTAATTTCATTTGTCACTTCTTGAATTCATTGCCTCTTATCTTCTTAGCTGTTCACTGTTCAAGATGCCCTGGTAGTTTAATTTCTTCAAAGCTCTTCATTGGCTGTATAGCGTTTAGTGTCTGAATGCAAGCCCTCTCTTTCTTTGACAGAAAAGTTATAAAGTCATTAAGATTTTTTTTACAGCACAGCAGGAAGCCCTTTGGCTATCCCAGTCTGTATCAATCATCAAGCACCTTTGTATTCTAATCCTATTTTCCAGCACCTTGCCTGCAGTTTTATATGTGTTTCAAGTGCTAATCTAAATACATCTTAAATGTCTTGAGTGTTCCTGCCTCAACCAATCTTTCAAGATCATAAAACCATTAGACTTAGGAGGAGAAATAGACCATTCAGCCCCTTGTGCCTGCCCTGCTATTCAATGAAATCATGGCAAGGTCTGATAATCCTCAACTGTCTTTTTCCCATTACCCTTGATTCCCCTTCTGATGAAAAACCTGCTGATCTCAGATTTGAAAGTAATTAATGACCAAGTTTCAACAGCCTTCCGTGGTAAAGAATTCCCCAAATTCACTCCTCTCTGAGCAAGAAATTCTTCCCCATCTCCATCTTAAATGTATGACCCCTTACTCTGAAATAATGCCCTCTGGTTCTAGACTCTCCCACAATAGAGTTATAGAGTCATAGAGATGCACAACATGGAAACAGAACTTTTTGTCCAACTCGTCCATGCTGACCAGATATCCTAACCTAATCTAGCCCCATTTGCCAGCATTTGGTCCATATGCCTCTAAAGCCATCTTATTCATGTACCCATCCAGATGCCTGTTAAGTGCTGTGCTTGTACATGTCTCCACCACTTTCTCTGGCAGCTCGTTCCGTACACGCACCACCCTCTGCATAAAAAAGTTGCACCTTAAATCCTTTTTATATCTTTCCCCTCTCACCCTAACCCTATGCCCTCTAGTTCTGGACTCCTCCCACTCCAGGGAAAAGACCTTGTCTATTTATCCTATCCATGCCCCTCATGATTTTATAAACCTCTGTAAGGTCACCCCTCAACCTCCGACGCTCCAGGGAAAACAGTCCCAGCCTATTTAGCCTCTCTCTTTAGGTCAGGCCCTCCAACCCTGGCAGTATCCTTGTAAATATTTTCTGAATCCTTTCAAGTTTCATAACATCCTTCAGGGAAACCAGAATTGCACACAATATTTCAAAGGTGGCCTAACCAATGTCCTGTACAGCCGCAACATGACCTCCCAACTCCTATACTCAGTGCACTGACCAATACAGGCAAGCGTGCTAATTGCCTTCTTCACTATCCTACATGCAACAACACTTTCAGGAAACTATGAATCTGTGCTCCAAGTTTCTTTGTTCAGTAATACTCCCCAGGACCTTACATTAAGTGTAAAAGTCCTGCCCTAATTTGTCTTCCCAAAATACAGCACCTCACATTTATCTAAATTTTATTCCATCTGCCACTCCTTGGCCCACTGGCCCATCTGATCAGGGTCCCATTGTACTCTGAGATAACCCGCTTCACTGTCCACTGCACCTCCAATTTTGCTGTCATCTGCACACCTCCTATGTTCATGTCCAAATCATTTATATAAATGATGAAAAGCAGTGGACCCAGCACTGGTCATTGTGGCACTCCGCTGAAAGACTGAAAAGCAACCCTCCACCACCACCCTCTTTCTCCTAACTTCAAGCCAGTTCTGTATCCAAATTGCTAAGGGGAAACAACCTATGGCCGTCGACTCCATCAAGCCCCCTTAGAATCTTGTAGGTCTCAAAAAAGTCACCCCTGATTCTTCCAAATTCCTACAAGTACAGGCCCAATCTACTACTCCCCTCATGAGACTGCCCTTCCATACTTGGGCTCAGCTGAGAGAACCTTCTCTGGACTGTCTTGGATACCAATGTATATTCAGGCAATGAGTTTCAGATACCCACAAAATCTTTCCTCAAATCTCTCTAAACCACCTTCCGTTTACCTTAAAACGAGGTATTTCATCCCTCGACTAAAGGGAAATGTTTCTCGCTATCTGCCCTATGAATGCCCCTCATGCTTTGCACCTCAATCACCTCTAAGGAAAACGATGCCCTGTATCTGCTTGGCTGAATCACTCCAGTCTCGGCAGTCTCCTCTGCACCCTCTCCAATGTAATCACATCCTTCCTACAGTGTGGCCCAACAAGACTGTGCAGAGTACTCCAGCTGTGGCTTGACTAACACTATGTACAGCTCCATTGTAACCTCTTGTATTCAATGCCTGAACCAGTAAAGAATTGGTATTACATTAGATTACTTACAGTGTGGAAACAGGCCCTTCGGCCCTACAAGTCCACACCGCCCCGCCGAAGCGCAACCCACCCATACCCCTACATCTACCCCTTACCTAACACTACGGGCAATTTAGCATGGCCAATTCACCTGACCTGCACATCTTTGGAGTGTGGGAGGAAACCGGAGCACCCGGAGGAAACCCACGCAGACACGGGGAGAATGTGCAAACTCCACACAGTCAGTCGCCTGAGGCGGGAATTGAACCCGGGTCTCTGGCGCTGTGAGGCAGCAGTGCTAACCACTGTGCCACTGTGCCACCGTGCCGCCCATATGAGCGTGGTTAATTTCTCACAAGGTGAGGAGACACAGATCTGGGTTTGCAGGCTCCTCACACCATGCTGAGAACTTCATTCGTACAGCGCACTCCCAATCTTATCCGTCCGACTCGATAACTTGAGTTTAAAAGGTCTCTTTTTATTGAACTTTGGAAGTCTCCATCTCCCCAGAGAACCTTAAGTTTGCTCCAGCCAGCATCCTCACCCCTACCCCCAACACCAATTCCCACCCTCCATGCCTCAACCACAACTTGTTCAGTTTTTCAGAGGAAGGGAGGGAGAGAGAAAAGCAGCTACATTGAGTCCCGAGTTGATCCAAATCCTCCGGGCAGTGAGACATTGAGTTGATCTGCAGGAAAGGCGACAGTGAAAGGGAACACGGGGAGAAGAGGTCCCTTCAGTCTAGCGGGACAGTGGTAGTCTCACACCTTTCGAGATTCTGCAGGGCTGACAGGGAGACTACCCCAGCTGCTCTCTCCAGTTTTGCGGTGCAGTGTGAACGCTGATCCCTGCAGAATGTTGATACATAATCAATGCAGTATGCAAACACCGAAATGTCATGGTTTGTTAGGGTACAGAGAATCTAAATTTCCGGGGCTTAAGGATGGACAGGGAGGCAGGCAATTCAACAAGGCTGGAAAGGACAATCTGCGTGAGTTCCATTTATGACATCCAACAGAATGCGGTACAGCGAGACAGAAAATTCATTGATTGAGAGGCACTGTAATGAGAAATCTGCTGCAGCTCCATTTGCCCAGCTCAAGCCGGGAGGTTCACTGTAATTCTAAAGCAGAGGGTATAAATCTTAGACTTCTAACTCATGACCGGGAGTTGAGATCAAGGTAATTGGTGTTTTGCAGCTAGCTAAAGGGTTTCTAACATTTCAAAGCTCCAACATTCAGAAGCTTTAAGCTTTTCTTTGCCAGTATTAAGCCTGAGAAAGCTGAACTGAGATTCACAGCCCACTGCTGCCTGAACTGGAGTCCATATCTCATTATATCCCACACAATCTGTGGCCATTCGACCCAACTCTTCCATACTGATGTCTTTGCCCCGCTGGCAGCCACTTCCCATTCCTACTGTATCCTTAGTTGTGCATCATCGCAACAACCATTGCTCTTTGGACTCAATCTGCTGCACTCATCACACAAACTGTCTGATTTGATGAAGGAACAGCTGTCGTTTGGTTGTATTTCTTCATTCCAAAGGCAAGAAAGAGCAAACGTTCACCACGTCGCCGTGTGTGGGATCTTGCTGTGCAGCAGTCAGCCTTCTGTCCACCCGTCTTCCAGGTGTAATCACTGGCACCTGGGGACATGCTGAAGAAGTGAGAGGTGCTACATAAATGCGTTGCTTCTGTCCTGGAGCCTTCACTGATAGCATTGTCCAGCGAAAGGAAGCCATTTGACGTGTCTTTCCTGTGATGCCTCAATGACAGGGCAATGTCAATTCCCATTTTCAAGCATTTAGCCAGTTCCCATTGGAAAGTTACAGTTCAGTTTGCTCCCACCACCTATCCAGGCTGTCAAGTCCACAGCAACCCTCTGAACAGCAAACCACCTGGGCGCACCTCCTACCCTATTCCTGTAACCCTGCGTATCCCATGGCTAACCTACAGATCCCTGGACACTGTGGGTAACTTAGCATGGCCAATCCACCTAACCTGCACATCTTTGGACTGTGCATACATGGGGCGAGCGTGCAAACCCAACACGGTTACTTGAGGCTGGAATCGAACGCAAGTCCCTGACGCTGTGCGGCAGTAGTGCTAATCACAGTGCCACCCCTGAGCATGATTGTGGCTTCATGAAGCTTTGGGCCTCCTTGACCATCCTAACATAGACCCAAATGGGACTATGCACCTATGCTCTGGATGACCACTCCAACCAGGCGAAACCTGTAGCAGCAACAAGATGTACAAACGCTGTGATTTTCCACCCAGCAACAGCTGAGGCTGTCTTAGCCAGATAGTTGAATTGAAATAAATTATTACAGAAAATATAGAGAGGAGTTGCAGCGTTACCTTGATCTCTAATACTTGAAGCTTCATTGGAAACTGTGCAATGAGTCCCACCGCACATTTGACTCTATGAGAATTTGACTCAATATTATTCTTTAACAATACAAGATAATTAAAATCTTTATTACTTTGCTTTCACTGATTCTTTGAATTATTTTCACTGAGAGAATTGTGACGGAGGAGGCTGTGCTTTGAGGGGTCTCTGAGCATAAAGGCGCGGCTGCTGAGTTCCTAATAACAACACTCTGGGA